>NW_027530974.1:3342247-3435985 GCF_008692635.1 Crocuta crocuta
GATACAGGACCCTGAGGTTTTGGCGGAAAGAATGAAACTTCCTATTTGGATACTGTAACCAGTAGAACAACTTCCCATCATTCCTCAGGCTTCCTTGACTCAACCATACTTTTTCTTTGACAATATCACACTCCACCTCCTGTCCACTTCCCAATTTTGGTATTTAACTATTTTATACCCACTATGTGTGGGCTCTGGGAGCTTTGCCAGCTCTTCCTTGCTGGTGGCTTCTGAATCAAAGCATTCTCCTAAGCAGAGAAGGGGAGTTCTATGAAAGCAGGCCAGGATGCCAGAGCCTCATAGCTTCCCTGCCTAGGACATCCACTGCGACAATGGCTGAGACATCGTTCTCCCACCCCCACCCACCACAAAGTCAAGACCTCTTTTTTATCATGTAGGGGGGACGTTGGTTAAATAAATAGATTAAAATTGGCAAAAAGAATACATTAGAAAGAGAACAAATATGTGGAAATGGAAAATGGAAAGCGGGATGAAATAAAGACTTATAGAAAATATCATATGATTTCACTCATATGTGGAATTTAAGAAATGAAACAGAAAACAAATAAACATAGGGAAAGGGAAACAAAAATAAGATAAAAACAGAGAGGGGGACAAACCATAAGAGACTCTTAACTACAGAAAACAAACAGGGTTGCTGTCAGGGTGTTGGACAGGGAGAGGGGCTAAATGGGTGATGGCATTAAGGAGAGCACCTGCCAGGATGAGCACAGGGGGTTATATGTAAGTGATGGATCACTAACTTCTACTCCTGAAATTGTTATTACACTATATGTTAGCTAACTTGGATTTAAATAAAAAATTAATTTTTTAAAAAGCTGGAAAGTCTTTAAAGTAACTAAATGTTATATGCTGAAGAATCACATTAAAAGGGTAAAATAAGATTAGTGGTTTTAGATGCAATGTTGCCAACAGATACACTGAAAGAGGGTGAAGTGGCACATATAAGAGAGAGACCTGGAGCTGGGGCCTGGGGCCAGAAGAACAGCTGGGGTGGGGGTGGGGCATGGGGAAGCTGCCTGGCTGCATCCCTCTGGGACCCCGGCTGAGTCCCAGAACTGCCCTCTGTAGGGCAAAAAGCACCCACCAGCAGGGCATCTGCCCGGCAGGTTGAGAAGCTTGATGAGCCCCTCAGCTATTCCAGATGATTTCCCTGCGGCCCAGCTAGCATGTAAATCCAACACCCAGTTGGCAGGCAGGATAATTCCTCCTCAAACAGACAGGCCACCTGCCAGAACGGGGTGAGCGCTCAGAGGAGCTAACCAAGGAGAATATAAAATCTGCTAATGAGGCTGTTTCTAAACACACAAACTGTCTAGGAGACGGGGGAAAAAAGGCCTGTAATTCAAGGAACAAATCAGGAGGAAGGATATGAAAAAATGGCACTGGGCAGGATTCTATTCCCAGTTCCTCTACCCAGCTGTGGGACTCTGGGCAAGTCAGTTGTTTACTACGTGTCACAGTGGCCTCATAAGTCGATGTAGAGAATGACACACAGGACCTTTATGGTCACTCTCACCTCCTCTGGCATCAGGCCAGATCTGCTCAGTTTCCTCACACCAGGTTTCTACTTTGGCCTGCCCCACCCATGCACACGGCAGGCACTGCTTCCTGCCCTTGGGCCAGAGTCCATCCTAGAGCTGGGAGCCCTCCTGTCTGCCCAGTAAGGCAGGTTCACCACCAGCAGCCAGCACTGAGAAACTCCAAGCAGCTAAGTCAGGCACACAGGGAGGATGCAGTAGAACTGTCTAGGTCTGGGCTGTGAAGACAAAGCACAGTTGAACTCGGGTGGGATTCAGGAAGGAGTCTGCTGGGGCCTTTCACAGTGAGAAGATGAGCCCGAGGATGGAAAGTATAGGCAAAGTTGAGTTCCAGGACAGGCAGGCACCTGGTAAGAAACAAGAATGCTCCAGGTGGTTCTCTGAAGGCAGGAAGGGGCTGTCAGGGGCTTCTGTTGAAAGCCCTAATCCTACCCTTGTGACAGGGGCTCCAAGCTCTGACTTCGTTGCATCTGGGTGTGGTTGTCACTGAGATGCACTGCCCAGGCCCCCCTCTGAAGACTTGCTACCCAGCTGTGGCCAGTGTATCAGCCCCTCATCAGCTCCTTCAGGGTCTATTCTAAGACTGAACAGGCAGGGGTATAAAGGCCTGGCTGTCTCAGTCCCACAAAGGACAACTTCGGGGGGCCTGTGTCAATTTGACTTCTCCCTCGATGCTTCCTCTCCAAACTCCATCCTGAACCTATTTCCAGAGAACCTACCCTGCAACTCTGAATGGCTGCATGATGACCCATGGTTTCCAGCATGTAGGCTGTATCTCCTGGGGACCTCCTCTGAGAGGCCTTAGGCAGAGGTGTGCTTCAGCCCATTCATATAGGCCAATGAGAGTGCATATCCCTTCCCAATTCAGTGATGGAGGTGAGTAGCCTGAAATTGGCCATGGTGGGAATATTTACACTATGGAAATCAGCAAACACTGCAAATCAGGCCTTTTTTTTTTTCCTGCAGAGATGGTTGTTAAACACTTATCGGCACACCACTACTTCTGGATAATAATAGCAACAGACTATTCATAGAGACCTACTTTGCTCAATGGCATGGCATGCAGAGAGCAGAAGTTAAGGAAAATTAGAGAAAATGCAGAGTAAAGTTGCATATGAATTATTTCAAGAACAGACATCCTGAAGAGGAATCTTGGGTGCTTTGTTCTTAAGGAAGATGGAACTGAGAAGAAACATATAGAAACCCCAAACATGGCACTTCCCATCACCTAGAAATCTGTTCAGGTTCTTGGCATCATAGTGCAGCTAGGTAAGATTATCTCTCTGATTCAGAGATTGAAGACTTCAGCACACACCTTAAAGGTAGTTTGTGGGATTATTCCCTTAGCAGTGTTCAAGGTAGCCACCACCATACTAAAGACCCTTTCTGCTGTCCTGGTGAATCACTATCTGGCATCCACATCCTGCTAGTAAAGTGAACTCATTATTTCCTTTCCCCCTTTCCAATTTCTAATAATTTAAAGACTCATTGTGCAGGTACGTCCTCATACTTTCGGTGTGTCTCCAACTTGGCATCTCATTTTTGAAATATTGCTGACCTATAATCCAAGATAAGAGCTATGGAAGGTACCGAATACAATATATAGAAAAAAAGTAAAGTCTTTTTAGTGAGGACTACACATTAATTTCACAAACACATATCCAGTGCCCATTGCAAGGCATATTCGCTGTCATATTCTATGAGTGTGATAAGAGTTAACCTCTGAAGGGATCTAACTGGTTGGGCCCACATTCATGGAAGACAATGAAACTCTGGGAATTGGCAAAGGGGTAGAACATATTTTCCATCCTTTAGTTATAGAGAGAAAATTTCTATTAAGCTAAAACCTTCACCTCTAAGAGAATTATTCATAGGAATGCAATTCACCCATTTTCTGATGGTGGTCAGATATTATTCATAGTGGAAACATCATAGACACTTGTTAAATAAATAGATGAGCCAATCTTGACGTTCAGATAAACCAGAGATTAATTCTGCCTCAGGATATGTAAAATAAGTAAGGACTTAAAAGATAGCCAGAGAGAGACCATATGTATGAACAGAGAGCATGCACATTGACTGAGATAATGTATATGTTAAGAAAAACAGGAAGCTTGCCAGGGAATCAAATCAAAACAGCAAAGATGTTCCTATCAGCTCAGCTAGACCATTTAAAGGTGACAGGGTAGTGGTAGACTTACCCTCTTTCCAGTAATGTTTCCTTGAAAATGACAAGGATAAATGATACAAACCTCCTTGAAAGTGGGAAGATGTAAGTTTTACATTAAGGTCTCCCAAAATTACGTGGTAAAATCTTTCATAGAAACCTAAACATTAGGGTCCTTATGTTTAGAACCTCAAACATCCAAGAAAGAACTCTTTAATCACTGAATGAGTGGTAGGCTCTCGGAATTCAAAGGAAAGTCCAATAAAGGAAAGCTGAATGAAGAAGACAGTATTATCATTATGGACAAGACTCCAAAAGTTACCTCATTTTCTTTCGGGGACTCTAACTTCTTCAGAAGAATGTCCCCTTTCCTTTTAGGGAGATAGATAAAAAGTAAAGAAACCATGTGCTCTGAGAATTCTTCCAAGGGGCCCCAGTGGAGAGGTGACCCTAGCCTCTCAGTCCTGTGGGTTCTGATGTCCAGGGGGATCTACACTGCCCCACTTGGGTCTTGCCAAATGGAGAAAGCTATTCTACCCAGCAGAACTGCAGAAATTCTGGTGTTTAAAGCCTAATACAGAAAAACATTTTTCCTAGCCAAGTTCTTGAACCTAAGAGGGAAAGAAAGCAAAGGAGAACCACATATCAAGGAAAAGTGTCTATATTCCCACTGAGAAGAGAGACTGGTCAACATGAAAATAAAGTATTAGAACAAGTAATACAGGAGCCCAGCCTGGGAAAGAGCATGGCGAATGAATCTCATGGAATGACAAAAACATCCAGCTCTTTACTGGGTCAGACCAAGGTCTTCCTGTTTTCCTTTCATTCTCTCCAGCCTCATGGCATGCTAGTAGTATAAATGGTCCAAAGTACAAAGGTTATAGGTATTTCATTTTCCAGAGAAAAAGCTTAAAAACAAGACCTTTCTGGTGGGCTGAAAATAGACAAAGAAGGAAGGTAAGAGGAAAGATATGGGTTGCTGGTTCTTTGCAACCTTCAAATTAAAATGAAGTGATGGGTGGAGTTGGCCATATTAAAATACAAAAGAAGGGGGGTGTCTGGGTGGCTCAGTGACTTTGGTTCTGACTCCTGATTTTGGCTCAGGTCATGATCCCAGGGTCATGGGATCGAGTCCTGCATCAGGCTCTGTGCTGAGCATGGAGCCTGCTTAGGACTCTTCTCTCTCTCTCTCTTCCCTCTCTCTCTGTCTCTCTCTCTCCCTCTCTCCCCCTCTTCCCTGCTTGTGCATATTCTCTCTCACTCTCTAAAATAAAAAATAATAAAGTAAAGTACAAAACAAGGGATCTTCAAAACTATCTGCAAGGAGAGCTTTGTAAACTCAAGGTTATCTGGGCCTCCATCAACGTCCATCTGGTTTTATAGCTATACCTGGCCAGAAGAATCCCCAACCGACCTCCACTTCCCCAAATCCCCAACCAAGATCTTTTTTATCATTTCAAACAAACTTTCTCATCCCAGAGTGGAGGGAGGAAAATGGCAGGGTGGAACCAGATGAAAATGCTACTTTGGCCAGAGATTTACTACAAAAAAGAGTCAATGGTATGCACAAAGCTAAAACCAGAAGGATGTGAAAGACTCAGGTAACCAAAATAGCCATCAATAGGGGTTCATTTCAAAAACTGTTATAAATCCATATGATGAAATGTAATGCGGTCATTTATGCTTGACACAGAAGCTTATATATTAATGTCACCAAGTACTGTTAGGTTAGAGAGGAGCAGGGCAAGTGGGGCTCCATTTTTGTAAAGTAAGCATATAAAAATAAATAAAATCTAGAATGTTGAGCTAATAGTAGCTTAACTTTGATTATCTCCTTATTACAATAAGTAATTCATTTATGTATATAGTATATTGGAGATCTTGTACTGAGAAAGAAAAATTGTTCCAGTAAATCAAGTATTTCAACTGCACAGAGAAAACCGTAGCCCTGAGAGTACTTACCCCAGGAGTTTCCAGAGTCCTCTGGTGGAAACCCAATCTTAGTGGGCTCTGAGGACCCCCATTGGCAGGAACCAGAGGGCAACCTGATGGTTGGAGGGAGGGGAGGGGGTCCAGCAGCTGTAAGCTCTACCTGTACATATGAGTTTCCTTCACACTGCCACTTTGAGGCCAAGCTTCTAAGGCTGATTGTTATTCTACAAATTAAAAAAATAAAAAGGACTAACAGAAGAAGAAAAATACTTAGTTAAATCATAAATAGAAGGTAGGAAGTTTAGAGAAGATTTTTCCTTTTTAAATGTTTATTTGAGAGAGAAAGGGGAGAAACAGAGAGAGAGAGAAAATCCCATCAGTGCAGAGCCCGATGTGGGGCTCGATTTCACGATCGTGGGATCACAATCTGAGCCCATATCAAGAGTCAGACATTTATCTGACTGAGCCACTCAAGCGCCCAGAGAGACGATTTTTCAAAGGTTAGAGAAAAGAGTTTGTGAAAGGACTAAAAAATCTTAATGGAATTATTATTTTTAAAAATTCAGTTTGGAATAATGAAGTCAAGTAGATATTAAAGAGGGAAAATTAGAAGTTGATGAGATAATTAAGTATGGAAGGCCTAAAATAATTGAGACAATATACTTATAATGTAAAAGCAGACACTACTGAGGATAAAGAACATGAATAAAATACAAAAGCTATAAAAGTAAAAGTAATTTCTGGAAAATGTCTTTAAAGAGAAATAAAAGCAAAAGACTTGAAAATTAGAGATGGTAGAAGGGGTAAAAGGAAAATATAGGAGGAACTACTTAAGCATAAATTGAGATAATAAAACAAGCTACTACTTTAGCAAGGTAACAAGCTAACTGGAATAAGTAGAAATCCACAAGTGTTCCCCTGGTAATTTCTATTGTGATTTCCTCTTTTATAGTTTACAAATACATGAGTTTATCTCTTGTCATATATTCTTTATTGTGGATTTCTAATTGAATTGCTTTATAGTCAAAGAATATGATTGTTATTAATAGAGTCAATATTTATAAATGTTCCAAGTATGCTTGAAAATAATGTATAATCTATTAGGTTCAGTAAATCTGCACCTATTATCTAATTAAACCAATTCTGTAGTCTATATCTTTATTTTTTTTATCAAGTTAATCTTTCAATTTCCTTATACATTTTCCTTGTAATTCTATTAGTTTTTGCTTTATGTATGGAGATATATTGCTAAGAACATACAAATTATGATTATTACCTCATAAAAAATTGTTCTTTTTTATGAATGTTCCTTTTTATCCCTATTAATGAATCTTTGCCTTAAAATTCATCAGTCAACTTAATATCTCTAATTAAATTTTTCCAGTTTAATTTTTTACTATTCTGTGTCATTTCTTCAGTATTTCTCTTGTTAATAGCACAAAGCTGAATTAAATTTTTAAAAATAAAATCTGAAAGTCTATATCTTTTAAAAGGCTTACAACTTTTTACATTTATTTTGATTACTGTACCCTTTGGACATATTTCTACCTTCTTATTCCATGTTTTTTCCTTTAATTCCTCTTTTCTTTCTTAACTTTTCTTAAATTTTGTTAATGTTTACTTTATTCCTTCTTATTTCCTTTGCAGCTTTGGAAGTATATATTGTGTTTTGTTCTTTTAGTTATATTTTTCACTTTTTAACAATCATAATTAGCCATCAATAAGAAAGTTCAATATTCAATATCTGTATTCTTTTAAACATGCCAAGAAATGCTTTAACTACCCACTAAACATGTTCTTCCTCAAGATTATTGTCTAGAATTTGAGTTTCACTGCTATTTATCATTTATTTATTTATTTATGTTTATTTATTTTGAGAGAGACAGAGAGAGTGCAAGCCAGGGAGGNGTCTGTATTCTTTTAAACATGCCAAGAAATGCTTTAACTACTCACTAAACATGTTCTTCCTCAGGATTATTGTCTTAAATTTGAGTTTCACAGCTATTTATCATTTATTTATTTATTTATGTTTATTTATTTTGAGAGAGACAGAGAGAGTGCAAGCCAGGGAGGGGCAGAGAGAGAGAGAGAGAGAATGAGAGAATCCCAAGAAGGCTCCATGCTGTCAGCACAGAGCCCAATGAGGGACTCAAGCTCATGAACTGTGAGATCATGACCCAAGCTGAAACCAAGAGGTGGGACACTTAACTGACTGAGCCACTCAGGCGACTCAAGTTGCAGCTTTTTAAAACATACACACAAAAATTAGATTTTCTCCTCATAGATTTCCTTTGGTAAAATATATTTTACTAATGATTTGTGTTCATCATTGCTTCTTACATCCTGCCCTTCCCTCTTGGGTCACTTTTCTTTTGAAAAACATCTTTACTAGTTCTTCCAGTGAGAATATGTAAGTGGTGAAGTTATTTAATCTTTGTGTAAAGTTCATTCACCTTGCTCTCATCCATAAACAATAGTTTAGCTAGATATAGAATTCTAGGTTGTCTACTTTCCATTAACCCTTTGAAGATATTACTCCAGTGTTTTCTGTCATCTTATTGCGGATAAGTAGATGTCTTATGCCAATCTAGTTATTATTGTTTATAGGTTTACTGTTTATTTTTTTCTAATATCCTTTAATTTTTTATCTTTATTATTGATGTTTAATGTTTCACTACAGTGCATCTAGGTGTGCAATTAGTTTTATTGAATCAGTATACACTTTTAATTTAAAAATGAATGGCTTTCTTCAATTCTAAAAATTTCTCATCAATGTATCTTCAAATTTTGATTTTTACCATTGAGCTAATTTTTGTCTCCTTCTAGAACTCCTATTATATGATTATCGAAGCCCCTTGAATTCCCTTCTGTGCCTCTTAACTTCCTTTTCATCCTTTCTGTTTCTTTTTTTCTATATATCGAATTCTGGTGATGTTTCCAGTTCATAAATTTTCCCTTCGATTGAGGGATATAGAGCTTATTCCATTTATTATGTTTTTAAAAAATATTTATTTATTTGAGAGAGAGAGAGCATGAGCAGGGGAGGGACAGGAAGAGAGGGAGAGAGAGAGAATCCCAAGCAGGTTGCACAGTCAGTGCAAAGCTCCATGCGGGGCTCTCTCACAACTATGAGATCATAAACTGAGCCAAAATCAAGACTTGGATGCTTAACTGACTGAACCACCCAGCTGCTCCTCTGTTTTTCAATTTCATTTGTTAATGTTTTTATTTCTAGGATTTATAGTTGGTTGTTTCCATATTCATCTACTGATGTTCTATTTCTGCCTCTATTTCATTAGTAATTATTCATAGTTTATATAAGTTTTATTTCCTTTATATCTTTGAGTATCCAAAGATGNAGAGAGAATCCCAAGCAGGTTGCACAGTCAGTGCAAAGCTCCATGCGGGGCTCTGTCTCACAACTTTGAGATCATAAACTGAGCCAAAATCAAGACTTGGATGCTTAACTGACTGAACCACCCAGCCGCTCCTCTGTTTTTCAATTTCATTTGTTAATGTTTTTATTTCTAGGATTTATAGTTGGTTGTTTCCATATTCATCTACTGATGTTCTATTTCTGCCTCTATTTCATTAGTAATTATTCATAGTTTATATAAGTTTTATTTCCTTTATATCTTTGAGTATCCAAAGATGTATGGCTCAACACAATAGCAGCTATTTTTGGTTAGATAGTAGTCCTGTGTGGGTGAACAGGTTAGCAAGCCAATTGTTCTCCAAAGAGTCATTGAAGGACCTAGATTGGTGGAACTCTGCCTTTTCTACATCTGCTTCCAAGTTACAATGGATGTCTCTATCCCAATCAGCTTGTACATGGAAAAAAGTTTTAGAAGAGTGCTTGTGGGAAGTTATTGTGAACCAGATATACAAGTAGCACATCTCATTTCTACTCACACTTCATTGGCTCGTATAGTCACATTTAACTGCAAGTAAGCCTCGGAAAGGGAATCTAGCTATCTGCTTAGTAAGAAAGGAAAGTGGGGATCCCTGGGTGGCTCAGTTAATTAAGCATTCAACTTCAGCTCAGGTCTTGATCTCACAGTTTGTGGGTTCGAGCCCCATGTCAGGCTCTGTGCTGATAGCTCAGAGCCTAGAGACTGCTTCAGATTCTGTATCCTTTTTTCTCATTGCCCCCTCCCCACTCATGCTCTCTCTCAAAAATAAATAATCATTAAAAAATGTTTTAAAATATGATCATTTCAATATCATTGCAGAAAAAGTATTTGACAAAGTACAACACCCATTCATGATAAAAACCTTCAACAAAGTAGCTGTAGAGGGAAGATGTCTGAGCATAATAAAACCTGAGAGCTTTTCCCCTAAGATCAGGAACAAGACAAAGATGCCCACTCTCACCACTTTTATTCAACATAGCACTGGAAGTCCTAGACACAGCAGTCAGACAACAAAATAAAATAAAAGGCATTCAATTGGTACGGAAGAAGTAAAATTTTCACTATTTGCATATGAGAGGATACTTTATAGCGAAAACCCTAAAGACTCCACCAAAAAATTGCAAGAACTGATAAAGGAATTCAGTAAGGTTACAGGATACAAAATCAAAATACAGAAATCTGCTGAATATTATACACAAATAATGAAGTAGCAAAAAGAGAAATTTTTTAAAATTCCATTTACAATTACACCAAAAATAATAAAGTACTTAGGAATAAACTTATCCAAGGAGGTGAAAGACATTGTATTCTGAAAAGTATAAAATATTGATGAAAGAAATTAAAGATGATACAAACAAATGGGAAGATATTCTCCATTCATGGACTGGAAGAAAAAAATAGTGTTAGAATGTCCATACTACCCAAAGCAATCTACAGATTTAGTGCAACTCATATCAAAATACTAACAGCATTTCTTACAGAACTAAGACAAATAATCTTAAACTTTGTATGGAACCACAAACGACCCCAAATAGCCAAAGCAGTCTTGAAAACAAACAAAACTGAAGTTATCACATTCCCAGATTTCAAGATATACAACAAAGTGGTAGTGATTAAAGCAGTATGGTACTGGCACAAAATAGAACATAGATCGATAGTACAGAATAGAGAGCCCAGAAATAAACCCATGATTGTATGGTCAATTAATCTTTGGAAGAGGAAAAAATATGCAGTGAGAAAAATACAGTCTCTTCAACAAATGGTGTTAGGAAAACTGGACAGCTACATGCAAAAGAATGAAACTGGACCACTTTCTTTCCTACACCCCACACAAATAGAAACTCAGAATGTATTAAGGATCTAAATGTGAGGCCTGTAATTGTAAAAGTCCTTGAAGAGAGCACAAGCATTAATTTCTCTGACATTGACAATAGTAACATTTTTCTAAATGCATCTCCTGAGGCAAAGGAAACAAAAGCAAAAATAAACTATTGGGATTACATCAAAATAAAAACCTTTTGCAAAGCAAAGGAAACACTCAACAGAACTAAAAGACAATCTACTGAATAAAAGAAGATATTTGCAAATGACATATCTGATAAAAAGTTAGTCCCCAAAATATATAAAGGACTTATGCAACTTAACTCCCCCCGCCCAAAAAAACAACAAATAATCTAATTAAAAAATGGTCAGAAACATGAACAGACATTTTTCCAAAGAAGATCTCCCAGATAGCCAACAGACATATGAAAAGATGCTCAACATCACTCATCATCAGATAAATGCAAATTAACACCACAATGAGATATCACCCCACATTTGTCAGAATGGCTAAATCAGTGGAGAGGGTGGCTGGCAAGATGGTGGAGAAGTAGGGAGCTCTGTGCATTTTACTTGCACCCATCTCTCAAACAGAGAAGGCCTGAAGTCATAGGACACTGAGACACAGGAGTTTGGGAAGAGAGAGAGACAGAATACACTGGGAAGGAAACCTCATAAGTGAGGCTGCCTCAAGAAACAAGCCAAACTACACATGGTGGACAGTCCCAAATACCACGATGAGTAGGGAAATAAAATAAACAAACGCTCAGCAAGAGAAACCAAGAGACACCATTCAAAGAACACTTCCTGAACAGGCAGGCCCTGAACAGTCAAAGAGCCCTCTCTAATACAGCAGAACTCGCATGGGCAGAGTGTACAACAAGTTTTTAAAATTAACAAGAGATAGAAAGCTAACCAAAATGACAAAACGGAAGAACTCTCCTCCAAAGAAACTCCAGGAAGAAATGACAGCTAAAGAACTGCTCAAAACAGATATAAGCAACATAACTGAACAAGGATTTAGAACAATAATCATAAAATTAATCACTGGGCTTGAAAAAGCATGGAGGACATCAGAGAAACTATGGCTACAAACACTATGGAGCTTAAAAATAGTTATGATGAAATTTTAAATACGATAAATGAGATACATAATAAACTGGAGGCGTTCAATGCATGGATTGAAGAGGCAGAAAGGAGAATAAGTGATTTAGAAGACACCATTATAGAAAAAGTAAAAACTGAGAAAAAGAGAGATAAACTGATCCAGGAACATGAAAGAAGAGTTCAAGAGCTCAGCAATAAAATCAAATGGAATAATATCCGTATCATAGGAATTCCAGAAGAGGAGGAGAGAAGGAAAGGTGTTGAAGGAGCCCTGGAACAAATTATAGCAGAGAACTTCCCCAACCTGGGGAGGGAAGTAGATGTTGAAATTCAAGAGGCACAGAGAACTCCCCTCAGACATAACTTGAATCGATCTTCTGCATGACATATCATAGTGAAACTGGCAAAGAGAGAATTTTGAAAGCAGCTAGGGAGAAAAGGGCCCTAACTACAAAGGGAAACCTATCAGAATTGTGACATCTTATTTACTGAAATTTGTCAGGCCAGAAAGGAATGGCAGGAGATCTTCAATGTGATGAACAGAAAAAATATGCAGCCCAGAATCCTCTATCCAGCAAGCTTGTCATTCAGAATAGAAGGAGAGATAAAAGTCTTTCCAAATAAACAAAAATTGAAAAAATTTGTCACCACTAAACCAGTCCTATGAGAAATCCAGAGGGCAACTCGCTGAGGGAAATGTTGCAAGGAACACAAGATGCTAGAGACACCACCGTAAGCATAAATCCCACAAACGACACAATGAATCTAATCCCATATATTTCAATAATAACACTGAATGTAAATGGGCTGAATGCTCCAATCAAAAGACATAGGGTAGCAGAATGGATTAAGAAAAACAAAATCCATCTATTTGCTGCCTACAAGAAATGCAATTTAGACTGGAAGATACCTTCATATTAAAAGTAAGGGGATGGAGAAATGTATATCATGTTACTGGAAGTCAAAAGAAAGCTGGAGTAGCTATACTTATATCAGACAAACTGGACTTTAAAGACAGTAACAAGGGATNCTATCAAAATCCACATGGGAAGAGATAGAAAATCTGAACAGATCCATAGCTAGCAAAGAAATCGAATCAGTGATCAAAAATCTCCCAACAAATAAAAGCCCTGGACCAGATGGCTTCCCTGGGGAATTCTACCAGACATTTAAAACAGAATTAATCCCAATTCTTCTCAAGCTATTCCAAAAAATAGAAACNAAACAATGAAATCTGGCCATGTGTAGCAACATGGGTGGACCTTGAGGGTGTTATGCTTAGCGAAATAAGTCAGGCAGAGAAGGACAGATACCATATGTTTGCACATATAGGAGGATTAGGAGGAACTTAATGAAGGACCATGGGGGAGAAGAAGGGGAAAAATAGTGGAGGAGAAGGAGGGAGGCAAACCACAAGAGACTCTTGAATGCTGAGAACAAACTGAGGGCAGATGGGGTGGGGGGAGGGGAAGGGGAGTGATGGGCATGGAGGAGGGCACTTGTGGGGATGAGCACTGGGTGTTATATGGAAACCAACTTGACAATAAACTATTTTTAAAAAGTTTGTGGAAAATTAGGAGAAAAGAATGGCTAAATCAAAACCATAAGACACAGCAAGTACACTTATGCAATAAATACCCTTATTTCCACACTATTGGTGGGAATGCAAACTGGTGTAACCACTGTGGAAAACAGTCTGGAGTTTCATCAAAAAATAAAAAATAGGATTATCGTAAGATCCAATAATTCCACTACTTGGTATTTACCCAAAGAATATAAAAACACTAATTCAAAAAGATATGTGCACCCCTATTTTTATCACAGCATTATTTACAATAGCAGCCCAAGTGTCAATTGATAGATGAATGGATAAAGAAAAGATGGAATATATACACAGTGGAATATTACTCAGCCATAAAAAAGAATGAAATCTTGCCATTTTCAATGACATGGATGATGTTAGAGAGTATAATGCTAAGTGAAATAAGTCAGTCAGAGAAAGACAAATACCATATGATTTCACTCTTATGTGGAATTTAAGAAACAAAACAAACATGGGGTGCCTGGGTGGCTCAGTTGGCTAAGCGTCTGCCTTCAGCTCAGGTCATGATCTTAGAGTTTATGAGTTCGAGCCCCACCTTAGGCTCTGTGCTGACAACTCAGAGCATAGAGCCTGCTTCAGATTCTGTATCTCCTTGTCTCTCTGCACCTTCTCTACTCCTACTCTGTTTCTCTATCTCTCAAAAACAAAATTTAAAAAAAAAGAGACAAGCCAAAACACAAATTCTTATCTATAGAGAACAAACTGGTGGTTCCCAAGGGGAGGTGGGTGGAGAAATGGGTGAAATGGGTGAAGGGGATTAAGAGTACACTTATCATGATGAGCATCAAGTAATGCATAGAATTGTTGAGTCACTATATTTTCCCCCAAAACTAATATAACAAACTTTGTTAACTCTACTGGAATTTTTAAATGGGAGGGGAGTGTATTTTGGCTAGCTAACTAGTCTTCTATTATCATTGTTTTGTCTAAAATGAGTTAATCTCCTAATAGTTTCTTTTGTTGGTAGTCTTCCTTAGCATTTTCAATCTGTTTAGGAACTTTAGTTTGTATGCTGTCTTGTGGAAACCAGCCTCTGTCTCTCTCTCTCTCTCTCCCTCTCTTTCTCTTTCTCTCTCTCTCTCTCACCTTCTCTCTCCACTCTACTCTTCCTTCACCTAACACTCCTGCCTAGCAGTTTGATAGCACCTCTATATGCTCCTCTCTCAGGTCTCCCAAACTTGAACCAGATATTATATTGGTCAAGGTTTCTGTGTTACAGAGAATGAAATATCTCAGATTCAAGTTGGTTGACCCACATCTTGACTAAAATATTGGGTCTGTTTCTTCCTCTGTCTCTGCTGTTTATATAAGCCAGGGGCCCCAAAACAGAATAAGCAATCAGAAGTAAGTTCTTCCATCTTCTCTCACTATAGGGGAAACCACATTCCAGCACCAAGTTTCATGCATGAGCCTAGCTCAGATCTCCTGCCCCAGATGAAGTGCTTTTAGTGCCCATAACTTTGCAGAATATAAACTCCCATTCATTTTATCTACCTCAGGACTTAAGCCCAGAAGGCCTGTGACAACAGCATGTCCCTTTGAGTTGTGTTTTTGTTACACTTCTGGACAATGAAAATTATTTGTTTTCTAATGACTCTATAATTTGTTAATGTCTTATTTTTGTATAAAATCTATCACTGATACGTGATGTTTTCAGAAAAGATTTATTGTAGGAATGGTAAATTTACAATATCAGTTGGACCTTGTTAAAACAAAAAAAAAATTAAAAGGTGGGATGAGTAGAAAAGGTGGATGGAAACTAAAAGTAGACAAGCAGTGAGAGTGAAACTTGTGGTTTTCCCTGTAGGTCACTTGTCATTTTAATGTCTTGCATTCGTGGAGAACTAAGAGGCACAGATAACATGGTGCTTTTATTCATAAATCCAGAGGATGCTCTTCAGCTCACAGATATGTCAGCTTTTACCTGTAAGGACAGAGGATTGTCTATAGACAACTAGCCCCAGGACCCCAGAACAGAATAAGTGGTAATTATTCTTGATCTTACAACCTTCCTGATAAACATATTGACAATCAGTGTCCAGTAACAGTACCAGTGTGGCATGGTGGGCAGGTGGGAGCATGGAGTTTGGGGCAAGATAGCCTGGGTTCAAGCCCTGTCTGTGCCACTGTGACCTATGAGATTGTGGGCAGGTTGGAAACTTTCTCTGAGCCTCAGTTCTCTCATCTGCAAAATAAGGATAATAATAGTATCTTCCTCAAAGTTTTATTTGCATTAAATGGGTAAATATTTGCAAAGTGCCTGGCTCATAGCAAGCACCATGTAAGTACTTGCCAAATTAAAATACATTCATAAGATGTAGGACTTTTTTCTTATCTGGTTATCTCATCCACTGTCAATCATGACCATTGACAGGTAGAAATCTGTATCTTCCATTTAGACCTTCTCCAGAACCCCAACTGTTTATTTCCAAGTGCCTATTGTCTGTCTCTACTTGGTTGTCCCACCAACATGGCAAACATATTAAGTCTAAAACTAACTTACCTTGCCCTGCTGATCTGTTTCTCTTTTCATGTTCTTTTTGTGGCCATAGCATCATCATTCCCACTAAAAGAAACCTGGAAGTCTTCCCAGATGGCACTCTTCACTTCACTTCCCCATTTCCCCAGCTTCCTTGCTCCCCTGATATGCACCACCCCCCTTCCAATAAGAACAAACCTCAACCAATGTTCCCCTTTCATATCCAGCCTCTTTTTCCTTTTCCTCTACTCCTTATTGCTTTGGTCCCAGTCCTCTTCAAGTTTCTTAGGGAAGAAGAAGGGAGAATGCATGCTGACTTAGCAATAACAGTACCCACTAATGAGCAGTGCAAACACATTCCCGTTACTGAAAACAAACAGCTCTCATCCCAGCAACCATGTCACACTGGAGGCGGGTCTCTCACATCATCTTTCCAATGATAGGAAGCACAGTTCCTTGATGCTGGAGCCAAGGGACAATGTTGTCTGACTGCTGAGAAAAGGCGAATAATGTAAACAGCCACCATGAACAAGAAACTATGTGAATAAGGATTTTGGAGTAGAGCCCAGTCAGGGCAGAATAAATATATTCTGAAATCGCAGCCTATCTCAGTCCCCCTCCCTTTTCCCTTCCCTGTATAATTATTTGAATTAAAGAGTATGTGAATTTAAAATGTTAAAGATGTAGACAATTTTCTCTATCAAAAGTTTTGGATAAATTTTCACTCCCACCAAAGTGGTGATAGATGCAATTTTCTCCAAACCTGGACCACCAGGGTCAACATCGGCTATTATTTGACTTAAGTTTTTGCCAATCTGATGGGTAAAATCTTCACACTATGATAATTTAATTTACATTTCTTTAATTATGAATAAAGTTGAGCATCTTTTCTTATGGTTAAAAGTCATTTCCATTTTTTATTTGCATGCCTTCTTATGCTCTCTGTCCATTATTAGTTATTGAAATTGAGGATTCTTCTCTGTTTTTTTTTTTAAATTTTTTAATGTTTCATTTATTTCTGAGAGAGAGAGAGAGAGAGAGCATGAGCAGGGGAGGAAGAGAGAGGGAGATACAGAATCTGAAGCAGGCTCCACGCTCTGAGCTAGTTGTCAGCACAGAACCCGATGCAGGGCTCGAACCCACGAACCGTGAGATCATGACCTGAGCCAAAGTTAGATGCTTAACCAAATGAGCCACCCAGGCGCCTCTTTCTCTCACTGGTTTGTGAGAGCTGTTTCTAATATGAAGACAATTAACTCTTTGTGATATGAATTGTAAATAATTTTCCCATTTTGTCTTTCCACCCACTTTTTGTGGTAGATTTTTCAAGACAATATTTATTTGTTTCACATTATAAAATATATTAATCTTTTTCTTTATGATGCATTGATTTTGTGTTTTGCTTTGATGACTTGAAGGATTTAAGTCTGTATAAAAAGTGTTACTGGTAACAGTTACCCCCTCCTCCTCTTTGGCCCATCCAAACAGTCTGGCTTCTCCTTCAGCAGGGCTGACACTTGGTTAAGTCCTTTCACGATCATTCCTTTGTCATAAACTTAAGAGTTCATCATACACCAGGTGCTGCTTTGGCTCTGAAAACAGTAAGATTCAGAGGTGAATAAGATCTAGCCCCTGCCCTCCAGGAGCTCAGCTGAGTCATCTGAGCAAATACATTGCATAAAGTATATGCTAAAATTCTGCACAGGGTAGACTGGGGCCAAAATAAAACATAACAAAAACAGCTAAGGAAGTTTTATAAAAGTAAGGAACAGAATTACAGAAAGATGACTGAGTGCAGCAGGTGACTATGGCAATGGAAAGTTGATTACATATGGGGTGTTAGTCAAATAAACAAATATAATGAGAATTATGGGAGCTGCGTTTCTTACTGGTGGAGAAAGAAGTTACAAATGTGGAAAGGGAAAACTAGTTTGAACTCTGTGGTCTTGTTTTGGAATTGAAGACATTAGTGTGAATTGGAGATATACACAGAAATAGAGACAGATATATTTCTAGAGATACAGACCTTCATAGAGAGATACTTATATAGAGATAAATGTACATCTCTCAACATCACTCATCACCGGGGAAATACAAATCAAAACCACCGTGAGATATCATCTCACACCTGTCAAAATGGCTGAAATTAACAACATAAGAAACAAAAGCTGTTGGTGAGGATGTGGAGAAAAGGGAACACCCTTGCACTGTTGATGGGAATGCAAATTGGTAAAGCCACTCTGGAGAACGGTATGGAGGTTCCTCAAAAACTGAAAATAGAGGTACCAGCAATTGCACTATTAGATATTTACCCAAAAGATAGAGAAATACATATTTAAAGGCGGTACATGCACTTCAATGTTTATAGCAGCATTATCAACAATAACCAACTATGGAGAGAGCACAAATATCTATCAACTGATGAATGGATAAAGAAGATGTGGTGTACACACACACACACACACACACACACACACACAATGCTCAAACACTCAGCCATCAAAAAGAATGAACTCTTGCCATTGGCAACAACATGGATGGAGATAGAATGTTTTATGCTAAGTGGAATAAGTCAGTCCAAGAAAGACAAATACCATATAATTTCACTCATATGTAAAAAACAAAACAGATGAACATATGGGAAGGGGAGGAGAGAAGAGGGAGAAACAAACCATAAGAGACTATTAATAATAGAGAGCAAACTGAGGTTGATGGAGAGAAGTAGGTGAAAGATGGGCTAGATGAGTGATGGGTATTAAGAAAGGCACTTGGGTTTTTTGTTTTTGTTTTTGTTTTTTTGAGAGAGAGATAGAGACAGTGTGATCAGGGTCAGAGAGAGAGGGAGATACAGAATCTGAAAACCGGCTCCAGGCTCTGAGCTAGCTGTCAGCACAGAACCTGACGTGGGGCTCAAACCCACGAACTGTGAGATCATGACCTGAGCCAAAGTCTGACACTCAACCGACTGAGCCACCTAGGTGCCCCAAGAAAGGCACTTGTGATGAGCACTGAGTGTTGTATATAAGTGATGAATCACTGAATAGTACTCCTGAAACCAATATTGCACCGTATATTAACTAAAATTTAAATTTTTTTCTTTCATAATCTGTCATAATTTATTGTCAAGTTGGTTTCCATATAACACCCAGTGCTCATCCTAATAGGTGTAAAATTTAAATTTAAAAAAGAGGAAAAAAGAAATATACATCTCAAGGTCAAAGTAAATACAGATGTAAATGTAAGGATATATACCAGAAACATTTCTTTGTCCTGTCTTCTAAGAGAATCTAGAAGCCATGATACCCAGTAGCAATGAGAAAATTTAGTATCTAAAATTTGGCTTCTAAATATCATCTTACACTGAATGGAGACAGGATTTCTTGAAGAAATGGCTGATTTGATGATTCAAGCAGGGAAAGGACAAGATGTGCCAAGAATATAATTTTTTCTATCAGAAGGAAAAGAGTGCCCCCCAAATTAGGGAACATTTCAAAAGGACACAGAAGCCAGCTTAAAGAGGCTCCAACTGACACATATCAGGAATAATATGATCATCAAAATAAATAGTGATAGTTACAGATGATAGACCATTAAATGAAATAGAAATTCATGAGTCCATACTGACATTATATATGTATATAAATATGTTGAAATTTTGATGTAGAAGTATATATTTACATTCATGGTACTTCCCTACAAAATATTTATTAATTTCACAGGAAAATGGAGTAACTATGCAATACAAAAGTCTGGCAGATAATGACTTTAATCAAGTGATAAAAATAAGTATTTTAATTAAACAGATTGAAATCAAGTGCCAGATGATAGGATCTAAGAAGACAAATACAGTATCATTTTCATGCTATTCCTGCCAAAGATGCAAAACCTGAATCCAATCCGGAGGAAACATCAGATAAATTCAAATTGAGGACCATCCTATAAAATCACTGGTTACCTTCTTTAAAAATGTCTAAATCACAAAAGTCAAGAATTCTATAAAGGACATTATTGGGATGAGTAACAACATTTGAATGGAGTCTGTGGGTGAGACTTTTTAGGAGAATGTGCTTGCTCACAAGAAACATGCACTAAATTATTCTGGTGGATGGAACTTCAGGTTGACAAATTACTGTCAAATAGTTCAGTAAAAAAAGGCCTTGTACTGTTTTGCAGCTTTTCTGTAAGTTTAAGATGGTTTCAAAAGAAAAAAAACCATAAATAATGGAAAAAATGTGAAAATGTTTGTTTTAACGTACAAGGAGACCATTACAAGAAACTTCTAGAAAATTTGCTCTTCCTTCTGAATAGATTCTTTCTCTTCTGAATTATCTTGGGCATTGAGTTGAGATCCAGAGTGGTGTTGCTACAAGCCTAAGAGGAAAGCAGAGCTAAGAGGAACCAGGCATGTGGTCTAGAGCCACTGAATTAAGCCAGCCCAGGACCCAGCTTTCCTTTGGACTCCCAGTTACAGAAATCATGAAAATTCCTTACCAATTCCTCTAACAATGAATTGTACTCCCATTCTAATAAATGCTTTCCATTTATAAAATACTTCTGTGGAAATCTTGCTTGTGAATAAATAAAGTGGATCCTGGCTACTAACAGGAAATATGTGCACTGAATATCTTCTAGAGCCTGTAACTTTCAGATTCCAAGCAAAAGTAGACTAGAGAGTATAAGAGTATGCTTAGTTTATCACAGTGAGGCAAACTCAGTAGGACTGAGTGGAGTAATCATATAATCAAATATAAAATATAATTACATAAAATCATGTAAGTTGAAGACAGTCCAAGAGAATTTTTAAAAATCTGCAAGAATTTCCTCCAGTCTTTCCTTTTCTTCCTAATAGCCTTATTTAATTCTATTGAAAGTTTTGTTAATTTTACTCTTCTGGTAATATCTTATTCTTTCCTCAGAAACTTTGAACAATTCGCCAATACCTAAAAGATAAAGTCATGACCCTCAAGGTCCTTCCTAAACAGATCCTAAACCACCTTCACATCTGTTCTCTCTTTCTCAATATACCTTATTTTCCAGCCATGCTGTTTATAGTGGACTATGCTATGAACTAGATGTTTGTGTTCCCCTCCCACAAAATTCACATGTTGAAGTCTTAGGACCCAAATGTGATGGTATTAGGAGGTGGGGCCTTGGGGAGGTGACTAGGTCATAAGAGTGGAGCCATCATGAATGGGATTAGTGCCCTTATAAAGAAAGCACCCTTGCCCCATTCTGCCATGTGAAGGCACAGCAAGAAGATAGCTGTCTTGAGCCAGAAAGCAAGCTTTCACCAGACACTGATAAAGGCTAACACCTTTATCTTGGACTTCCCATCCTTTGGAACTATGAGAAACAAATTTTTGTCCTTTATAAGCCACATATCAGTTTATGATATTTTTGTTATAACCTGAACATACTAAAACGGGCTACATTTCACTGCTGAAGAAGAAATTTACAAGTATGGAAAGGGGGGAAAATAGACTAAATCCTGAGGTTTTGTTTGTAATTGAAGACTTTGGCGTGAACTCAGAGATTTCAATATGTATAGATGGTTATAGAAGTAAACACAGACATAAGTGCAGGTATATATCAAGATCTATTCCCTGTATACTGAGAGAGACCAGAAGCAATAATGCCCTAGTAATCAATGAGAATACCTACTCACAGGAATCATCATGAACTTTTGCTTCTTTATGCTTCTTTATGCCTAACCACCATTTCCTGGATTGAAACACCTTTGTTATGCTCAGTCTATCAAAATTCCACTGAAATGAAATTATAAAATATAAAGCACCAATATATGCCATCAATTATTATTTATCCCTGCCTCTCCATCAAAGTCTAGCTTAAATGTCATCTCTGTTGTGAAGACTCCTCTGGAATATGCAGGCAGAATTAACATTTCCTATCTCTGCACATAGAAGATTTCCTATACTTTCATATACCATCAGTTCACCATTCTTTGCAACTATGATAGTTGTTTATAGGCCCACCTCCCCACTATATTGTGAAATTATGTAGGTGAGATCTGAATTTTTGTTTTTCTTTGTCCCCCTATCCCCTGACACAAAGCCTGGCAATATTAGGTGCTCAGTGAAGGTATTTTGAATGAGATGGAGTCTTTCTTCGTGGAATAGACTGAAGTTAATTGGCCTGTCTACAAAGCTAATCCCTGGGGCTGGTCTAATTAGCACTGGGCTATACCCAAGGAAGCCATTCACAAGGAATCCAGGACAAAACCACCATAGCTCTTTGTTCCAGCCCTATTTCTGTAGAAGACTATTTCACCTTGCTGAATAGGAGGCAGTCTTTAGAGAGGTGACTCACCTGTTTAACAGGTCTTTCTCAGAAACATTTGACTGGATGCTTTGCTTTTGCTGCAAAATAAGCCACACTCTACTTTACAGCTGGAGATGGTGGATGCATGAAATGAATGTTCACCTTTCCTATGACAACTTCTTTGGAGTCTGACTGGGCTGGGTAAGCTCCCCAGCGGGGTGATGAAATGACCAAATTCTGTCTCACCAGGAAGGCTGTTGGAATCCAAATATGTTGTGCTAAGGAAAGTTCCTAATCAGCTCCTGGGGTTTTCTTCACTCACCAGGCAGACAAGGACCAGCATTAAAAGAGTGCTTTGCAGCCCAAGATTCTTGGTAGGAGGACATGGTGAATCTTCCCACAGGCTTTGACCTTGACAAAGTCTTCTATTAGTTTTACACTGTTGCCAGAGCAAATCACATGAATTTGTAGCTCACATTTATTATCTCACAATTCTGTAACTCAGAAGTCTAGGTACAGTGTAGCTTGGCTGAGGCCTCTTTTTAGAGTCTCAGGGGTGAAATCAAGCTATCAGCAAAATCACACCCCTTAGGGAGTGCTCTGGAGAAGAATCTGCTTCCAACTCACTCAGATTATTGGCAAATTCAGTTCCTTATGGTTGCAGAAGTGAGGTCCCTGCTCCTTTGATGGCTGGCTGTCAAGAGAGGGCCACCCTTTTCTCCTGGAGTCCTCTCTTGAGTCCTTGAATATGGCTCCTACACCTCAAAACCAGCAAAGACACACTGAGTCCCTCTTACAAGAGGAATCTCCTTGACTTCCCTTTCCGCTGCATCTTTCTGACTCCATCCAGAGAAAGTTCTCTTTGTAAGGGACCAGATGATTAGATTGGGCCCACCTGGACAATATCCCTCTCTTAAGATTAGTAGGTTGAAATACATTGGCAAACCTCCTTTTGCCATGTAAGTTATGTCCAGGTTCTAGGTATGAGGGTGTAGACATCTTTGAGGTACCATATTGGACCTATGTATGACAGAACCCTACATCACAGGAGTAGAATCTCCACCTGGCATAAATACAATTGGGATTTTTCTTGGTAGAGCACAGCTGGTCTTTTATTTGCAATATGTGGGGGCAGGGAAACTTTTAGATCTACAATTATAGAAAGCCAAGGCCTTTGAGCAGGTTTCTGAGACATTACTGTTCATCGTTAGGCTTATGGAATTGCACCCACAGCCCATCCTGAACATTTAGGAGTTCCTGAGAAGCATAGGTAGATTCAAAAAGCCTGGATCTGGAGTCCAGGAGGTGCCACAGGACCATAGGAGAACCCAGTATTAGGACACATGCCAAGACCAGGGGTCAGTTATTACAGGACATGAGCTTAAAGTTAGATCTAAAACAGGCTGAGAAAGGGATACAAGACAAAATCTCCATTTGGTGAAAGCTCAGAAGAGGCCTAGGGTCTAGGGTCATATCTAAGTCAACCATTATAAGCAGGTGATAGACACAAGTTCTAATGGAGGCAACAAACTTCCATTCACATCAGAAATGGGGAGACCTAGCTGCAGGTATCTAATACAATCAAGGAAAACTGAAGTCCAAATAAAGGAAATCCATTCTTGGAAGAACATGGGTAACAGGCAAGGACTATATAATAAGGAATAAATGCAGGAAGTGGATTTCTAGGATCAAAACAAGTCCAACAATGGGATCAGTGGGATAAGAACAGATAATCCCTATAGTGCCTCTGCTTTGAGACTGAATCTGATCTAAGGGGGTCTGAGGAAAGGACAACACTATGGGGATAAAGGGAAGCCAGTTACATGGTGGCAGACCCAGTCCTTGTTTCAGGCACTGGAGATGTAACTACACATGCCACATTTCTTCTCTCAAGGATCATATGGTCTAGGAAGCAATAACTCAATTACATGGGAAGAGCTGAGAGAAGTAAGCATCGGGGCTTTGGTGGCATATAAGAGAAAGAAGAAAGGATTCTATAAGAGTCCTTGTAAAGACCTAATGGTCAAAGAAGAGTTAGGTAGTCTCCAGATGACTCCAAACCTGGGGCAAGACTCAGAAGGGGGAGAGATCATGGCCTTTTAAGAGTTAAGCAATCAATCAATCAATCAACCAATAAATAAATAAAGTTTAGCAGGTGATTCAGTAAAACCAGAGTGTATGTCATATGAGGTCTACTTTCTTGTCACTAAAACCTCAATGTTCAATGTCTCATTTTTACTTCTAGCATTTGAAAAGCATTTTAAGGATATGTTATTTCAATGACAACGTTTGAAATTGCCTTCTGTATTTTGGCTAGAAATTTCTCTCTGACCCCTCTCTCCACCATAGGACAATATCAGAATTGTCCTGGCATTTTAGCTTGACATTTTAGCCTATTAGCCTAGCATTTTCTTTCAGCACTAAAACTGCTGAAGCCAAGATTGATCTTCAGACCCTTCATCTATTTGATGAGGTTCAGCTCACCTTTTACCTTCCTGGTAGCCTCAGGTGAAATCACAACTGGTACTTGGGCTCATGTCACCTACTTATAAATGATCCTCAGACCATCTGGCACAGCTTTATGTTTCTCAGAAATGACTTCTGACCACAAAGACACGTGCTTCATTTTCTCTACTGAACATGCTTCAGTAGTCTACTTCCCCTTAACTTGTCCAGTTATGGCCCCTGAACTGGCAGGACAACCATTCAACAAAATGTAGTCCAAAGCATAAAGCCATTAATTGCATTGCACCAAGTCAGGAATGCTAATTGGCTGCAACTCTGTTGATATCTGCGGTTATCTGCTGAAACTAAGATAAACTAGAATAGTTGGGGTTGAATCATCTGCTTCAGAGTAGCCCATTATTGAAGAGAAATGTTGTTCTAGTGTTGTACCCTCTGTTCCCTATGTGTTTTCTAATGCTGAGTCAAGAGAATCCAATTTAGCAAGTAATCATCATTCCTTCTTTTTTCTAAATAATATTCAAACATCCCTAATAAAGGTAGAAAAGACTTTCCTGACATTTCCGTGTACTTAGAATTGTCTATGTCTTGAACTCATCCAAACTTTGCTGATAGCACAGATGACCAAAGTAAGCAGGATTGATGTAGTTAGGGACACTAACTCTGAGGAGTCTTCCCACTCCTGCTAGTTTCTTCTCCTATCTGGGTGCAGTCATAGGAATGAAGGTACTGGAAATCTGTAGAATTGCTGTAACTAAGGTTCTGTACTAGAGTTCTTCAGGAAAACACAACCAGCTGAATGTGTATATACACACATATTTATACATTATATACATGTATTTATATAAATGTGTATATATAATATATAAATAAATATACAGACATATATTTATGTATAGATTTATTTTGAGTAATTGGCCTACATGATCATAGAGACTGGCAAATCCAAAATTTGCAGGGTAGGCTGGCAGACTGGAGATTCAGAGAAAACCCCATGTCATATTTCCTGTTTGATGGTCATCCGTCTGGAAACCCAGGCAAGAGCCAATGTTGCAAAGGCCATCTGTTGACAGAATTCCCTCTTACTTGAGGATAGTCAGTCTTTTGTTCTTTTCTTTAAAATTTTTTAAAATGTATATTTATTTTTGAGAGAGAAAGAGAGACAGTGTGAGTGGGGGAGGGGCCGGGAGAAAGAGAGATACCGAATCTGAAGCAGGCTCTGGGCTCTGAGCTGTCAGCACAGAGCCTGATGAGGGGCTCAAACTCATGAACCATAAGATCACGACCTGAGCTGAAGTCGGATGATTAACCCACTGAGCCACCTAGGTGTCCCTCGGTCTTTTGTTCTATGCAGGCCTTCATCTGATTGAATGAGGCCCACTCACATTATGAGGATAATCTGCTTTACTCAAAGTCCACCAGTTTACAGGTAAATTTCATCCAGAAATACCCTCACAAAAACATCCAGAATAATCTTTGACCACATATTTGGACACCATGGCCTAGCTAAGTTAATACATCAAATTTGCCATTACAGCCTCTAATTAGAATGGTCTCCTTTTCCTTTATTGATAAGGCCTCAGGACCAGCTTGTTTTCCTCTCTTCTTTAATGGCTGTCTCCATCTCATGGTTGCCTCTGGTTCTTCTGCCCCCAAGCCTGGCTGAAAAAGGGCCACCCTCTCCAACTATCCTGAAGACAAGCATATAGGTCTAATTTGTTTGCAAGGTTTTCCTATTCATCATGACCAGGAACAAACAAGATACAATGAAAACTACAAGTGTGGAGATACCAGGCTTAAAAAATCATGCTTGGTTTTTCCCATCCTCAACCCAATTCTTTTTTTTTTTTTTTTTTTAATAGTTTATTGTCAAATTAGTTTCCACATAACACTCAGTGCTCATCCCCACAAGTGTCCTCCTCCATGCCCATCCCCCCCTCCCCCCACATTCTTGATGCCCTTTCTGAGGTAGTAACTGGAAATGTCTGGTTTCTGTTGTCTATGTATGTCCTTGAAGGTAGACCTTATCTAACCACTGGTCTCTGACCACCTGAAGTTCCAAAATGGTAAAACATAATCCAATGCAATGGCATTTAATCTTAGGAGGATTGTTTGCAATTCTGAGGAAATTTTCAACTCCTTGCTCTTCAAGTCCTATTCTTCAAGCAAGAATATTCCCTTGGGTTATATTTTCCCTGGAGTCTTGTCCCTAGAGAGGAATTTATAAAATCCTTAGAACACTGGGTATAATCATTTCAAAAAGCCTAAGTAGTTAAGGTTTCTCACTGCAGAAAATAAGCTATTTGCCCTCTCTTTTCTGCCTCTCACTGCATACCAGCAAAGTCAGGAATACCTTTTCCAAAGAAGAGAATGCTGTTGTAACTGTGCTGAAGCCCTGAGCCCTGCCTTCTGGCCCAGCCTGGTCACTGGCCCAGACCCAGCTGCCAGCGCCCTCCCCCCATCCCTGTCCCCTCCTCTTTCCAAACCAAGTCAGGTGGGCAAAACAATGGGAAGTTGTGGCTTTTTCCTCTCCTCTTCTTAATTGTTTGGACTCTTGTCCACACAAGAGAGGGGAAACAATAGGCCAAATATTAAGAATGGCAGAAACCATCAGGAAAGGCCACAGGGTTAAAATGTGTGTGGATCCCTTGTTACATTCATTTTTTTTTTTTTATCGTGCCTTGTTTTCCATCTCATCTCCACTGATAAAGATGAGTCCAGGGCCTCACCATTTATTTGATGCCTCCATGACCCCAGCTACCTCCCCGCTGACCTCCGTCTCACTGCTCTCTCTACAAATCCTCTGCCCTTCAACCCATCCTCCATATGGCCCTCAGGCTATTGTTTCCTAAAATATACCCTTCAGAGAGATGTACCCCATACAAAACTTTCAGTGGGCTCCCAGTACCTACCACAGATTTTCCACAATCTGACAGTAACCCATCTTTTTTTCAATATGTCTGCCCACTCTCTCACTGATTCATTGATTTATCTATTCAATTATATATATAAATAATATATATTATCTATATCTATATATTCATATATATATACATATTTAGTACCTACTATGTGCCAGATGCTAATGATACANAGTCATTTCAATGAAGGAAGCAAGACAAGATACCAGGATCCTCTAAAGCCCTCTGTTCCCACTTGGTTGGATTCCTCACTGACCACTGAAAAGGCAACACATTCCCTTCTCTGAGCATTTGCTCAACCATCTCCCCTCTCTGTCCTGTCCTCCCACCCCAAACCCTATCTGCCTTTGAAGGCCCAGATCATGTCCTGCCTATTCCATTGAGGTTTTTTTCTGACCCATGAAGCCCACAAGGAACTGTAATTTCTTTATAGTCACAGACACTCATAATGAGCCCACAGCATGG
Organism: Crocuta crocuta; assembly: GCF_008692635.1. Taxonomy (NCBI): domain Eukaryota; kingdom Metazoa; phylum Chordata; class Mammalia; order Carnivora; family Hyaenidae; genus Crocuta; species Crocuta crocuta. The sequence goes on from NW_027530974.1 coordinate 3,370,460, forward strand.
TTCTGAGCAGCATTTGATGCCCTGCAATCTGCATTCTGCATTCCAATTTGCCATGAGGGAACAGTCATCCCTAATCCTCTTAGCCAGGGTAGCTCATGTTGTGGGTCAGCAAGAAACAAATCCCTACCCATCTCTTCTCTAGCCCCCAACGCTCTAGGCACTGCACATATGCCACCTTGTTTCTGCATAGCCCTTCTGCAAATATTGATTACCTCTGCTTTGCAGAGGGAAAAAGACTAAGGCTACAAAAGGTATAACTTGCCCACGTTCACCCAGGTAGTCTGACTGGCTGCAGGACATGGCCCCAGGTCTGTCTCCTGAAGCACTCACCTGCTTTCCCAGCCACTACTGCCTCCCTGGTCAGCACCCCTGAGGGTCAGAAGCTGCTTCCTCTTCAGGGGGAGAGGCATGGTGGGAATCCCAGAGCTCTGGACTTGCTGACTTTCTGATTAGAGACAATTATCCCTCCAGCGGCTGGATTGCAAAATACAGGAAAATTTCCATGCCTCAGGGCATGAAGCCTCAGGACCCCTACTAAGGTTCCCCCAGCCCTGCCTCACAAGCATGTGATCTGACTTGTGTTGTTACTCATCTTCATTCAGAGGCAAGCACTGTGGCTCACCGATGCAGAGAGCCCAGAAGGATGAAAAGGAGTAGCAGACGTGGGCGTGTGCTGGGCGGAGGAGGCAGACTATGACACTATCCTAGAGTCAGAGATTCAGATTCCAGCCCTATCTCTGCTGCAATATTAAAAGTTGTCTGTCATTTACTGCATGCTTATGTGTCGGGCACTGAGCTAAACTCTTCACATGCTCTGTCTCATTTAATACTCTAATCACTAGAGGCTAGTGTGAAATAACTGAGGTAGCTTGTCCAGTGACATCTTATTTAATAGAGTGCCATGTACAAGCTTTCTCGGCTTCTCGGCAGAGCCCTTGGGACAGACTGTGTGTTTGAGCTGTCAGGTTCCCCTGGGCCCCAAGTAAAGCACAAAAAAAAGGACACGTCATTGAAGGTGGAGACATGTCCAGTGAGGAGAGATTCCAAGCCAGGACAAAGAAATTCTTTCTCCACTTCCTGAGGATATACACACATACCACCACCACAGCCAGCCACTCCTTCATTCTCTACCACCTCTTACAGCTTCTTAGCCATTCCCACAATGTCTCTATTATTCTGCTGGGCCGTGGAGAATGTGCTGATTTCACCCTGTATCTACACATACACGCAGATGTACACACTTACATGCACATACATTCTTACTCCTAGAACTGCAGAATGGGAGTTTTGGAGGGATCTTCAAACATTCTCTAATGGGGCAATAACAAAAACATCCTTCTATATCAGGAAGTGTTTCTCCACATTAATCCACTCAAAAAGTTAAACTGGGAATTTGAACTAGTCTGTCATTTCTAATGTGTCTTTCATTTCCCTTCTAATCCTTGTCTCCCCAAGAGTCTCTGAAGGCAAGACAATGGTTTATCGTTCTTGGTAATGCTTCACAATTTATTTTCACATTTATCAGTCTAACAGAATACTAGCCCACCCCAGGAGAACAACTCACAATTGAAGGTTAGGCAGAAGGAGGCCACATCAACTCCCACTCTGCCTCCCATTACCATTGGATTTAAGATAGGTTTTTTTTCCAGATTTATTCAGAAATAAAATTGTATATTTTTAAAGTGTACAATGTCATGATTGAAATATGTATCATTGTGGGGAGCCTGGGTGGCTCAGTGGGTTAAGCATCTGACTTTGGCTCAAGTCATGATATCATAATTCATGAATTCCAGTCCTGCTTTGGGCTCTGTGCTGGCAGCTCAGACCCTGGACCCTGCTTCAAATTCTGTGTCTCCCTCTCCCTCCCTCTCCCCCACCTCTCTCTCTCTCTCTCAGAAATAAAGAAAACATTTAAAAATGTTTTTAAAAGAAATATGTATACATTGTGAAATGATGATCACAATTTAGTTAATGAATACCTACATCCATAATCTCACATAGCTACCATTGTGTGTGTGTGTGTGTGTGTGTGTGTGTGTGGTGAGAACACTTAAGCTGGCAACTGTCACATATACAATAGTGTTGCTAACTATAGTCACCATTCTGTACATTATATCCCCAGAACTCATTTATCTTATAACTAAAAGTTTGTATCCTTTGACCAAGCTCTCCCTATTTCTACCCATTAGCCTTGGGCAGTCATCATTCTACTCTGTTTCTAGGAGTTCAAATTATTTTTTTAGATTAAAATTATAAGTGAGATCATACAGTATTTGTCTGTGTCTGGATCATTTCACTTAGCATAATGCCCTCAAGATTCATCTGTATTGTCATGAACAGTAGGATTTCCTTTTTGTGGCTGAATAATATTCTGTGTGTGTGTGTGTGTGTGTTTGTGTGTGTGTGATACAATTTAAATTTTGATAGTGGTTGCACTGAATCTGTAGATTGTTTTGGGTAGTATGGACATTTTAACAATATTAATTCCTCAATTTATGAACATGGAATATCTTTCCATTTATTTGTATCTTCTCCAATTTCTTTTATCAAAGTCTTACAGTTTCAGTATAGGCTTTTTACTTCCTTGGTTAAATGTATTCCTAAGTTTTGTAAATGGAGTTTGACTTCTCAGTTTCTTTTTCAGATATTTTGTTATGGTAATAGAAATGCAACTGATTTTTGTATGTTGATTTTACATATTGTAACTTCACTAAATCCATTGATTAGCTCTAACAGGTTTTTTGTTAGAGTCCCAGGGTTTTCTATATGTTAAGATTATATCATTTGCAAACAGAGAGAATTTTACTTCTTCCTTTCTGATGTGGATGCCTTTTATCTTTTTCTTGCCCAATTGCTCTGGCTAGGATTTCCAGTACTATCTTAAATAAAGGTGGCAAGAGTACACATCTTTGTCTTGTCCCTGATCTTAGAAGAAAAGACTTTCACATTTTCATAACTGAGTATAATATTACCTGAGGGCTTTTAATATGTGATCTTTACTATGTTCAGGTACATTCTTTTTACACCTAATTTATTGAGTGTTTTTACCATAAAGAACGTTGAATTTCATCAAATGTTTTTTCTGCATCTATTGAGATGATCACACGATTTTTTTAAATTTTTATTTATATTTTAGTTTTTAATTTTTTAAATAGTTTATTATCGAGTTGGTTTCCATATAACACCCAGTGCTCATCACCACAAGTGTGGATCATATGATTTTTATCCTTAATTCTACTAATGGGATTTAAAACTGATTTGCATATATCAAAGCATTCTTGAATCTTAGGAATAAATCCCACTTGATTATGGTATATGATCCTTTAATGTGCTGCTGAATTAAGTTTGCTAACATGTTGTTGTGGACTGTTGCATCTATGTGTATCATACATATTAACCAGTAATATTCTTTTCTTGCAATATGCTTCTCTGGCTTTGATTCAATCTTGGTAGTTTGTATGTTTCTAGGAATTTCTCCACTCCTTCTAGGTTATACAATTAGTTGGTATAAAATAATTCATAGCAGTGTCTTATTATCCTTTGTATTTCTGTGATATCAATTGTAATATTTCTTATTTTATTCAAGCCTTCTTTTTTTTTCTTAGTCTAGATAAAGGTTTTGTTTATCCTTTCTAAAAAAGCAGCTTTTAGTTTCATTGATCTTATCTATTTTTTTAGTATCTATTTTATTTATTTCTGCTCAGATCTCTGTTATTTCCTTACTTCTACTAACCCTGGGCTTAGTTTGTTCTTCTTTACTTAGTTACCTAAACTATAAAGTTGATTGTTGGAGATATTCTTTTATTCTAATGTAAGCATTTATCTCTATAAACTGTCTTGCAACTGCTTTTGCTGCTTCCCTTAAGTTTTGGGAAGCATGTTTGTTTGTCTCAATATTTTTTTATTATTTTTAAATTTTTTATTTTATCTATGTTTGGGTTTTGTTTGTTTTTTTTTTTTTAGAAAGATAGAAACAAAACATGAGCAGGGGTGGGGCGGTGTGAGTAGAAAAAGGAGACAAAGAATCAGAAGCAGGATCCAGGCTCCACATTGTCAGTGCAAAACCCGACGGTGGGCTTGATCCAAAAAACCTGACGGAAGTTGGATGCTTAACCGACTGAGCCACCCAGGTGCCCCTCAAAATATTTTTTAATTCCTCTTTTGATTTCATCTTTGACCTATTGGTTGTTCACTATTATATTGTTTAATTCCTCATATTTGTGAGTTTCCCAGCTTTTTTTCTGTTATTTATTTTTTTGTCTCATACCGTTGTGGTTGAAAAAGATACTTTATATAATTTCAATCTTCTTGAACTTGTTAAGACTTGTTTTGTAATCTAATGTATGACCTACCCTGGAGAGTGTTTTGTGTGTAGTTGAGAAGAATGTGTATCCTGCTTCTGTTAGACTAAATGCTATGCTGGATCCATTTGGTCTAAAGTATAGCTCAAGTCCAAAGTTATCTCACTGATTTTCTGTCAGGATGATCTATCCATTGTTGAAAGTGGGATTTTGAAGTCCCCTGCTATTATTTTATTACTGTCTACTTCTCTATTTAGATTTGTTAATATTTGCTTAATATATTTAGGTGCTTCAATGTTAAGTATATATGCATTTTCTGTTATTATATCCTCTTGATTAATTGACCCCTTTATCATTATATAATGACCTTCCTTGTCTCTTGTTACAGTTTTTTTTTTGTTTTGTTTTGTTTTTTTTTACCTAAAGTCTATTTTATCTGATATAGGTATAGCTATGCCTGCTCCTTTTGGTTTCTGTTTGCATGAAATATCTTTTTGCATTCCCTCACTTTCAGCTTTGTGTGTCCTTAAGGCCAAAGTGAGTCTGTTACAGGCAGCATATAGCTGAGTCTTGTTTATCATCCATTCTTCCACTCTGCCAGTCTATTTACATTTATACTAATTATTGATAGGTGAGGACTTACAGTGCCATTTTGTTAATTGTTTTCTGGCTTTTTTGTGGTTCCTTTGTTTCTTTTTTCTCCTCTTGCTATCTAACTTTGTGATTTGATAATTTTTCATAGTGATATACTCAGGTTACTTTCTCTTCGTCTTTCATGCATCTACTTATGTTTTTTATGTCCCAATTTACATCTTTTATGTTGTGTATATATATATTAGCAAATTATTATATCTATCGATTTTTAATACTTCGGTGTTTTAACCTTTATACTAGAGTTAAGTGATTTATATACCACTACCACAGTATTAGAATATTCTGAATTCGACTACTTACTTTTACCAGTGAGTTTTATACTTTCATATGTTTTCATGTTAAAATTCAGTGTCCTTTCATTTCCGCTTGAAGAACTTCCTTTAGTATTTTTTGCAAGGCAAATCAGAGGTGATATACTTTCTTAACTTTTGTTTTGTTTGGGAATCATTGTTTTTTTTTCTCATTTCTGAAGGACATCTTTGCCAGTTCAAGTATTCTTGGTTGGCAAGGATCTCTTTCCTTCAGCACTTTGAATATATCACTTCACTCTCTTCTGACCTATAAGATTTCATCTGAAAAAATCCACTGATATCTTGTGGGGGTGCTTTTGTATGCAATGAGTGTCTTTTACTCTTACTGCTTTCATAGGTTTCTTGTCTTTGATTTTTGAGTTTTATTATCATGTGCCTCAGTGAAATCCTCTTTGGGTTGAATCTCTTTGGGGAACTATGAGCTTCATGTAATATCCATCTCTCTACCTAGATTTGGAAAGTTTTTTCAGCCATTATTCCTTTAAATAAGCTATTTGTCCCTTTCTCTCTCCCTCCCTCCCCCTCCCTCTCTCTCTCTCTCTCACTTCCCTCCTCCTCCCCACCCTTCTTCTGAACTGCTCATAATACATATCTTGTTTCACCTACTGGTGTCCTATAATTCACATAAGCATTCTTCACTTTTTCATTCTCTTTTTTCTTTTGTTTTCTGACTGGATAATTTCAAAAGATCTGTCTTTGAGTTCACAGATACTTTCTGTTGCTTGATCAAGTCTGATATTGACGCTCTCTAGTGCATGTTTTTCCATTTCATTCATTGAATTCTTTTTTTAATTTTTAAAAATGTTGTAATTTATTTCTGAGAGAGAGAGACAGCCTGAGCAGGTGAGGGTCAGAGAGAGAGGTAGATACAGAATCTGAAGCTGGCTCCAGGCTCTGAGCTGTCAGCACAGAGCCCAACGCGGGGCTAGAACCCGCGAACCATGAGATCATGACCTGAGTCAAAGTCGGATGCTTAACCAACTGAGCCACCCAGGCACCCCTCATTCATTGAATCCTTAAGTTCCAAACTTTTTGTTTTATTTTTAATGATTTCTATCTCTTTTTGAACCTCTCATTTTGTTAATGTTTTCCTCATTTTCTCATTGTTTTCCTGATTTCATTAAGATGTCTATCTATGTTCTCTTGCAGCTCATTGAGCTTCCTTAAACAATTATTACGAATTATTTGTCAATTCATTGATCTCCATTTCCTTGGGGTGGGTTACTGGAAAATTATTATGTTCCTTTGCTGGAACATATTTTCTTTCTTTCTTTCTTTACTTACTATTTATTTATTTATTTATTTATTTGTGTGTGTGTGTGTGCACGCGCACGCGCGCGCGTGTGTGTGTTCCTTGAAGTCTAGCAATGTTGTCTTTCCATTGAAGAAGCTGTCACCTCCTCCAATCTTTACTGTCTTGGGAAAGAAATACCTTTACCAGTCTGTCCAGTTGAAGATTCTGAGGTTTCCTCAGAACTTTTCCTTGCTTGCACATACTTCACACTTCTTGTTGAAGTACACAGAACATTGAAGGTTAGATGAATCATAGGTAAAGCATCTCCAGTGGCTTGAGGGTGGGCTGCCTAATGCAGTTTGTGAAGCATCTGAAGCACTTATTAGAATGAATGCAAAGAAGTTAATAGCATCCTCTTAATTAGTTCTGAGCCCCAGTTGCTGTACCTCCAGCCTCTCCCAACCCCTCAGAAGCATTCTGTGCAGCTGGGGAAATTGGTGTCCATTCATACACTATTGCCTTTCCCCATGGGAGAAATGCAGGCCAAAGGAGTCTCTATTGGCACTAAGCAATGCCAGCTTGGGAGAGGGTTAATGCAGGAAAATGAAACTGGTTTTTCTTACCCTCTTCAATGCACTCAATCTTTGATTTTTTTAATCCAAAAGAATGCCAGGCTTCCTCACTGGACTTCTGGACTCCCACAAAAGTACTTTCCTCCATAAGTGATTGTCAAACCATTGTTCTGTGGGGGGATGACAGTAATAAATTCTCATTCTGCCATCTTGCTGACATCACTCTTTTCAGGATTTGTTTTAGATTTCATGATTCTCAAATACCTTGTATGTCTTCTGCATATCTTTAGGGGAGATGGGATCAAAACATCATTAATTCTAGGGGACCCAAAGCTCTTGTTTAGTCTTTAGGATGCAAAAGACTTCTACTAACTTTATAGATTTGGGGACCTCTCTTCCTGTCAGTTCAAGGTAGATTTGATAATGAACATTTTCAACTAATTTTTTTGAAAGCTTCCTCACTTTCATCTTTCTTGCATTTATACTCTTGCTCCTGCTTTTTTTCTTTTTCTTTCAGGATAATGTAGCAGTTAAAACCTAGGGCTTTGGGATTGACTTGCTTGGACTCCAACCCCTGCTAACTAGATTTATGAGCTTACTGGTTAGATGGGAAGATATCTGCTTGGGTGGGTTAAAGATTAAGTAGGATAATGCCTGCAAAATGTTTAGCAGAGACTGACACATATTAAGAGCTTTTAATTGGTTATTTATTGTTCTTTTTCATGTAGTTATAGGCATTCATTATTCACAATGGTTATCCACCCCTCCCCCCCCACACCCATCTATTATAGGTTTTAACTATTAACCTGCAACAAAGGCAAATAGCGTAACAGAAGCCTATTCAGCAAGCAAGTTAACTTCTTGGAACCACTTAAAACTAGAAATGATGGGTTTATTTACAGAACCCAAGATTGGCCCAAACCTGATTTGGAGCATAAATAGCTCTGGCTATGAGAATCTCAGGGCTAAGTGAATACAGCTAAAAGCCAAATAATTTCTTCATCTATGGAATGACAAAAATTTCTATTATCCTTTGATTCTGGTTCATGATGTGTTCTTTTTCCTTCTTCCTAAACATCCACCTCTGCCAAACTTTGTCTTCTCTTGCTCCACACTCTTCCCTCTGGGGCCAATCTATATCCAAGGCTCACTTCCAGGTCTTTGTTTTCTGAATCTGTTGCTTCAGCCCCAACCTCTTTCCAGACCTCTAGTTCCAAATTTCCAGCTGTGGGATGCTTCTACCTCAATGTCCCACCAGCAGCACCTCAGACTTGGCAAATAGAAAACAACTCATTATCTACCCACACACACCAGCTTCTTTTTCCATTTGTGACACCCTCATATTCCTTGTCACTGGGTCTTAAAAACCTCAGCCATCATTGTTTCCACCTATACCCCTCAGTCCATTATTTAGCAAATACCTATTTTTTTTCTTTCTTTGAATATCAATTGCCTGTTGTTTTCCATGCTTTACCAGCCCTGTTTGTCTGGCCCTTCTCACCTCCAGCTTAGACCTCCTATACCAGCCCCCTAACTCATTCCCAGGGCTGCAGCCAATCATTTGTCCAATCCAGCCTATATACTGCCACCAGGCTGACCTTTGACCCAAGCACACTTTTGTATCAAAATCATTCATCTTCCTCATTGCCTATGAAGCAAACAAAGTGCACTCTCTCTGGTTCTAGCATGAATCTTCTCAATTCCTTTTCTTAACTCTCTCCATCCAATTTTCCACAGACTCAGCCAAACACCACTTCCATATCCAAACATGTTTGTCCTTGTTGTCTTGTGCCTTTACAACCTTGTCTCTCTAATCCAACTTCATCCCCAACCCTTATTTATTCTTCAAGGTCTAGCTCAGCTTCTTTCCCTTCCACAAAGTCTTCTCCCACCTCCTAGTCAGAAACAACCCCATAGAAAGTCTCATTTCTCTGAATTCCCAGATCTCTTTGACCTCCTTTGGATGCTTTCAAGAATTTAATTCAACAAACACATTGAACACAAATGAGATGAAAAAGAATTGTCCTTGCAGGTTGGGGAAAGAGAATGGAGAAGAAAACTGTTCCTCTTCTCTCAATATCTCAGTCATCAGACCTGTGAGTCAACAGCTCAAAGATATAACAAAGCTATTATAGAGCTGTGAAGAATGTGTTATTAGAGTAAGGAATTACTCAACATCCCTTTCTCCCCCACACTTCCAGTGCATTTTATAACAGGATTTCCAAACTCCATTGCATGAAGCCTAGGTTTCTGTGGGAGTTTGCCAGGTCCTATGGATTGTTTTGGAAGTAGAAGTAGGTTTTAGATATTTTTGTCTTCTTGATATTTTGTGAGATTTTGAGAGATTACCTCCCTTTATGATGCTTTGTATATTGTGATAAGATTATTTCTAAATGCAATTCCTTTCTTTCCTTTTATCAAAATTATACCTACAAATAACCAGAAAAATGTTCATTTTCTCCCAAATACAAAGACTGAGCTAGAGAAAGAACTCAATGGGACTGTCATCAGTAAGAAGAAAATGCATTAGATTTGTCATATTGTGGTTTAGGTAATAAGCAATGTAAAATGTATAACAAAATGCTATTACAACTCAAAGCCTCTGTTCTCAGCCTGAATATATCAGTATTTCATTTTTATTGTCTTTTTTCAAATGTTCCTCTCATCTCCTCCACCCTGGCTTTACCTGACTGTGTTGCCAGATTAACCACTGCTCTCTGTTCCCTCATAAGATATGCCACAATGCCCATGAAACTGGGCAACAAGGAAGCTACTCACTGGCACACCCACATATACTTCTTCTTTTTTTATTTTTAGTGTGAATTATTGCATTGAAATTTATATACATTTACATAAATAAAACATACACATAGAGCTTAGTGAATAATAAGAAAGTAAACTCCTGTGTAACCCTTCTTGAGGGCCCATTGCCAGTACCCAGGAGCACCCCTTGGGTCTCTCCCAAATGCATACCACCCAACCCTCACCCCCTGTATTAGTATGTCTTGGGTGCTATAACAAAACACTAGACTGAGTGGCTTAAACAACAGACATTTCTTTCTCATAGTCCTGGAAGCTGAAGGTCTGAGAGTAGGGTACCAAAACAGTTAAGTTCTGGTGAGAACCCCTTTCCTGGCTTACAGATGGCCATCTTCTTACTGTGTCCTCATACAGCATAGATTGGTAGAGGAAGTAAACTCTCTGGTGCCTCTTCTTACAAACTCATCATGAGGGCTCTGCCCTCACAACTTCACCTAAATCTAATTACCACCCAAAGGCCCTACCTCCTAATACCATAATATTGGAAGTTAGAGCTTCAACATGAATTTTGGGAGGGAGGGGGATACAAACATTCAACCGCAAATACCCCCAGAGGTAGCCATCTATGTATACATCCCCAAATAATATACAGTGTTCTATTTTACCTGCTTTTCAACCAACCAAAAATGATCATATTGTATGTTTTGTCGTACTTCTGTTGCTCAATATTATGTTCTGAAAACTTACTCCTCTTGTTCTGTGTCTATAAATTTGCCCATTTTACTTGTTATATAGGATTTCATTATTTGACCATATTAGAATTTTTGTATCTATTCTACAGGTGGTGAGTATTTAGGTTTTTTCCTAATGCAGCTGAGGTGAACAATGTTGCCATGAGCATCCTTGTGTACCCTGCTGCACATTTGCCTAAATTTCTCTAGGTACCTAAGAGGAAAATTGCTGGACCATTTCAATCTCACTAGATAATGCAAACTGCTTTCCCAAGAGGTATTAGCACTATGCAACTTTCACCAGCATCCCTGCTACTCCAAACTTTTTGCTGGAAATCAATATATCAGAATTTTTGGTTTTTGCCTATCTCATATGTAATGATACCTCATTATGGTTTTAGTTTGCATTTCCCTAAATACTAGTGAAATTGAGCCTCTTTTCATGTTTATCAGCCATTTGGATTTCCTCTTTGGTTTTCTGCTTATCCAGCTGTTAAACCCATTTTACTATTGGGTTATTTCTTTTTCTTATTGACTTGGTTCAGTTCTTTTTATATTTGACATGTTAGTCCTTTGTCAGCTTATGTGTCACACATATCTTCTCCCACTTTAAGGTTTTTTATTATGATAACATATACATAACAAAAATTAACTATTTTTAAATGTGCAGTTCAGTGGCCTTAAGTATATTCACACTGTTGTACAACTCTCACCCCCATTCATCCCAGAATTTTTTAATAATCCTAAAATGAAATTTTGTACTCATTAAACAATAAATGCCCATTTCCTTCTCTCTCAGCTTCTGGTAACCACCCTTCCACTGCCTGTCTCTATGAATTTGTCTATTCTAAGTATCTCATGTAAGTGTAATCATACAGTATTTGTCTTTTTTTGTTTGGTTTATTTCAATGAGTATAGTGTTCTCAAGGTTGTAGAATATGTCAGAATTTCCTTCCCTTTTTAGGCTGAATAATATCCCCATTGTATGTATATATCACATTTTGTTTCCATTCATTCGTCAATGGATACTTGGTCCATTGGAATGTGGGTTCTTTCCACCTTTTGGCTATTGTGAATAATGCTGCTATGCACATTGGAATGTAATTGTCTGTCTCTGCTTTCAGTTATTTTGGATAAATACCCAGAAGTGGAATTTATGGATCCTATGGTAATTCTATGTTTAAGTTTTTGAGACATGCCATACTAACCAGTATTTGCTATTAATGTGAAGATTCTGTAATGTCAGACAATTTTCAACCCCCCACCCCCAGCTTCCAGTCATATATGCCATACTTTTTCTTGATTTCCTTAGAAACCAGTCTTGGATCATAGAACAATCTGATGTCAAGCTAGAAGGGTCCTAGTGTTCGTCTAGGCCAATCTTCTCAACTTATAAAAATGAACAGGTAGCCCAGGGAGGCAATGCAACTTGCTTACAGCCACCCAGTCTGCTGGGAAGAGCATCAGAGCAGCACTTGGGCCACAGTCTTTACTGTGCCCACTGGATCATGGAAAGCACACCTGAGAAGGAAGTGCTTTGAATGGAGCTTGCCCTCACCCAGCCTGGTTGCAAGGTTTAGGTCTTGTCCCATTGGACAAGTCAGCTTTCCCAAGGCCTGAGTGCTGGATCTGGCAGATGATCCATCGGTCCCATCAGCCACTACACGTAGGGCCCACTCTAGGTTGTCTGCTGCCAGTCAGACAGTCCACCCCAAAAATACCAGCCCCAGTGCATAGTTTATTTCCTTATTTTTTAGAGTGTCTTCTGCCCCACCTGTTTTTCTGTATTATCCTTTGTCAGTGGCCCATTCTCCTACTGAGTATGAAACATACATAGGAGCTTAGAGAGGGTTTGCTATTTCTTCATCACCTGCTTCAGTAGTGGGCTAAGCTGGAACCTAACAAAATGTGAAGTAAGTGAAGTTGTCTTGCATTTCCCATCTAATTTTCTTTCTTCTCTGCTTATGCTCTCTCCAGATTCCCAAGACTCTAACGTCATCAAGATATCAAGAGCCTCTCACTACAAGCACCTGACCTCAATGGGACCTCCACGGGCAGCACTTTTTTTTTTTTCCCAACTCGCCCCTTTTCAAATGGACTTGCTACCTGTCTCCCTCACTGTCAGTGAGCTGCCATACTGGAAATCAGACCAATACATTTGTTTTTTTCAACAACAGTAATGAAACTATCTTCCATGCTGTCAAATGGGCTTTGCTGTACAAAAATCAATTTATCCTTTATTACCTCCAATCATCCTAACCACAGTCCTGTAGGACATATGTGAGGAAAAGATAAAAATCTTCATTTCATTGATGACAGCAGTAATCCTCAAGAAGATAAGTGATTTGCCCAAGAGCACACAACTAAGAGCCCAGACCTCAGAGTACTTTCATGCTTTATTATGGAGGCCTACAGTGGGTGATGTCAGACAATTAAATGGATAAATCCTCATAAGGTTGGTATAATAAGATTGCAATAAGGTTAAATAATAAACATTTCAACACAGGGTTCTTGGAAGTATAATATTTTGGTAAAGGAGTACCTTTTAAGCTGGGAACATCAGGGCCTTGCACAGCCTTAGGGGACCCAATCAGAGGGTCCTTTTATATTTGGCCTTTAGATTCTCACGATGATGGCAGCTGCCTAAGACTCAGGATGCCAGAACCTTGCCACAGGCTCTGCTCTTCTAGACCCCAAAATCCCTTGTGCATATCCAATTCTCCTCTCCCTGTAATAGGGACCACCTCCTGCATAGCTCGCTGACTCCCCACCAAGCCCCATCTGCCTTCCTGGCTACAGAAGTCATGAGGGAAAGGGCAAAAGAGGCAGGTTAATATTCTTCTTATAATGCAAAAGAAGTCTATCCATTTATATCCACTTTGATGTTGCCATGCAAAATTAAAGAACTGTTCTATATCCACACAGCACTTTTACAGTTTACAAAGTGCTTTTACATCAATTATCTCAGTTGAATCTCCCAGGACCCCTGAGAGAGAGGCAAGACACACACCAATATCTCCATTTATCACAGATGAGGAAACAGAGGCTCAGAAGATTAGACAACACGCCTAGTTCTAGGATGATTCAGAGGTAGGGCCAGGCTGGAATTTGGCCTTTGACACTCCTGCGTTTTCATGAGGCCAAAGTACTCCTGGGGTAACATGTCCTGGGGAAACCTTCAGGCACAGTGACGTCTGTCAGGACCCTGGGTAGCAACGTGACCATGCTCATTCATGCAGCTCAGAGCTTTATCTTGGTTTGTCTGGGACTTTCCAGTTTTCTCAGGGAATATAGTTGAATATATTCAACTATTTGATACATTTGAACACACAAAAAGAAATGTATGTTTCCCAGAAATTATTCAAATACTCTTATGCATATATAGTTTCCAAAACATACCCTGATATATAGACAAATCTTTCCTTAGTAATGTCACTTATTAATAATCAATACAAAGTGACAATCATCGAAGATTATTGTATAAGATACCTTTTTGTACCTATATATATTTTCATTTTTACATTTTGCCCTAAGTAGGTATTCCATTTATAAATAAAATTTTTTCTAATATTTTTGTTTGGCTTATTAATTATTTGTTCAAATGGAAAGATTCTACTAGTGTTCATCTGTCAGCTAAACCCTTCTACGGATGCCAGATTGTTCGGGTCATGGGAGCCATGACAGAGGACAGAGGTCTCTAACTCTTCTGAGCCATGGATCCCTTTGACTGTTTGGCAAAGCCCACAGTCTCTTTCTAGAGTAGTGTTTTTATTTTATTTTTTTATTTCATTTTTTTCTTTTATAGTTTATTGTCAAGTTGGTTTCCATATAACATCCAGTGCTTATCCCAACAAGTGCCCTCTTTCAAGTCCATCACCCCTTTTCCTCTCTCCCCCACCNCATCTATAGTCTCCTGATTTGTTCATTTTAGCCATAGAATAGTATTTTTAAATGTGCAAATGAAAACATAAAGCGTTACAAAGGAAACCAATGATGTTCAAACACAGTTATCAAGAGGTCCCTGGATGGCTCAATCAGTTGACCGTCCAACTTTTGATTTTGGTTCAGGTCATGATCCCAGGGTTCGTGGGATCAAGCCCTGCATGAAGCATGGAACGTGCTTAAGATTTGCCCTCTCTCTATCCTTCTTCCCCACTCTCTCTCTCTAGTTTTCTCAAATTAAATAAATAGGTAAATAAATATAGTTATCAAAATATTAAAAACAGATTTGTTTTCTAGTATTACATGCTTCCTTATTAACACATTAAATAATAATACCTATCATCAGGTCTAATAAAAGCACCGATTCTGATGTGGCGTTGAGTATAAACAATATCCCAAGACATCTGCAGTAACTGTAGTGTGAGATGAAAATATCTGACTTCTACTGACCAAGAATGACTGACAGTGCCATGGTTGGTTGCCTACACTCATAAATAAAGGAAATGAGAAATTTAGTACAAAGGTAAAACTTTTTTTTCTCATCCCAGGGGACAAACCCTTTGATATCACATTAAGAACTCCTGATCTAAGGGTTTTACCATGTACCTGGTTAGTGAATCTTAATTACAGTTCAAGTTCCCGGGACAGCATTTTCTAAAATGAGATCACTGGAGGTCTGGTTTTAGAAGGTATTAATAACTATTCATTGTGAGTTGAATTGTGTCCCCCAAAAAGATACATTGGAGCTGTTATCCCTGGTACCTGCAAAGATGACCTTATTTGGAAATAGGGTCTTTGCAGATGTAATCAAGTTAAGAAAAGGCTGTATTCAATTAGGACTGTCCTCATCCAGTATGACTGGTATTTGTGCAGCCATCAGAAGAGAGAAGAGACACAGGGACACACAAGGAGAGTGCAAGTGGTGTCCATTAGAGTCATACACTAGCATGACTGATGCATCTATGAGCATCCAACGCAAAGGGCCACTGGCAACACCACAAGCTAAAGGAAAAGACATTGAACAAAAATTCCCCCTAAAACCTCCAGAGAGCACATGGCCCTGCCAACACCTTGATTTTTAACTTCCAGGCTCTAAAACCATGAAAACTAAATTTCTGAGGTTTTGAGCGACCCAATTGTTGCGCTTTGTAATGGCAGCCCTAGGAGACTCATATGCTATTCTCAGAAAAAAAAAAATTGAGATCATAAAGTTTGGAAACCCATGAGCATTAAGTTTCCCTTCCGGAGATAGAGAATGCACCCTAGAATATCAAAGATTCTGGAGAAGATGTGCAGTTAACATAGGGTGTCCCCTGAAGTATGTCTATCCAAAAAACTTTTGTGACACAGCTAAATAATGACATTTAGTGAAATACTAGATGTCCTAGGAGGACAAAAAAACAACAGACAAAATTACAAAGACACTGAAAGCCATGTAGAAAAGTGTAAGGAAATCATGCACTGGCGGCCAGTAAAATCCCAGAGGCATAGAAGGATAGAACAGACAGATGCCTTAAAGATCAGTTCACTTCTGTCACTCATTCTTGCACATGAGGACCCTGAGGCTTAACTAAAAAAAGTGTGTATGCCAAAATGCAGATGACACAGCTTAATGCTTGCATAATTGGAAGACAAATTTATTGTTAGACACTGAATTCTTTCAGTTAGGGTCATAAGATTTTCCTTCCGAACAAGCTCATCTTATCATTCTCATAAACCCACCCTGCCTAAAAACTAGTTCTACCTTCCTAACAATTTAATTGCATTGCTACTCATGGAGACAGGGACAGCAAAACCTTGGTTTGCGAGCATAATTCAATCTGGAAACATGCTTGCAATCCAAAGCACTCATATATCAAAGCGAATTTGAAGAACCACTGGCTCCGTCATGATCATGTGACGTTCGGCACCGTGTACTACTCATATTGCAAGACATTGCTCATTTATTGAGTTAAAATGTATTAGAAATGCTTGCTTGTCTTGCAGAACACTTGTAGAACAAGTTACTCGCCATCCAAGGTTTTATTGTATTTTAAATTATGCATGGGGCATGCTGGGGGACGTATCTAAGACCTATCTGTGCTCCAGCAACCTGTCAGCCCTTCAATGGCCTCCCTCCAGGAGACTAGCACCTGCCTCTGCTACCCCACCTGTCCCCTCTGCCCTTTTGCCTGCCTGAGCAGGGAGTATGGTTGATGGGACAGCAAGTCTGTGAGGGCATCTCTAAGAAGACCTCGGGGTCTGGGTGCTTCAATGGGGTGCCTGAGTGGGCACAGTGTTTCAGGTCCAGTTACCAAGCCATATAACCTGGAATTGGGATGCTTGTCCTGAGCAAGATTTATCCAGGGCACATCCATAGGAGAACTTAGGAAGAAGGGAGGGCAGCAGGATAGGGAAGAGATGGTCTGACCTGAGATGCTCACTTCTTCCACAGGATTCTTACAGTTTTACCTTTGTTCACACATTTCCCCAATTCTTCTTCTTCTTTTTTTTTACTTTATTTATTTATTCTGAAAGAAAGAGAGAGAGAAAGAAAGAAATAGAGCAGGGGAGGGGCAGAGAGACTGGGAGAGAGAGAATCCCAAATAGGCTCTATGCTCTCGGCAGGGAGAACAACATGGGGCTTGTTCTCACAAACCAGGAGATCATGACCTGAGCTGAAATTGGGTCACTAGACAAACTGAGCCACCCAGATGCCCTCCAATTCCAATTTTTAAGTCATCAAGTCATGCGACATTTGAGCCAGTCCATACAGGCTCAGGAGAGATTGTCAAACATCCAGGAGTTTTTGGAGCTGGTTGTTAAACTATTGGAGGTTTGAAATTGGTCATGGTGGGAGTATCTTTACACCATGGGAATCGGTAGCCTTTTGCAAATCAGGGTTGTTTTGTATTTTTTCCAGAGAACTGGCTTCCCAGTACACCACTATCCACCGACTTGATGGAAGTCTTTGCTTCCCTCCAACACGCTCTGCAACATTCATGCTGACACTGGACCACTGCCCCATCTGTCTTTCTAACCTCAGCTTGCACGGTCTATAATCCTGCTGTGGGGATCAGAGACATTCTGTCTGACATAGGCATTCTGTGAGCCCTTTTCCCACGAAGTGTGAAGGGAAAACAAAGCACTTTCGTTGCCAGAAACAGGGACCCTGAGAAACTCTGGGTGCCTTACAAACATGCTTCCTCCAAAGTGGCAGTACCAGAAGTTTTCAGCCTCAGCATTTCGTGCCTGGTATCAAGGGGTTCACAAAAGGACCTTATAACCAGAAAAGAAAGTGCAGAAAGCAACATCTTCATGTCTGCGGGAAGCAGGAGGCTGTATTCTCCTGCAGCATGGCCACAGCCCTTCTGCCAGCCTGGTGGGAGTGTCCTGATTTCGCTCCAGATGGTGGGAAGCCTGGCCGGTGGCACGAGTTTCCAGCTTCCGCCGCGGTAAGAATGAATGGCTCTAATGTGTGCCTCCTTAGCCACTTGACTCTCTGCCCCTTCCTTCATTTTTGACATTTGGCCAAGGTACCCTCCTGATTTTCTAATCATCCCCCTGTAACAGCCTTGGAAATCAGCTGTCTTCCACTCACCAGCACACATGAATTTACGCCAGATGAATGGAAAAGAATACTGATTCAATTCCTTTTTCAGGCAAAATGCGCAGTTAACAAGGAGCCGGTTAGACCTGTTGCAAATTCTTGCGGGCTGGCCATTTGTGAGTCATATTTACATGACCCTGAATTGCCTGGTTTGAGTTAATTGCACAGTTTGGCTTCCTGCCTCTACAATTGGCTCAATTTGGTTATGGAGGCCACTAAATTAATGATCTGAGGCCACTGGCCCATTCAGATCAAGGGGCAGCAAAATTGAAAGGAAAGCAACCAGCCAAATTAACCAACAAAAAGACCAATTTGATGCTGCATGGGAAATGTAACTTCATAAATCTGGAGAGAGGGTCTAGTTTGAAACATGAAATTGTTGATATTGGACTATTGTAATCTTCATAAAAATGGTAGTTTTAAGTAGTTCAACCTAACAGGTATGTCCTCTTGATTTTTAACTAATGTCTGATATAACATCTCAGGATTGCTTAGGCTGAGTGCAGGGCAAAGCACTGCCAGTCAAAAGGAGGAGGAAGAGACAGATAATTTCTGTCTCATGCTGTGGTTCAAACATGTTCTTCTCAAGTACAGTTTAGCAAAAAGAGCTCGGGTTTAAGACTCATGAGACCTATATTTTAGCCCCAATTGACTTCCTCTGTGGCCTTAGACAAGCCATTTCTCCTTTAAGCCTCTCTCTTTCCAACTAAAGCAATATCATAAACATTCCTGTGACGCCAAAATGAGCTGATATATGGGAACACAGCTTTTTAAAGTGAAAATTCCTACATAGATAATTTATAAAGGCTACACACAGTGTGGTTAGCAGCCCCTATTGATATGTGAGTGTGTGTACTCCCTCAGGAGAGAATAAATTTTGAATGCAATGGTAACTGATTACCCTTTTGTTCTAGTGTCCTTTCTGATAGCAAACAATGCCAAAACAGTAACAAATTGCCATTGTATTTTCCATTAGTCATCAGAGTGTAAAAGATTTGATAAATAGCAAGAAAACACATTGGCTCTTCGGGGTGGGAAATCCGTGTTACTGACAGTAGCAAATTACACTTCTGTGAAAAAGAGGGTGTCACGGTTCTTAGAGATTATTTGCATGGCTGCTGAGACAGAAGAAAACCCCG
The DNA here is from genome assembly GCF_008692635.1 of Crocuta crocuta. Taxonomy (NCBI): domain Eukaryota; kingdom Metazoa; phylum Chordata; class Mammalia; order Carnivora; family Hyaenidae; genus Crocuta; species Crocuta crocuta. The sequence continues at coordinate 3,389,693 of NW_027530974.1, forward strand.
AGAAGCTTTTAAAGGCCACATCTGTGAGATGAATGGTCTGGTGTCCCCCACCCGCGCCTCCCTTGTTGCAGCATACATGTGATGTGCCTGGGCATCTGCTTAGACATGAGCCTCTCTGTCCAAGAGTAGCCTAAAATAGCTTCCCTGGTATTCCCCGACCCACCTGGGGGCACCGTGCTCTGGGAGTGAAAGCGCAAGGGTCCGGGGTGTTCCTCCAGCATCCTCTCCCTCTGTCCTTGTCTTTGCTTCTATGCAGCTGCCTCTGATTCTTCTGCTCCAGCAACAGCCTGGGCAGATGTCTCCCCGTGGAGCCACTGCCAACCCCTCTCCATGGCAGCTGTCACAGAAGCCCCGGGAGAGCAGCTTGACCATGGGCACCCACCCGTGAGCGCAGCACATCTGCAAAGCATCCCCTGCCCCTGGCTCCGGGCCTGCAGGCTCAGCTCTCTGGCTATACAGGAGGTTCCCAGCTGGCACCACTTAACCCGACCCCTCTCCCTTCACTAGGAAGGCATCGGTCCATTTGATTTTTCACCTCTGAGATGCCCCACTCTGCTATGAGCAATATATCATTTCCTGGATACATACCAGTCTTTAAAATTTCTGGGCTTAGGAGTGCCTGGGTGGCTCTGTCGGTTAAGCCTCTGACTCTTGATTTGGGCTCAGGTTATGGTCTCGCGGTTAATGAATTTGAGCCCCTCATCAGGCTCTGCACTGACAGTACAGAGCCTGCTTGATATTCTCTCTCTCCCCACTCTCTCTGTCCCTCCTCTGCTCACTCTCTCTATCTCTCTCTCAAAATAAATAAATAAACCTATAAAAAATTGCTGGGCTTAAAGTATATTATTTAAATTCTATTGATGATCTTTCCAACATTTCAATTAGTTAGCCCTCAGATGTTAAAAGGAAATATTATTTTTTTAAGTTTTTTTTTTTTTTTACTTTGAGAGAGAGAGAAGCAGGGAGAGAGGGAGAGAGAGAATCCCAAGCAGGCTCGGCACTGTCAGTACCAAGCCCAATGTGGGGGTCAAACTTAGGAACCATGAGATCATGACCTGAGCTGAAACCAAGATTCAGATGCTTAACCAACTGAGCCACCCAGGCACCTGAAGAGGAAATATTATTTTAAAGATGAAATAAAAGAACACCAAATAGTGAAGACACTATGATAAGTGAAATAAGCCAGTCATAAAAATCAACGACAGTGTGATTCCACCTGTAGAGGTGTCCAGAGTTGCTAAATTCATGGAGACAAAAAGTAGAATGGTGGTTGCCACAGGCTAGAGGTAGGGGAGAAGTGGGGAATTTCTGTTTTATGTGTAGAAAGAACTCTGGAAACTGGCTGCCCAACGATGTGCATTCACATAACACGACTGAACTGTACCCTGGGTTAGTATGGTAAATTTCATGTTATGTACATTTTCCACAATCAAAATTTAAATTAAAAAATATTTTGAAGAATACCAAATCTAGAAGTAGTAATGTCCACAGAGTTACATATATCAGAGGAGTTGGAAGTAAGGAGGTTAAAAAAAGAATCCTTCAAATAGATCCATGGTCATCTATAATAAGTGGTCCCATTTTTTTTTTTACAAATAGTTTATTGTCAAATTAGTTTCCATATAACACTCAGTGCTCATCCCCACAAGTGTCCTCCTCCATGCCCATCCCCCCTCCCCCCCACATCCATCAGTCCTCAGTTTTTGTCAGCATTCAAGAGTCTCTCATGGTTTGCCTCTCTCCCTTTCCCCCACCATTTCCGCCCTTCTTCTCCCCCTTGTTCCTCCGTCAAGTTCCTCCTAATCCTCCTATACGTGCAAACATATGATATTTGTCCTTCTCTGCCTGACTTATTTCGCTCAGCATAACACCCTCAAGGTCCATCCATGTTGCTACACATGGCCAGATTTCATTGTTTCTCATTGCCATGTAGTATTCCATGGTATAGATAAACCACATCTTCTTGATCCATTCATCTGCTGATGGACACTTAGGCTCTTTCCATGTTTTAGCTATTGTGGAGAGTGCTGCTATGAACATTGGGGTACGTGTGCTCCTATGCATCAGCATTTCTGTATTAAGTGGTCCCATTTTTACCAATTGGAATTTTCCCTAGGAATCCTGCTATTCCTGATTGAATTCATAAAATCATTACAAAAACACAAAGCCAAAAAGAAGGCAGATACTGTGATGTGTTTGTTTTCCCCCAAAATTCATACTGAAACCCTAACCCCCAAAGGTGATGGCATTAAAGGTAGAGTCTGGGGAAGGTGATTAGGTCCCAAGGGTGGAGCCCTCATGAATAAGATTAGTGCTCTCCTGAAAGAGACCCCACAGAGCTGCCTCTCCCCTTCTGCCACAGGGGAACACAGCAAGAAGAGCGAGCCAGGAGAGGACCCTCACCTGACCGTGTTGTCACCTTGATCCCAGACTTCCAGCCCCCAGAACTGTGAGAAGTAAATGTTGCCTCTAAGCCACTCAGCCTGTAGGATTTTGTTACAGCAGCCCAAACAGACTAAGACAGCTGACATACAATGACATCTAACAACGTTGTGGTGGGAGAAAACTCCAGCCCCTTTTCACTGTGGCTTCTCCTCACCTACAGAGGCTTTGATGTAGAGATGGGACCTTCCCTAGAAGTTCAAGGCACAGAGTTGTTCAATTTGTTACAGGATATGCCTCTTCATTCACAGGGCAGATAAAAGGGTAACCTAGTTTTTCATCTAGCCCTGCCTCCTTCAGGATCAAAATTATAGTTCTCTCAATGCTGGATCGAGCTCTTTCATCTCAGTTTTGACCAAAATGGAAACCAGCATCATGAGGATTCCTCGGGGCTGGTGGGGAAAGGAATTTCCCCTACTCTTGCCAGAGTCCAGGGAGGGGGGTGGGGCACCTCCCACAGATGAGTAATCGCAGTTCCATGTGACAGAACAAAAAGCATCTCCTTTTTTTTAAAAAAAAGACGTGGAAGGAAATCAGCTGAAGGAAACTGAGATGAAAGCCAGTCCACAACCCAGCGGCCCAAGAAGATGTTTTCTCTTGACATTCTGAGTGCTTCTCCAAAACTGAATTCCCACAGAAGTTAATAGGACTGTGGACTGCACTTCAAGAAATCAACAGCAACGTAAAGAGTCTCAGACTAAAGCCAAACAGGTGCCAACTATCCTGGCTTTTGCACTAAACTCCTCCCAAACTGGTCCTCTCGCCAGTTCCCACCTGCTCCCTCTGTTCTCAGGTGGGCTGTGCCCAAAAGCAGGAATGCCAGAGGCACGTCCATGCTGGGGCTGAGCATTTTGCTGCCCTCTTCCCGCTGATGGCCACCTCAGCAGCCATCCCGGACTTCCAGCCAACCTCTGGTCCCAACCATGTCCTGACTTCCGACCATGCCCAGCCTGGGGCTGGCTGTCTCTGACTTGCTGGTCAGGCTTGGGTGTTTCTCCAGCCTCTATTCTCTCCATGCCTGCTCTGAAGCTGTGACGGACTTGGTCTCAGCTCTACGGACTGACTGTGAAAAGGATGACCATGGTTTATAGTTTCTTATCACAGAGAGACAGAAGAAAATGACGAGAACAGAGAAAGGAAAGAAAAGCAACAAAAGAGAGAAAGGGAGACTCTATGATATTTTCCCCCTAATTCACAGTTCAGTGAGAACTTTGTGTGTACACCTAGAGGAGCAATGGTCAATAGAGTTTTGAAGAATGAGCACCAGCATCTAACCATGCTCACCATTCCCTGAGCTGGTAGACAATGCCTTTGTGTTCTCAAAGAGCACAGTGCATCCTCCCCATCTTACCACTTACCCCAAAAGTGCTGGCTTCTTGCAGGACTCTACAGTCCTTGAGAGCAATTCTCTCTTGGTGTCTGTAGCACCTACCACAGAGGGGACTTGCAGGAGCCATCCATGCCATACAGGGCCTCCAGGGCCTCCAAGGGGCCTGCAGGGGTAGTGGGTGAGCCCCGGCCAGTCCTGTCAGGCATCCACATGGCTGCAGCTGGTGGACCTGGGTTTTCCCTGGAAGAGACTGTAGGCCCAGGACCCATCAAGTACCAAGCCATTTGTCAGGGCAAACCTGTTTTCCCAGACGATGAGGTTCAGGATACGAAGCAGAACTGTATGGCCGCTGTTTTCCAGTAAATTGACTGAGGGCTCCCTTCCCCTCCTCCTCTTCCTCTCCAGTCTCACCCACTCTTGCTCCCAGGAGAACAATCAGTCATGTTTTGTGTACACTGTGCTAAATAAAGTGTATCGTTTCTGCAGTGGGCTTATCCTCCAAGCACAGAAGCAGATTCCTGGCCATGTTATTGTGATCCATGAACTGCTCTTTGGGATGAGCTGTCTAACTAAATGAGACCATCACCTGCCAGGCTGGGCCATTCGGACCCAAAATGGATGGTCTTTAGGCAGTCCCAAATAAAGAGCCATGTTGCTCAATGCCTTCCAGTTAAGATATTGCCAGAATACAGGTTGGGATAGTAAGAAGCATTGAGTCAAAGTACCCACTGCAATTTTCCCTCTTCATTCAGTTCTTAACAATTGTTTTCTGCTCCTCCTTCTTTTCAGAAGTAGCTAACAGAATGAGAGAGAGAGTAAGGAGGGCTCGGAAAGGGAGCTTTGAGCTCTTAGTGACAGCATTTTGGAATCATCACTCTAAAGAACACATAGGAAGAAAAACCCATTCATAGATTGCAGCCCATGCAATGAATTCTTGGATTGATCCATTTGTGTTCGTCAAAAACATTTTCAATGACCTGGAGAGCATGCTGTGATGTTGTGCATAAATTAGTCTGCATTGCAATAAATGTGGCCTTAACATCTGAGTTCAAATCCTCCCAGCACATTCTGCAGACTCATCACTTAAGTTAGGCAACCAGCTAGAAAAACACTGTTGCAACACAAAACTCCATTCTAAACCTCTGCAAAGTGTTGTTCATGGGGAAGATCAAACTCTGAGTCAAAAAGAGATGAGCTCAAAGGATTTGGGGGTTTACGTTGCCTTTGTCTTCCCAGAATGTAGCTGGCTGCCTGGTGGATAGCATTGCAGCAGGCGCTCTGCCTGCGGCCGGTCCAAAGAGCTGTGGTTCCTGCTTTGAAATCTTGGCATAACCTGTAAGTTTCCCTTGCTTTCTTCCCCCATCACTCAAACCATGGCCAAACAGGCTTTCTCATTTTTCACATGGCTGCTTCTAAAATTCCAATGCTCAAATCCAAGCAGGATAAAGTACCTGCTGGACAGACATCACCCCCAGCCTTTCCATTCTTTTCCCAGCTCTGGCCCATCTGTGGGGTCTCCTCCCATGAAAAGGTTTCCTTTTATCTTTGATCTAGACAAAAATCTTCACAAGGTTACCAAGGAAGGGAGAAGATACTGTCATGGGCAGGCTCTGCTTTCATCCCAGGAAAAAGGTACCTAAACTAACCTCAGCTAAGCTGGGCAGCCTATGGGACTCAAGCTGGGGCACCAAATCATCTAACAACTCCATCACCTAATGACTTCCTCACCTGCACAGCCTCTCAACCCTGTCCTCTTCTGCCCAAGCAACCCCAGAAAGCTTCTTCCTCATAAAACCAAATCATATTCCTCACCGTGATACTGGGAAAACCACAGCTAGACAGCCGCACATTCAAATTCTGACTTTGCCTTTGATGTGACTTTGTGCAACCTAATACACTTCCCTGACCCCTCTCTGATCCCCAGAGATACCATGACCATACTAATAGATATTTCCTAAAGGCACCTACCACAGTGCCTTGTCCATCATGACCATGCTATGCTGATCACCTGCCCATTTCCACCTGGTATCCTAGCTTCTGGGCTCTAGTTAATACACATCAGGTGCTACAGCTGGGTGAGACTCCTTGCTTTATTAAACCCAAATTTGCCTCACCATCCCCTGTGTAGCTTCTCACCCCTTGCTGGGTAATACCTTCCTTGTATTAAATTTTCTCTGTTGAAAAAAATGTGTATGCCTTCTGTTTTCTGGATGGACCACAAATGATGGAGTGGCCCCTTCCCAATTCCCCCCCCCATCTATGAATCCCCCCAGTCCATTAGACACCCCCAACTCCTGAGAACACTGCACCTGAGCCTGTTTCCTATTATACCCTCGTTCTGCCATTCCTGACCCTAAAACTCATGCATATCAAATTCCCCCTCTCCCCACAATAAAGATGACTCCCTGCCCAACTGGCTGACTCCCTACCAAGCTGCATTCTGCCTTCCCTGGCTAGCAAAGGCTTAAACATTTTCCCCCCAATGAAAACTGTCCCGCTCTACCCGAACAGACTAATCCAGAAGCTGCCATCATGCTAAAACATCACAAGTAAACAACTGCATGTGCCCTCTGTCTTCAGGGACTCACTGGAATGTACATCATGACAGCTAAGAATTCTGGCTGGAAAGGGGTCAGGATAGGAAAATGAACGTCAGGATCTGAGCCGATATTCATTCCTTGAAGCTTTGACATCATCTATCCTGGAGAACCTTGAATTTTATACAGTAAATTCCCTCACCCCCTAGCCTTCAGATTACCTGATATTACAGTCTTCATTGAGATAAGGGAAAGCTGATGGCAATGTCCCCTGCAAAGTTCCAGGGTATCCAGGCATTGAACAGTAAGAATGTATTGCTCCCTAATCGGTTCAGCAACCTGTTTAGAGGAGCCTGGTTGTCTCCATGCCCACACTTCCTTTGTCAAGGAACCTGGTACCAACCTGACAGTTGTTTGAAACTGTATTCAATACATCTTCCATAACATTTAGAAGAATTTGGAATGGCTCCCTAATAGTCTGGGCACATTATTTCTCCATGAGAACTCACCTTTAGAAATATCCCTTTTCCTCAAAGAAAAAACCAATTTTTTAAACTTAGCTCTAACCATGACAAAATCCTGTTCAGTGGTAGCCTGTGATACAAGGCTTAAAGAAAGCTTCCCTGACATCTTTAGCATAACGAGTTTCCGATTCTCTGCCCCAGCTGTCTTCATAGAGGCTCCTCACTGGTCAGACGCCGACAGATGGTGAGCAGATTGAAACCTGTCCTGGCCACTGGGGACCGGAAATCTGGGGGCTTGCTTTCCTGACTCCTGGCTTTACTTAGATGGAAGGCAAGCCAAAAATATCTTGGCACAGTTAACAAGAGAGCATCATAAGTGGCGCTCAGTGGAGAACACTCAGGAATTCACTACATTCAAGTGCTTGTTTTCCAGAGAATCTACTACAGGTCACAACAGATGCCCGGTAATGTTTAACCCTAAGGCCCGTCAGGAGGGTGGGTTCTGGGCTGTGATTTCATTCCATGGTCTCAGGGAGTGGCATTGTAGAGACAGCAAGCGTCATGAACATTTTTATAATTAAAGTCTAATTCTGTGATGTTTTCTTTGGTATCTTAGAATTTTCTTAGAATGGAGTCCTTAATGATTGACTTCGGGATAAAGACAGGGATAAACTTCAGGGAAATAGTTCTGTGTCTAGAAAGCATCAAATTCTGCCAAAGGCTGTATTAGTTGGCTAGGGCCACCATAACAAAGGACCATAAACCTACACACAAGAGAAATTTTATTACACAAGAGAAATTTTATTGTCTCACAGCTCTGGAGACTAGAAGTCCAAGATCAAGGTGTCATCAGTGTTAGTTTCTCCCATGGGTTACAGGGGAGAAACTGTTCTATGCCTCTTTCAATGGTTTGCTGGCAATCTTTGGCATTCCTTGGTTTGCAGATGTGTCACTGCAACTTTTCTCTATTTTCACATGGTATTCGTCTTCTGTGTGTGTGTGTGTGTCCACATTTCCCCTTTTTATAAGGACACCAGTCATATTGGATTAGGGCCCATCCTACTCCAGTATGAATTCATCTTACTAATTATGACTGTAATGACCCTATTTACAAATAAGTTCACATTCTGAGGTGCTGGAAGTTAAGAACTCAACGTATGAATTTGTAGGGGACACAATGAACAGTCCACCTTAAAATTTATGTCGTCTTTGCATGTAAACATCACTTCATCTCCACATACCCAAAGTCTTAAGCCACTCCAACACCAACTCTAAGTCCAAAATCTCAACTAAATATCATCTAAATTAGATATAGGTGAGACTTGGGGTATGATTCATCCTGGAGCAAAATTCCTCTCCATCTGTGAACCTATGAAACCAGACAAGTTATCTGCTTCCAAAATACAATGCTGAGACAAGCATAGAATAGACATTCCCTCTCCAAAAGGGAGAAATTGAAGGGGAAAAAAGGATCATGGGTCCCAAAAAAGTCTAAAAGCTAGCAGCGTAAATTCCATCAGAATTTAAGGCTTGATAATAATCCCCTTTGGCTTGATGCTCTGTGGTTGATCCAAATATTGCCAATGACATTTCCCTCAAAGAATGCCTTAAATGTATTTAAAAGGGCACCTTACCTAGCCTCCCAAATATGGATCCATAATCCATTGACTCTACACTCAACACAGTGTTCATGCTTCCAACAACCCACAGCCTGGGTTTGTGACTTGAACACCTAGCAAAAGCATACTCAGGGTTTAGATGCAATCAGTCCACCACAGCCTATTACCACCCTCTGTTAAAGCTATCATGGAAATCAAGATTTCCCAAACATTTATAGATCTATCATTGGCCAAGCTACAGGATCTCAATGTATAACCAATGTTTTCCATGCTCTTCCAGAGAATCCTTGCTTTCACCTCCAGAATCAGAGCAGGAAACACTGTCCTTCTGAAGAAGCAGATTGCTATTTTAAATGGTGTGAAGTAGATCTGTGCTCTGCTTCTTAAATCCAAATTCAAAGATTTTGGGGACTCTTTTTAGGATGAAATGGATGCATTTCCTCTCATCACAACACATGAAAAGAAAGCATCCTTCTCTACACTGATGAGCTAGCCCAATAACCATGATCCAAAAGCAGCTGAATGTGCTGACCACATGCCAGCAAAAAAAAAGAAGTAAATACTCATCACTTAAGCAAGACAGTCTAGTACAGGGCTTCTCAAAGCATGTTCCACAAAGCACCTACAGAAGAATCACACTAGTTGTATGTGGAAAAGGCATATTCCTGGGCCCTCCCCCAGATCTACCGAAGAAGAATCTCTGTAGTTAGTGCCCATTTTAAACTAGCTCCTGGTGACTGATGGTTCTTATGGGTGATTATATTTGAGAACTACTGGTCTTTTATGAGCCCAGCCTCTGGTCTCAAACCAACTACAGCCTGAGAATCAGCTCTGCCCATAATTAATTATTTGCCCTTGAGAAGACTATTTAACTCTCTGAGCTTCAGGGTTGTATTTTGTTGTTGTTCAGCTGAAAAGCAAGAATAATAATATATTGCACAGAATGCTTGAGACATTAAATGAGATAATGCATGTGAAAGATTGAAAAAATAGATGATAAGAGCATTTTCGATTCACAATATAAAGCTTTATAAAATCTATTTCATAGGATTATTTTCAGCAATGGGGATAAGACATAGTGAGTACATTAGGGTTGGAAAAATGAAGTCTGTCGAACTTATCTCAAAGGGCTATTCTGAGAAGTGAATGAGACAGAGCATGCAAAGTCTTTAGCACAATGCTGGACACGTATTTTAGAAGCCAGTAAATGTTGACCTTCTAATGAAGTCCTGACCACCAGCACGGTAATGCAGAGAAACCAGCAAGGATACAGTTCAGGTAGAGCTGGCATATAATATGAGGTGAAAGGCAGAGACAGATAAGGTAGGATGATAGATGGGGGCCAGACCTGCGAGGCAGACCTGTGAATCCCAGGCAAGGAAATCTGGAGTTCACTGTGAGCATATTAGCTACCTGCAGAAGTTTTCTGAGCATAAGAATGATGAAGTTAATCAAGGAGAAATTAGGGAAAAGATGATATGAGGGAAAACTCAGAGACAAAAAGGTTAGGAGACTATTGTATTAGCCAGACAAAAATTATACAACTTAAACTATGCAGAAGTCAGTCCATGCACAGCTAGTGTGTAAGACATCCATGTATGAATTCAAAAAAGTTACCCCTTCCAGGTGCTGCAGCCCATGCCAGGGCACATGACCTGAAGTGTAGAGCAAAGGTAAGACATCAGTCCCACCTGCCCCACTGGCCAGGGCCCTAGTGTGGTGATCAACACACATGACCATCTGTAGTAGCTCTGATGTCAGTAGGACCAGAAAGAACAAGGATAAAAAATTTTCAGGCTAAGACCTAAGCCATTAACTCATATATTACCCTGAGAATATGTCTGCCTTTTCCTCCTACGGTGTTATCAAATTGTCTTAAACTCTTCTTTGCTTGCAGCACATTTACATGCAAACTCCTGCCAATCTGTTAGAAGACATTTGGTTGAGAACTTCTTATTGTAGAAAAATGCCACAGATTAAAATAACATAATTGCATTTTAAATAGCCGGACATTGTCCTCTAGGTAAGTATGTATGAACTAGCTCCTTCCTGAGACTCTTGACACTCCCTTAACTTAAGATGAAGTCAGCTAGTCTACGAATCCCATATTTCCTTCATTATAAGTAACCACCATTTACCTCATGCACTAGAAAATGTAAGTGAAGTCCTTATAAGAGTCCAGGTGCTAGGATTCATTGAGGCTGGGTGTGGATAGCTCCTGACCTCAAAGCTTACTGCCTAGCAGACAGACAGTGAGCAAAGACACCAGTGATTACAAAAGTACAAGAGACAGGCAGACATAGTTCAAGGTGAGTCTTTGAGGAGTTGTGACAGACACTGTATGGCCCTCGAAGCCAAACATATTTACTTTCTGGCCCTTTACAGAAGAAGTGTGACCACTGCTGATTTAGAGGGTCAGTTTTCTTGAAGGAAGTTGCTAGCTAATTTGCATCTCTCTTCCACCTGCTGTTTAGGTTTGCAAGGCCAGGAGAAATGTCATCAGAGGAATAATGCTTTGGAAAGCCAACCAGCTCTTTAAAAGGACCCTGTGAAAGCAAAATGTGGTCTATACATATAACAGAATATATTTCAGCCTTTAGAAGGAAAGAAATCTTGTCACATGCTATAGCATGGATGAACCTTGAGGTCATTAAGCTGAGTGAAGTAAGCCAATCACAAAATGACAAATGTTGCCAATTCCACTTACAGGAGGTACTTAAAGTAGCCAAATTCATAGAGACAGAAAGTAAAATGGTGGTTTCCAGAGGCTGGGAGGAGGAGAAATTGCAAGTTGTTTAATGGAAATAGTTTCAGTTTTGCAAGCTGAAAAGCCTCTGGAGATCTGCTGTACAGCCATGTGAAGGTACTCAGCACTACTGAACTGTACACCATAAAATGATGAAGGTGGTAAATTTTATGTTATATGTTTTTCACCCCAGTTTGAAAGTTTTTAATTAAAAAAATGGATTTGTGGAAACTTCAGATATGATGCAAAAACACTTAGGATTGTTTGAGGTTTCATATGAAGAATCAACCTAAGTTTGACAATCTCTAATGCTTCTGAATACTTTATCATGAAAATTTGATTGAGAAATAGTAATTAGATCTCTCTGTGTTCTTACACAGTTCTTATGAAGTTGCATTAGCAATAATAATCATCATTAGCAGACAACTCCTTGGCTTTATAAGTACACTTGAGTTATCATTGACCAAGCTGCACAATGTACAGTAAAATCTCACCAAAGGGCACTGTTGAAAGTCAATACGGCTCATCTCTCCCTCTTTCTTAAAGCTCTCACCTATTTGGACTCCGTGACACTGCTCCTTCTTCCGTTTCTAGATTTCCACCCACTGCTTTAGCTAAGCCTTCTCAGTTTTCTCTGATTGCTCACCCTTCTCAAACCCAGCCATTAAATGTATGAATTCCTCGGGGCGCTTGGATGGCTCAGTCAGTTAAGCATCTACTCGATTTAATCTCAGATCATGATCTCACAGATTGTGGGTTCAATCCTCACATCAGGCTCTGTGCTGGCAGTACAGAGCCTCCTTGGGGTTTTCTTGTCTCCCTCTCTGTGTCCTTCCCCCACTAGTGCACACTTTCTCTCTTTTTCTCTCTCTCTTTCCCTTCCCTTTTCTCTCTCTCTCTCTCTCTTTCTCTTTCTTTCTTTCTTCTTTCCTTTATTCTTACCATTATATCTCCATATGCATAGAATACTGCCTTCAAATAGTAAGTTCTCAGGGCACCTGGGTGGCTCAGTTAGTTGACTGACTGGCTCAGGTCATGAACTCATGGTTCATGAATTCAAGCCCTGCATTGGGCTTGCTGCTGTCAGTGAAAAGCCTGCTTCAGATCTTCTCTCCCTTCCTCTCTCTCTCTGCCTCTCTCCTTCAGAAAGTGAGTCTGAATTAATATGAATTATGCACTTTATGAAGAAATTCAGTATTATTGCTAATAAGTACAAACGTATAATTTGGAGAAACAGGACTTATGGAGCCTTTTCTACGTACTCAGCTTTACTACAACATGAAAGACTAGGAGGGGAACAGCAAGAACATAAGACATGGTCTCTGTCCCCTGCCAGCATTCCATGCCATGTGCTAAAGCATAAAGAAGAAAACAAAAACTCACAAAGCGATAATTTCCAAACATTAACGCATGACTCAAAACCTGATAAATGTTACCATAGATTCTAGTAAAGTCCAGATGAAGACAGATCAGCACAACAGAAGAACTGGAGAAGCATGTGAACAGGTCACACCTGAATTAGAGAGTGAAGGGCAAGGAGACAAAGGTCAGATGTAAAGGAGCAGAAGAGCCCTCAGCAGGGAGGATGGCCAGGCACACTTGTATGGGAGAGAATGGCCTTCCCAGGGTGGGAGGGGTTGCCTTGTCTACTAGGGCACAGGGAGAGCTAGGTTGGGGATCAGGTTTTAAAGTTCCTTGAAGTGCATTTGCTCTTTATCCAGAAGAGAGTAGGAAAGCTGCTAACAATTTGAGAGGGAAGTGGCACAAAAGAAAGAGTCCAGAGAGATTGGTAAGAAGTGGTGTGCAAAATGGACTGGAGGTGATCACCTAGGGTTTCTCAGCTATGAGACCCAGCATGAAGGTGTTGTGCCAAGGCTGGCCTCATTCATAGGGTCTTGTATCCAGAGCACAGGGAAGCTAAAGTAACCACTGTAGGGACCCTCACTGCTGGCTGAGGAGGGGAGAGGGTGCTGTCATTCTCAGGGGCTTGCTGCAATCATCCAGCTTCTAAGAGCAGAACTTACGAAAGCTGAGCCCGTGTGCCAGGACCTAAGGCTTTCTGGGCATGCAGTCAATGGACAGGGAAAGACCTATCTTCCTTCTCACAGTGAAAAGATTATGTTGCAGAAGCCTGGGCTAATTCAATGCACAAAACACTCCAAACTCAAGCACTTTCTGCTTCTAGTCTTGAGATGCTTGTGCACCCCATTGGGAGTTTTGTGTATGAATAATTCTTGAGAAAGAAACTGCCAGGTTCTCTAATGAGTTGGATATTTTCTGTGAAGAAATTACCTCCATTAATGAAGTTTCAGGGGCCCACCAGTCCTCCAATTCAAATACACAGAAGGATTAACTGGGGTTCAAAGTCACAGAAGCACAAGAAACACCAAGTATAAATAATTGAGACTGTATTCTATTATTAATGAATAGAATTTTTTCCTTGTCATATAGGAGTGATATTGATGTAGCATTCATGCCACATGGCAATGTCTTCTTGGTTTATTATTTCTAAAAACATACATACACACACACACACACACTACATTTAAACAACTGTACAGTTGAATATAATATTTGATTTTATTTTTATAGTCTTGCTTATGTGTTTTCATTTTTAGGTGAAAGCATCTCTGAATCACCAGAAATTTATGTGATGTCAAAAAATGGGAACTTCTTTGTTGATAACTCTTAACAAGTTATAAATTCCCCATGGGGATTTACTTTTAAAGGGTGCTAGGCCTTAGGGGTTATTTCAGAGAGTTTTATTCAATGACTACAGTGTGTTTCTTAACTAGTAGTAGGTAAGAAAGGTGACACAAATAATTTTCTAATAACAATATAAGCAATAGAAAAACAGTTCTGCTAAGACATTTTTAGGAAAACTGAATTTTTTTAATTAATTAACTTTTTTTTGAGAGAGTTCACACAAGCAGGGAAGGGGCAGAGGGGGAGGGAGAGAGAGATCTCAACCAGGCTCCATGCTGAGTGCAGAGCCCCAACTGGGTCTTGATCTCACAATCATGAGATAATGACCTGAGCCAAAATCAAGAGTTGGACACTTAATCAACTGATGAAGAGTTGGACATTTAATCGACTGAGCCACCCACATCCTCCTATGGGAGCATTTTTTTTAAAAGAAAATACCCCCACAGAAAATTTGGAAAAAGATATGAACAAGAAATTTACCAAAGCTAAAATCCAAGTACCCTCAAAAACAAGAAAAGAAAAAAAAAGTAAGAAAAGTATGGTCAAAACCTCAATAGCAAGAAAAATGTACATTAAAATGAGACACTATTTTTCATTGAATAGATGGCAAAAAGAATGATAATGTACAGTGCTGTTCATGATGTAGGAAACAAATATTCTCATATACTACTGAGACCATGCTCTTCCTTTATTTGAGTATTTATCAGAGTATTTGACAGTATCTATTAATGTTTAGGGGCACTTGGGTGGCTCAGTCAGTTAAGTGTCTGACTTCAGCTCAGGCCAGGTCCCCCTTCGTGAGTTCAAGCCCCCCATCGGCCTCTGTGCTGACAGCTCAGAGCCTGATGCATGCTTCAGATTCTGAGTCTCCCTCTCTCTCTCTCTGCCCCTTCCCCCTCTCAAATATAAACATTTAAACAATTTTTTTTAAAAAGTTTAAAATCCCCATATCCCCTTGAACCAACATTGCAAACTGAAAACCCACCTTTCAGAAATAAAAGCCCTAATATATATTTTTAAAAAAGACATAAAGACATGTTTACTGAAACCATGTTTGTCAAAAAGAAGAAACGTTCTAAATGTCCATCAAAAAGAATTTATCCATACTATGAAATATTAGGCAATTATTTAAAAGGATGGGTTAGGTCTCTGTGTGGCAACACAGAGCAATGTCTGCGATACATTGGCAAGTAAATAAAACAGAATAACATGGATAGGATGCTTTTCTTATCACACACACACACATGCACACTTATTGGTTTTTAATTGACTTACAATAAAATACACTCATTAAGCATACCATTCAATGGATTTTAATAAATGTATACATCCATTTACCATCAGCCCAAGCATCTGAAAATGTTCTTTTGTGCCGATTTACAGCCCCAAGCAACTACTGAACTTTCTGTCCCTATAGATTAATTTTGTCTTAGGACAAAATTTTGTTTTAGGGTCTAATATAAATGGAATCATACGTGTGTGCTCTTTCACCTGACCTCTTTTGCTCAGCATAATGTTTTGCGTCATCCGTATTATTGCCCGTATCAGTAAGTCACTCCTTTCTATTTCTGGGTTTGATTCTATTTTGTGGAAACATACCACCGGCACCTCTTGATAGAAGTTTGTGTTGTTTACAGTTTTGCCTACTATATAAGCTGTATGAGTATCTGTATGCAAGTCTTTGTGCAAAGATGTCTTCATTTTTCTTGGGTAATCATTTATGAGAAAAATTCCTGAGTCAGGTGGTGTCTGTTGAATGTGGTAAAGAGACGTCAATCAGGTGCCTGGTGGCTCAGTCAGTCAAGCATCTGACACTTGATTTCAGCACAGGTCAGGATCTCTGTGCTGATAGCTGAGATCCTGCCTGGGATTCTATCTCTCCCGCTCTCTCTCTCTCTCCGCTCCTCCCCTGCTCACCTTCTCTCAAAAAATAAATAAATAAACATTAAAAAAAAGAAAGATCACAAACAATTCTTTCACCAACAATGTATAAGGTTTCCAGGTGCTCCATATCCTTGTCAATACTTGGTATTGTCAATCTTTTTCATTTTATCCATTTAATTGGATGCATAATGGCATCTAATGATGCCTTTAATTTGCATTTCCATGAAAACTAATGATGAGGATCTATTTACATGCTTATTGTCTAGTTACGTATCTTTTGTGAACCTCTTTTCAAGTCTTTTGCCTGTTTTGTATTTGTCTTCTTATGTTGAATTGTAAGTTGTTTGTATGTCTGGAAACAAGTTCTTAGATATGTACACTGTAAAATATTTTCTTAAAGTCGGTAGTTTGGTTTTCATTTTCTTATTTTTTTTTGAAAAGCAGAATTTTTAAGTTTGATGATAAAGTCCAACTTTTCAATAGTTTCTTTTATGACTATGGCTTCTTTGCATTATATTCAAGCAATCTTTGCCTACCCCAAAGTTACAAAGATTTTCTCCTCTGGTTTCTTTTAGAAGTTTTAAGTTTACATTAAGGTCTATCTATTTCATTTTAATTTTTGTATACAGTGCAAGATAAGAGTTAGGTTCAATTTTCTTACATGATATTCAGTTGTTTCAGCCCCTTTTATTGAAAGAACTATCTTTTCTCCATTGGATTACATGTACTGTTTGACTTATTTAAAAAAATAAAAACTACACATACGTGAGCATCAAGGAAAATATGGAAAGATAAATATATATCAGATTGTTAACACTGATTGCCTTTAAGAAAGTGGGATTGAAGGGGGAATCAAGGGAAGTTAATATCTTTTCTTTATATGTTTTTTTTGTGACTGCTTACCTTTTACATTTCAAAGAAAAGTGAGGTAATGTAGTATCATCTGAAATAAAAATAATGCGGGACTGGAAGGGGTTTCTGCTAAACAAAGTAAGACCATTCTGGTATTACAGAAATGGAGCAATGGGGCCTGACTAGAGGGTGGCATCAGACTCAGGACAAGGTGATAGACAGGAGATGCTTCAAAGGTGGGAAAAGTGTACATGCTGGCTTATTGAATATGGAGGAAGAAGTGAGGAGAAGGAAAACAAAAATGACTCCAAATTTTGAGCCTGAAAAATGATGGTACCAAGAGAAAAAGAATTAAGAAACTGGGCCGAGGAGCTGATTTTTATAGAGTGAAATGATGTATTTAGCTAAATATCAGGAGACCACAGGATAGCTGAGTAGGAATGTCCAACCAGCAATTAAAAATAAATTAATGACAGTCTAAAATAACCAAATATCTCCAAGCAAAAGCCCTTGGCACATATTGGTCATTTTCACAAACATGTTTTGAGGATCCTCCATGCATAGGTACCATGTTTCTGAGCCAGGCACAGGGTTATAGACATAGCCATGGCACTACCTGCCCTTGAGAGCCCACTGAGTTGAGGAGACAGCCTGCTACATGTATTAGCAATCACTAACTGAGCAATGAGCTCGAGCTGCAGTGACAAAATACCATACACTGAGTGGCCTGAAAAACACATACTTACTCCTTACGGTTCTGGAGGCTGCGAAGCCCAAGGTCAAGATGCCAACCAATGCAGTTCTCGGTAAGGGTCCATTTCCTCACTTTCAGATGGCTCCTTTCTCATTGTGTCTTCACAATGGTGAAGCAGGGGTGGGTAGATTGGTGGAAAGAAAGAGAGAGAGATAGAGAGAGCGCAACTCTGGTGTCTCTTCCTCTTTTTTATTTTGTTAATTTAATTTAATTTTTTTATTTATTTCTGAGAGAGAGAGAGACAGTGTGAGCAGGGGAGGTTCAGAGAGAGAGGGAGATACAGAATCTGAAGCAGGCTCCAGGCTCTGAGCTAGCTGTCAGCACAGAGCCTGATGTGGGGCTCAAACCCACGACCTGTGAGATCATGACCTGAGCCGAAGTCAGACGCTTAACCAACTGAGCCACCCAGGTGCCCCGTCTCTTTCTCTTCTTATGATGGCACTATCGGATGACCTTATGTAAGCCTAACTGCCACTCTTAATACCATTACATTGGAGGTTAGGACTGCAACATATGGAGGAGGGTATGTGGGGGCATAAACATTCCCTCCATAACAATATACAATCCACTGTAATTACTTGTTAATAAATGGACATGAGTGGTTCAGAGATCCCAGATAAGTTGTCTGCATTTATGTGGTACTTCTCAAGTATTTAAGCATGCCTGGAAATAGTTCCCTTAATTATTTTCAGCACTCTTCCCAAGTCTTATTTACACCATTAATTTATTTCACAAATCCTTTCTTAGCAAATAATGCAAACAGATCCAGTGGGACTTAGCAAGAATAAGTGGAGTCTAAATTAAAGTGAGCTTTGTGCATTGATTTTCATTTCCATTTTTTCAGATAAGGCAACAGAGAGTCATTAGGTAGGTAGGTGCGAGTGTATCCATGAATACAGAATAACTGGAGAACTAACTATCCCTGATTTTCTTGAATAAATATCATGGAAATGTCTTCATTTGTGGGGAAATAAGTTTAGGACCCTCAGAAGAAGATAGTCCTTGAAAAAAATCACTAACATTCATTGAGGGTTTACTACGTGCTAGACACTATGCTAAGAGAGCCTTCATGTATTATCACATTTATCCCATATTATATCATTTAATCATCACAAAACTGCTGAGGGTTTTATTGTAGTGCCCATTGTACATATGAGGGCACCAAAGCTCAGAGAGGTTAATTAAGTAACTTACCAAGGTGATAAATGGAAGAGTGGAGACTAGAACTCAGATCTTCTACTTCAAGGCTCATGCTCTTAATTGAATAAATAGAAATAAGATTATAAATAATAGCTATCACTTACTGAGTGAATATTATATGCCAAGAGCCATCCTAAGAATCTTAGTATACAAATTGTTATCTTTTTCCAAGTTTTATGACACTAACTCACCTGAGTTTCTTGATAAGATCTAAGGAAGACCACATAAGACATTGAGTTCATAAGAATAAGAAAAACGTGTGGAATGGAATAATTTTCGCCTTAGTTGTTATTTTAATAATGCATTAATGCATTTTTCCATTGGGATAGGAAGAGCAGGATAGGGGTTACTATCCATTCCATATACTATTAGACATCAGATGAACAGTCAAAGGCAAAAAGTCCCTGACATCTCTGAGCCTCAGCTTCCTCATTTGTAAAATGGGACAACAACAAAAAATATTTTTACTACCCCCCTGTTGGAGGTATTGTAAAAATCAAGTGAGATGATCTCTGCAAAAGCACTTTATATATGCATTTTTAAAAACTGTATGTTTAGGTCTAAGGCCAAAAATGGCTTCATCACACTGTGATATTTACATGAGTTTGATCACTCAGAAGCTATAAACACCATGTAAGAGAGTAGGCATTAATCATTAAAGCAGCCTGGTGCTGGCATATGAATACACAGATGGAGAAATAGAGGAGCTAGAAATAGATCAACCACACATGGGAATTTGGTGTATGAGAAAGTGAATTCCAGTCACTGGGAGAATGAGAGAGATCAATGAGAGTTTTGGAGCAAATGAGCAGCCACATGGACAAGCCATAATTTCAATGCCTCCTTCATCACTTAACCTAACATAATTTCCAGATGTTTTAAAGATTTAAATATAAAAATAATAAAATTCTTCAAAGATAGCACAGGAGAACTGACTGGTTTATTTTTGGAAATGAGTATCTTTCCAAATAAGACACAAAGATACAGAAGCCATAAAAGAAAAGATTTCTAAATTTGACTATTATAAAAATTTGAAATTTCTGCAAGGGGAAAATTTTTTTCCCATCAAACAAAGTCAAAAGACAAATGAAAAATTGGGAAAGAATATGACAACATATGTGACAAACCAGGGGTGAAATCCCTTAGTAATTAATTAATTAACAAATATTTAATGATCAGCTATTATATGCCAGGCATCATTCTAAGCTTCACAGGATTCAAAATAATTAAAACTCCCAGCCTCGTGAAGCTCATATTCTGTTTGGAGGGAGATAAAATGATCTTGGATATTAGCAGAAAAAATTTTAAATGAGCAAAGAAGATAAGTAAGTAATTCATATAGCTGGTAACACCAGTGGTGTTTAAACATGAAAAAGTGTGTATTACCCTTCATAAGAAATAAAATGCAAGTTAAATTTCAATGGTATACCGTTTTCTTCCATCACACATTCCAAAACCAAAAGGTATGATAGTAAACCATTTGGCAAAGGCATAAAGAAACAAGCATTCTCTTGCATTTGAGGTGAGAGTGTAGCTTGGTTCAACTTCTTGAAAAAGCAATTTGTCAGCATCGATCATAATGATAAATGCATGCACTCTTTGCCCCAGAAATTCTGCGCCTAGGAATTTGGGCTACAGATACATTTGTATATGTGTGCAACACATCTTTATATGAATGTTCACTGTAGCACTGCTTGTAATAGTGAAAGACTTATAAACCACATAGATACACATCAGTAGGAGAGAAATAAATATGGAAGATATTGAAAATGGTATGAATTATTAATAAATATATAAATGAATAAAAATTGTACCTATTGTCAAAAAGAATATAGTTGCTGAAAAGAATGAGGCAGATGTATATATATGAAAGACTCTTCAAAATATATTGTGAACAAAAGTAAGGTTTTGAACAGTTACATACAATACTGAGCTGTTAATGGGGTGCCTGGGTGGCTCAGTCAGTTAGGTGTCTGACTTTGGCTCAGGTCATGTTCTCACAGTCCATGAGCTCGAGCCCCGCGTCAGGCTCTGAGCTGTCAGCACAGAGCCCGTAGCAAGGCTCAATCTCACAAATCCAGCAATGAGATCATGACCTGAGCAAAGATTAAAAGCTGGACAGTTAACCAACTGAGCCACTCAGGTGACCCCAGTTTTATCATTCTATCACAAACAATCATGTCTCAAAATCCAACTGTCAATAAAGCTTGATTACCATTCGATCAGCAAAAAAATCACTCATATCACTGACAAAGGAATGTGATTCAAACAGTAAGATTGGTTGACATTCCATTTATATCCAGGAGCAAGATGGAAGTGAAACAACCAATATGTATGTTGGAATTTCACTGGTACATCAATGACATGAGCAAGTCTGCTGAATCAGGTCACAGTTTGGGCATACTGGAAGAATATCTCCTCAACTTTTTGTGCTCTTCACAGTGTAATGGAGTTAGACAAATCACTTTTATATCTACTCAGCATTATTATTACTATATCCCCACCACTTCCTTAAGTCTAGAACAAGAGCCAGAAAGTGACAGCCCTTGAGCCAAATCTAGCCCATCGTCTGGTTTTGTAAATACAATTTGGAACAGCAGCCACATTCCTTCTTTTACCTCTCACCTATGGTGGCTTCTGTGCAATGACAGAAGAGCTGAGTAGTTACAACAGAGATCACGTGGCCTGCAAAGCCTCAGCTATTTCCTATCTGACCCTTTATCAGCTTGTGGGCTGCTGATCTAGACCATCAACAAAACAATAACTCAAGCTCTGATTTGTAGTGTTTGCTGACTTCCAAGGTGTAAGTATTTCCATGACCAACTCCAAGCTGCCAACATGTCCTCACTGAAGGTAAAGTTGGAAAGAGATGCAAATACCACACCATTATGTTATACATAGTATTTCCACACCACAGATGCAATAGTCATAAATAACCTCAAGAACACAAAAACAGTAAAATGTAGTGAAATGATTAGGAAGCCATGATTTCTGAGTATTTTGCTTCTAATTTATTTAATTATAAGGTCATATAACTTAATTTTTTAAAATGGCCATGTTTAACAACCAGCTCAGAAATTTTCTAAAAATTTAATAGTAGGCTCCCACAAGCCCATAGGGCCAGGGCCACCTCACCACTGGATATGGACACTGTCAAATGTGCAGAAAATGTGCAAACAAGTTGCATATTAATATCAGCTCCTAAATGCATGGAGCATCTTTGGAAGATGTATAAGAAGCTGAGAATAGTCATTGCTTCTAGGGTGGCAACTGGGGGTCTAGGAGTTGAGTGGGGTCGACATGCATGTTTTACTCTATATCATTTTGTATAGGGTTTGAATTTTTTATCATATGCCTGTGTTACCCTTAAAAAATTACTTATTTTTTTAAGTACACTATTAATTCATTTTTTCCTCAGTTTCCCTTTTGCCATGGAGAGTCTGGGCAAGGCTGGGAGAGTCCTCTGGCACGACCCCATCTCCATCTGGGTCCAGCGGGCACACCTCCTGAAGCCAAAATTCATCTCAGCAGGGAGCCCTGGAGACTCCAGGCCATTCCTGGTGAACGAGTGTTCTTCCCAGATGAAAACACTAACCCTAAAGCAACCTCAAGAGATTTGGCCCTATTGCATTGCAGTGACTTCTCTTCTTCTTCCTTCTCTGTTTGTTAATCTTTCCTGGAAAAGTTAAGTAAGCTTTTCCCTTTAACCAATTTCTCTGACATTTTGAAGGGCAAGCCACAGCGCCCCGCCTGCCAACAACTTTCAATGTGCCAAGTCTTCCTGACTATATTTACCTCTGTGTTCCAATGCCCCAGGCTACATCTGTGCTCACAGATCAGCTAGTGAAGTGTTCAGGTCCACACACCCTCCTCCAGGCTGGTGACCCCAAGCATCTGCTCTGTGTAGACCAGGCTGGCTGTGATAAAGGCTACTTCCACAGGAACCACCTGAAAGACTTTAGCCCGACAGGGAAAATGCAACCTCATTTGACAAGACCACCGAAGGTTGTAGGGCCCCCCCTGTGTGACTGCTGCTTCACTCCAACAAACTACATCAGATTTCTAGCTTTCTACCATGGGCTGCTCCCTGGTGCTTGTCTTTGGTTCTTTTATGTTCTTCAGGTTTCTTAACCTCTTTGTGCCCTCACTTGATCCTAATGTATGACCTGCCTCACATTTCCCAGCAAAGTCTTGACCTGGATACTGGCCCTGCAGTAGCACATCTCCCAATACATCCAGTCTGAACTGACCATTCCCATCCAGGTACCCAGCTCAGTGCCCTGCTCCGTCCTCCAAAATTCTCAGTCCTAGCTCCTTTCTTCCCTCTGAATCCATAACCATATATGTTCACATCCTCACCACAGACTCCAGACTATTGACTCATGTCCAGGTTCCATCAGCCAAGGACACACCCAGATGTTTGTTTTCTAGTTAAGATTTCCTCAGCGATGGCGGGCAGCAACAGGTGTGTCTGTATTCTTTCCTCAGGTTTCTGACAGCTTGTTCCCAGCCCCAACTTCTAGGCTAGATGAGGGTAGGGATGGCTTACGTAAGTTTCCCCTGAGGCAAACCCTGAGATGAAAATTAGCATGAAAGTGATATATTAGGATTTGTTCCCAAGAGATATCAATAGGAAGACAGGAAGAGGAAGATAGGGAAATGAAGAAAGCCAAACAAGGATGCAAGATTTAGTGTTCCAGCTATCTGTTGCAGTGTAACAATTCACCCCAACTCGGTGGTGTAAATCAACTCCATTTTTATAATGCCTGCAGATTCTGTGGATCATGAATTTGGACAGGGCAAAAGGGATAACTTGCTTCTGTTCCATCATGTCTGTGGCCTCAGCTGGGATCACTCAAAGTCTGGATGACTTAGCAAGTACTGGCTGGAACCATCTGGAAGCTATTTCACTCACATGGATGGCTCTTGAGCTGGAATAACTCGAAGATGGGCCTGTCAACCAGCAGGCCTATATGTTGTGTTTGAAGAGCAAGCAATTTCAAGAGGCAGTGTCTCAGAGAAGAAGAGTTCCAAGAGACCAAGGCAGAGACTAAGACTTTTTCTGACCTAGTCCAGAAGTCAATGGCAAAATCTATTGATTCAACTGGATTTGACTTCTTGCAAGCAGTCACTCAGACAAGCCCAGATGCAAGAAGAGGAGAATTAGGCTCCAAATCTTGTTGCAGGAGAGCATATAAGATGGGATGTACTTCTGTGGTCATCTTTGAAAATACCACCTGCCCAAGGAGGGAGCCTTTGGCTCGATCCCACATGAGGAGCTCCAAAGAGAGGATAGATCATACCCTGGAGTCATCCCAGTCAGAGGCAAAGGAGCTGGATTGTTTATATCCCCACACTCATTCTTCATTGGCCATACGCTGCCAATGCTCCCTTGGGAGAACATAAATATCCAGATACTTCTATTAGTGAGTGCAGAAAAGCAGCGTGTGGGCAGCCCTGTGACAATATGTATGACAAGGACACAGGTGCAGACCCTTGAGATTGAAAGCATTGTGAGAACTGATGTGTATAAACCTGCAAAGGGATCCCAGAAGACATGGGCTGTCTTAGTCCTTTTTGGCTGCTATAACAAACTACCATGGATTGGGTGGCTTATAAAGAACAATTTATTTCTCAAAGTCCTAGACACTAAAAGTCCAATATCAGGATGTTAACATGGATATCAATCTCTGGTGAAAATCCTTTTCCAGGTTGTAGATTGTCATCTTCTGGTTTTGTCTTTAAAAAGCAAAAAGGAAAAACAATCTCTCTAGTGACTCTTGTAAGGGAACAAATCCCATTCTGAGAGCTCCGCCCTCATGACCTCATGTAAACCTAATTACCTCCTAAAGGCCCCACCTTCAAATGCATGCCATCACATTGGGAGGTAGAGTTTCAACATAGGAATCTGGGGCAGGACAGTTGGGCTTGGGGTGGGGAGTGGACACAAACATCTAGTCCACAGCATGGGCAAGGAGTACTGATGTGGTCTGCTACAGAAGGAAGAGAAAACTCGTAACAGAATATCTCACATCATCACCCAGCACTTATTCATGCATTCATTTGGTTGAGCATGTTCCAGTACACAAAATTGGGTTAAGACAGATCTGAACCATCTAGTAGCTCACAATCTGGCAGAGCCATAAAAACGTAAAACTATCATTGTCATCAAGTGCAACCTGGGCTGAGATCTCCGTATGTACCCATCACTTAGGAAGTGCTGGTGTAGAATGATGGTTATGCCCTGGTGCTTTAGAGTTGAACAATTCCTGGCCTCACTCTGGCTACTGTGCATCCTCTTTTGTAAAAGAGGGATAATAAGAGTATTTACTCTACAGGGTGGTGATGAAGATGAAACCAAGTTATGCATGGGAACCATTAACACAGTGCTTCTGACATATGGTAAGTGTTATAAGTGTTAACAATTGTCATTGTTATTTTGGCGGAGGCACAAGGAGGGGAATTATTCACCTATCTGGAGGTGGAGGGAGGGACAGGCCATGGACAGAGGATCTGACACTTGAGCTGGGGTGTGATGGCAAGGGCAAGACTTTGCTCTTCGGAGCTATTTATGATGTGTGTTCTTCATGCTTAATCTGGGACACCGGGCATGGCTGGAGGGAAGCCACCCAGCCTGACAGGTGGCTGCTACTCCACATCAATGATCTGCAAACTCAAATTGGATGCTTAGTGGGGTCTGGCAACCCTCCTGTGTTTCTCTAGTCAGCCCTACTTCTCAAGCACCATTACCTACTCTAGATGTCTCGTTCATTTCTTAGCTATCATGAAACTTAACTCTTGGATTTTTTTCTATTTGTCTGAATACAGCTGTGTTTTTTTTTAAAATAAAATATCTCCCCATCATGGAAGAGGGCACTCATGGGGATGAGCACTGGGTATTATATGGAAACCAACATGACAATAAACTATTAAAATAAATAAATAAATAAAATATCTCCCATATACAATAGACATATGATATACATGTGTATAACATAGATCTATACAGTTTTTTAAAAATAATAAAGTGAACATGCATGTGTTTGCTACTCCAATTAAAAATAAATAGTACATTACCAGTATCTTTGAGGTATCTGTGTTTCTCTGCCTAATGTGCCTCCATCCTTCTACCCAAGAGGTAACCATTATCTTGAAATTTATGTCTACCATGTCCTTGTTTTTTCTTTATTATATGTTGTATATTAGTTATCTATGCTGTGTAACAAATTATCTAAAAGCTTAGCAGCTTAAAACAATAAACATCTATTACTTCACAGGTTCTATGGTCAGAAATTTGGGGGTGCCTTCACTGGGTGGTTCTGAATCCATGAAGTTGCAGTCAAGACTTCTACCAGGGCTGGGGTCATCTGAAAGCTTGACTGGAACTGCAGATACATTTTCAAGATGGCACACTCCCATGGCTGTTGGTAAGAGGCATCAAGTCCTTTCCAGATGCACCTCTTCATTGAGTTATCGGAGTGTCCTCAGAACATGTTACCTGAAATCTCCTCAAGCAAGTGATCCAAGAGGGAGCAAGAAGGAAGCCTCTCTGTCTTTTATGACCTAGTATCAAAAGTCACACACCATCACTTATGCTTTATTCTATTCATTAGAAGAGAGTCCTCAAGTTCAGCCCATAGTCAAGGGAAAGAAAATTAAGTTCCATCTTTTGAAAGGAGTATCAAAATGTAAAAATTGTTGTATGTGTGTGCGTATTCCTAAACTATATGTCTTTTTTAAAATCTTTACCTAAGTGGAATCACACTGTAAGCGTTCTTCTGTGACTTGCAATTTGATTCGACCTTATATTTTTGAGATCCTTTAATATAGCCACATTGTATTAGTTTCCTAGAGCATCCATAACAAAGTACTACAGACTGGGTGGCTTAAACAACAGAAATGTATTTTCTCACAGTTGTAGAGGCTAGCAGTTCAAGATAGAGGAATTTTACAGGGACATAATTCAATCCATAAAATAGTTTGTTAATTTTCACTGCTTTAAAGTATTCCATTATTTGAATAGATAAAAACCTATTTTTTTCTATTCTACTATCAACAGATATTTTGCTTATTTCCAGTTTTTTGTTGTCATAAACAATATTGCCACATGCATCCTGGCACCCTCAAACATGTAAAATATATGCATCTGCATATTTACCAAGTTAATGCCAATTTTTTTCCAAAGTGGTTGCACTAATTCACACTCTTACCAGCAGCAATACTAATGTTCTCACTGCTCCGTGTTCTGCTCATATTTTATATTTTCACTCTTTCTAAATTTGCTAATCTCATGGGTGAGAAATGGTATCTTTTATGGCTCTTTTTGGCATTTCCCATATTATCAACAAGGTGGAGGATCTCTCCATTTCTTAATGAAATGCTTTTTCATTTCTTTTGCCCATTTCTCAGTTGGGTTGTTCATTTTTTCCTTATTGATTTGTCAAAGTTCTTTTAAGTATCATTATTGCAAATAACGTTCTGCCAGCTGTGGCTCATCCTTTTACTTTGTCTTGCCACATTTTACACGTCTTGGTTCTTATTCTTTTCTGCATTTCTTGTTTGTATTTCTCTTAGCACCCCCTCCCATTCCCTCCTCATTTGACATACCAACCTTAATTGATCAAACCCCAAGTAAACTTTTCATGCTTCTGAATCTTGAATCTGTCCTTTTAAAAACAGTTCTGCTAAACATCTTAAAGTTCACTGAACTCTCCATGCTTTTTCTAACTTGTGAACATTTGTACACGCTCACCGCTTTTAGTGAAATTTCATCTCCACCCCTAGCCTCCACTCCCCCATACACTTTTTATCACTAACTCCTACCAGCTCTCAAGCTCAGTTCTCAGGTCTCAGCTAAGGGACTTTTCACTGTGTTCCCATGGTGCTGCTTATCGGCCCCCCCTCNCTTTGCTATCTCCAAGACCAGACTTTGAATCCTCATTGGCCCCAAGTACCATGTCTGTACATACCTGACATGCAATATATAATTAGTGGATTAATTAATAGATTAAAAATTTTTAGATTAAAAATTACAGTCACCTGACACTTAAATGTGAAAATCATTTCTATTTATTTTAATGTTTATTTTTAGAGAGTGAGTGGGGTGGAGGGGAGGCAGAGAGAGGTGGAGATGGAGGATGTGAAGCAGGCTCTGTGCTGACACCAGACAACCTAACATGGGGCTCGAACTCACGAACCATGAGATCATGACCTGAGCGGAAGTCAGAAATTCAACCAGATGAGCCACCCGGGCTCCCCAGCCGTTTCTATTTTTAAAACATGTCCATAAGTTGTACATATTAATCATCCAAATAAAGTTAAAATAACCTCTGAGCCCTTGTCTTCCAAAACATGTATTATAAACATGCAAAACAATAGTTAAGGCTGATCACCAGCCTCTGTTCAGACAAAGCCACAAATCTCTGAAAGGATAATCCAGACTGAAGTTTCTCAGACCCCCTCCATATTTCATCATGGACCTCTGTCCCTCCTCAGTCTTGACCACAAACACTCCACCATTTCCTTCAGAGAAAAATGGGAACTGGGAAGAATTGTCTAACCTGGTCATACCTGGGAAGGTGGGAGCTCCTGACACACCCAAGGAGTAGCTAAACAAATTAAAGAGTGATGACACTATTTGGCAATGATTCAGTGGTTTGGTTCCCCTGAAGTCATTTGTTTAGAATTGCCACAGGTATGGTCAAAGTCAGAAGTGTCAGCTTTGTACTGAATGGACAGCTGCAGAGGTATTAAACGGTTGTCATTGGGGCATTCCAATGAATGAGCAGAACTCTTTTTTTTTTTTTAATTTCCTTTTCTGGTCAAAATATTGTAAGCTGAACAGATTTGCTACTTTGCTTTCTGTTCCTCAGAGGTAAATCTTCCAAAACAAATTTCTCTTAACTGGGTGTCAATCAGTAACTTCTAAATTTCTCCAGTGCAAAGTTTCTCAACCTCAGCACCATTGGCATTTTTAGTGCAGATTATTCTTTGCTGTGGAGAGACTGTCCTGTGCATCGTAGGATGTTCAGCAGTTTCCTTGACCCACTAGATGCTAGGATCACCCATCCCCCCAAGTTGGGACAACAAAAATATCTCCAGACGTTGTCTCTGGAATCTAGAGTCTAAAGAGATGTTTTTATTTCCTGCCACTGGCTAAGGCTGCCTTGTCTTCAATCCCCTTCTCACATAGGGAGCCAATAAATAAATAAATCATGTTTAACCCCTTCTCAGATGTCCTAAGGAAAAATAATAAATAGGAGGCATGAGCCTGTTATAGTGAATGTTTGGAAATGATTTTCTTCTCATAAATTCAGCATTGGTTCACACTTACCAGTTTTTAACCCTTCTCAAAAGTAGGGACTGATTCTCATTAACAGAAAGCTCACATTTCTAAGACACACATTCGAAAACCCCTACAACCTATGTTTGGAAACTTGGGAAGAGTTATGCTAAGTGGAAAAAAAGGTTGGCTATTCTAGAAGAGAGGAATGGCATTGGCAAAGATGTGCTGGGGAAATGGGGAAAGGAAGGTTCACAGGTCCACAGAGCACTGTGGTTGGAGCAGAGTGTCTCTATATAGGAGCATCCAAAGTTATGGATCTACTGCACACCAGGTCACACAGCCCTGGGGAAGCCTTCCCTGATCTCACCAACCCACATGACTATGCCTGAATTATGCTCTGAATTCCTGCCAATGTGTGTTTTCACCTCCTTTATCACACCTAATTTACACAGCTTCATATTGCCACTCATTTTCATTTTTGTATTGCATTCATAATATATTATCCAAATTCAATGGTGAATTCCTAAAGGACAATGACAG
This sequence comes from Crocuta crocuta, assembly GCF_008692635.1. Lineage (NCBI taxonomy): Eukaryota > Metazoa > Chordata > Mammalia > Carnivora > Hyaenidae > Crocuta > Crocuta crocuta. Next base: position 3,419,052 of record NW_027530974.1, read on the forward strand.
TATCTAGTGTGAAAGCGTACATATAGCAGGTGCTTGAAAAGTATAAATTGAACAACTAATTCCTTGGAAACTAGGGAGGAGCTACCCAAACTACATAGCTAGGTTATGATCCCCTCTAGAATGAAAAAGCCTGGTTAAACTTAGTTGTGAGTCACTTATGCTGATCAAAGCAGAGGAAATAATAAAGAGCTTTAGCAGCATGGCTCAAAATTGAATATAAAAACCATTCCATCAGTTCAATTATTTGACACCGTCTGGTGGTACTGAAGTATTCTTTACACTAAATACGGGGTGGGGGTGGGGGGAGTTCTTTTTCCTACGTAGACGACAGGACCAAACAAATAGTTGCAGCAGGTCACACATGTATTCCTGTCCTAATCTAGCCCCAGCTCCAGATTGAAGCCAATGTCATTTCATCCAGGCCCCATCAATCATCCCCCCACACAGAACTGCACATGAGTCTGGACCTGTTATTTTGTAATCTTGCATGACCTTTGGAGTCGTCTCTTTTTATTCAAGGAAGGCCACTGTAAAGCAAGGAAAGCTGATTATAAATGCTGTGTTCAGGGACCTAGGCCAAGTTCATCTTCACAAAAGTCCTATCATATCATTAACAAACATGAAATAATTGCTGCATGTTGACATTCTGTCAGCAAAGAGTGCATCTAAATCGACATCAGCGGAATGGGGTGGGAGGAACACAAGATGAGACAAACTCCACCCTACATTAACAACCTCTGGGTTGCCTTCATTCCAGTGCCTTTCTTTGAACTCATTATGGCCCTCTCCAATCTCATTATCTCTGGTGAACTCCTTCACCTAAAACAGTCCCTCTTCACAATTACAGTGCCTCAAGACATTTGAGACTGAGCCATTCTCCCTTTAGAATACATTAGTGCTTTTTAAAAGTAAATAAATATAATTGTTTACTACGTCAAACAATTAACTAAAAATGGCAACGGTAGGAGAAAGAGTGATAGAAAGAAAAAAAAAGAAGAGAGTTTTAAACAAAACATGTTGAAAACTTTAGGTGAACAACACTCATTCTCTCATTAATTTGTTTTCATGTCAAAAACAGATTTGAGGCATTTTGCAATAAATGATATGTGAACTATAAAAATATTAACAGCAAGTAAATTAAAGAACAAGAGATGAGGCATGAAAAGGGAGCAAAAATTTTATCAGAAAACCTAGGTAAAAGGAAGTATCTTAGCCCAATCGGGTTGCTTTAATAGAATACCATAGACCAGGTGGTTTATAAACAGTTTATTTTTCACAATTTTGAAAGCTGGGAAGTCCAAGGTCATGGCGCTTGCAGATTCAATGTCCACTAAAGGCCCACTTCCTGGTTCATAGAAGAACATCTTCTCCATGTGTCCTCACATGGTGGAAGGAGTGAAGGTGCTCTCTGCGGTCTCTTTTATAAGGCACTAATCCCATTTATGAAAGTTACCCCCTCATAACCTAATCACCTCCTGCAGGCACTACCTCCAAATATTAGCATTCAACATATGGATTCTGGGGACACACATTCTATCTGTAGCGGTAAGTACAAATCCTAGCTCCATCCTACCAATTAGGGCACTCAAGGAAAACTGATGAACACCATTAGAGTTTCCTAACTGTGGCTGTGTTTCAGAACCACAGAGAAAGGGAATACTTTTGAAATACAGTTATCTGAGGGGCACCTGGGTGGCTCAGTCAGTTAAGCATCCGACTCTTGATTTCGGTTCAGGTCATGATCTCATGGTTTGTAGGTTTGAGCTCTATGTTGGGCTCTGTGCTGAGAGTGTGGAGCCTACCTGGAATTTTCTCTCTCCCTCTCTCTCTACACTTCTCCTGCTTGCACTCTCTCTCTCTCAAAATAAATAAATAACATGATGAGATAAGATAAGATAAGATAAGATAAGATAAGATAAGATAAGATAAGATAAGATGATACAGTTATCTGACCAGGCCCAAACATACTAAATCAGAGTCTCTAGGTAGATATCTCTAGATATTTAGACCCAAATATCTGTTGAATAAGAGTAAACATCAAGAGAGATAAACTTTTTCTTGGCTCTGAGACAAGTTTATGACATATGGTTTCTTAAAGGTCACCAGACAATGAAATACACCATGTTCAATAACAATGTTTATCACATGGCTATTCCTCACATTGACCTTCAATAAAGGTTGAGGACATAAAGCTATATCATAGCCTGTGAAAGAACTTTCTACTCTGGAGGCAGCCTTGTGCTCATCTCATCTGACTGAGAACAGGGCCTCCAGTGGAGGAAGGGAGGGATGGATTATACCTTAGTCTTCTCCTCCCAAACTTGCGGTAAGAAGTAAATATATAAGACCATGCACATAGTAAGTACCCAATAAATGTTAGCAACTGTTATTATCATTATTCTCAAAGATTGATGTTCTTCCTAGACTTTGACAGGAGCTGAACATTTAAGATAAAGAAAAACAACAAAAACAACTCTTGCTTCAACTACATCTCCCTTTTCATGCCATTACCTACTGCAAAGCAAGATGTCAAGTGCTCAATATGCCTGATGTCACTAATTTTCATAACCACCCTGTGTAGGTACTTTATTGTACCCATTTTATAGATAGAAAGACCAAGGAATAAACACGTTAAATGTCAATGGCATGTGCAGAATTGAATGTCCAACTTTAGGCTGTCCAACTACAAATTGTATGCCCTTAACAACCAGGTCTTATATCTCTGCCAGAGGTTACCAACATAGGTTGCTGGTTGAGACATGAAACATGTGCTCCAGGTTTTCAGAGGGAGGTGTCCAAGTTACAGTTTTGTTAGGAATTAAAACCTGAGCCACATCCTATCTTATCATAAGAGTCCCCATATATAGCGTCACATATCTCAAAAAGTAACCTTGAATTAGATCAAATGCTAAACACACACACACAAATTTTACTCTGATGTTGGCCTTTAGGAACAGGATTTACCATCCATCTACATTTATTGTGATGGATAACCTATCAGAAATCTCATCTGACCTCCCAGAATCTCAATCATCAGATAATCTCACCAGAGCTCAGAACATAACCAGAGCTCAGAACATAAAAAGTGACACCCTTTTTTTGAAATTTTCCTCAATTCTTTCAAAAGGGGAGTAATTCCAGAAGTCATGTCTTTTAAAGTTTCACATTCAAGTGAGTGTAAAGGTTAAGAATGAAATATGATTGGATGTCATAACTTGAGCCCAGACAACAAGTATTCATAAACTCATCCTAGAAGTGACAAAGGATCTCCTGAGTGGTTCCACACTTTGCCACCAGAGAAGCAGCCAGCTCCTGGTTATTCCTGAAATATAAGCCAACCAGCAGCGCAGGGGCAAGTTTTCTTGATGTTCATGCACACCACCTTGAAAGGAGTTGGTACCTGTATTGCTTTTATTTTCATTCACTAGGACCAATCAGAAACAGGAAGAGCATTTGGATAGAACTAACATTCCCTAGACATCCTCCTCAGTACGGAGGTTATCAACCTGGAGAATATGCTGTTTTTAAGACCATAATAAGGTGAGATCTGAAAGATTTGAAATTCTGGGACTCTCTTGGCAGCTGCTGGACACCAAACTGGAAGAGCCCTTGGAAGACGCAATGCTGCCTGGGGGCGCAGGAAGCCAAGCTGCTCCTGCAGCTGCTGAAGCCAAAGCCAGCCACTCCCCACCCCCTCCCAGCTCCGGGAAGAAGCACGAACTCCAGAAAGAAAGGGGCAAAGGGAAAACGTGGAGAGATGGAATTCGGGAAGGGAGCTGTGGATAGCTCCTGATGGGCAGAAAGGGAGACAAAGGTTACAGTAAAGTGCAGCACTGGTTTTAGAAATAACTTTAGGAATAATTGAAAAACAAAGCTCAAATGCCATCTTGGGGTGTGAGCCAAAGTCTCTTTTTAAACTCTATTTATAAATAGGTTTGATTAAAATAGTTTTGACAGCAATAATGTCCTCAGCAGGTCATATTCATGGCTGGAAAGACCAACAGTAAAGTTTGTCATTTCAAATGAATAAGTTTTCTCTAATCGTAAAATACTTTGACTACCAGGTCTGGAGAGACCCAAGGAACACACCTTCTGTATGGAAACCAGATGCAAATTCTAGGATACAAAGGCATCGTATTGATGCTTACAGAAATTCTAGAACTAGAGACCCATCAGCTGATATCAACCATGAAGGAGATTTCAGAGCATTTAGGAAGAAATAATCACTAGAAACCAGCATGGAAAAAGTCATGTCAAATTCTTTTGATAAAGAAAGGCTTATTTTTCCTAAAATTATGTTAAAATCATATTCTTTTTTAGATTATGGAAGTAGAGTCTCTTTATTATTTTCTAAAAAGTACTAAAAATATCTATAGATAGATCAGTGTCTCACATCATGATCCCAACCCTTAGTGATGACCACCCTTAACTATTTGATAGACATTTTTCCACATTTTTCTCTGTGTTTATACCATTTTACAAATATATATAGATCATACAGTTGTAGCCTGCTTCTTAGTGATTCGTGTTACTCAAAAGATGATCTCTAAAGTAAATTAATTTTTAAGTAATTTCAATTTAACTTGTCTACATATGTATGCTTTATTTTTTTTGAAACAGCATTCCACTAGGAAAACTCAGTATCATCATTTTTGATAGAAAGCCAATATCACTGATCTCATACAAAAAATAAAAAGCATGAATCATTAAATATCTCACAGTTATTGGTATAGTTAACAAAAATTATCATACTATTAAACAATTATTGAGTCCATACTAACCTCAATGTACTGTTATAAACATCTCACATATGTTAACTCTTGAGAACAGCCCCATGAGGAAGGCAGTAATATCTTGTTTCACACGGAGAAGAAGAGGCTCAGATAAATTAAACAATACTCCCAAGGTCATGCAGCAAGTAATTGTTGTATAATCTATCCAAACCTATTCAAACCTATAATTTGAATTATAGCTTCCTACTATTTAAGTAATCAGGCTATAGTTATGAAAATACTAAGATAAATAAATCAGTAGCTTAAAATTATTTTGTGTTCTAACTATGTATATTATGGAATTGTTAATAGAAAGAATAAGTTTAGAGTCCACCCTCTGGGATTTATCACCAGTGTGGTCTTGAGCAAATCTTTTAACCTAAAACTCAGTACAAAGGGAAGCTACCATCTATCATAACACTGGACTTGTGGGGCTAACATGAGGATTAAGTAAAGCAATACATATAAAAATTCTTTTTGTAAAGAGCTATCTAATAATATTATGTTACAAATGTTTTTGTGTGGTAACCCTGTTTGATTACAACAGGTTTCTACCTTCACCTTTATTAATTCTATTAGAATAAAAACAAATGAATAATTGTTTTTAACTTAAATGAAGATCAAAAGAATCTTTTATCAATATTCTAAGTCATAGGCATACAACTTGACACTAGTTCTGCCCTTCCTCCTGGGACTCTCATCTGCTTCCCTCCACTCATTCACTCTGTTTTTGCCTTTACCCGTCAGCCTCAGGATGAGGAGCAGTGCTCTTCCCAACTTGGTTGCTTCCCAGCCATGCTTTTTCCTATTCCGATATTAAAATATTAAATTATTTTATCTTATCAATATAATGCATGCATATACTTTAAAAGTCAAACTCAATCCAAAAAACCCTTTTGTCAAAAATTACAGTTCCCTACATAATTCCCCACTTTCACCTCTTAAATATTAGTATTTTCAATTCTTTTAGTTCTTTCTTCCAGTATTTACTTTCACATTTCAAAGTGATATGCTTATTCTGCAATTTATTCATTAATCTATTTTAGTCTATTATTGACTTCCTATTATGAAAACTAAAATATAGTTTTCATAAACTATCTCCACTTTCCTTACCCTTCAAATAGGGATCCATAATAATTTTTAATTATGTGCTTTTGATTCAGTATTAAACTTATTATGACTATTATTGTCAAGACAAAGAGCAAACTATGATTATCATTTTCTGTCTTGTAAAAAAAAAAAGGCGAAAAATAATGAAACCAAAAGGTGTTCTTAGAGAAGACCAATAAAGTTGTTAAGACTCTAACTAGACTGACCAAGAAAACACAAATTATCAACATCAGGAATGAAAGAGGAAACATTACCATAAATTCTACAAATATTAAACACATAATAAGGGAACAGCATTAACAGCTACATTCCAATAAATTTGACATGTTAGATAAATTATCACATTCATTAAAAAATACAGATTACGAAACCTAGTATAATAAGAAATAAAAGGTATGAATTGGCTCATATCTATTAAAGAAATAGAATTGTAATTTAAAACATTCATATAAATAAATATTCAGGTTTAGATGGCTTATCTGACACTCTATCAAATATTTAAGAAATAAATAATACTAATAATACCCAAATACTTTCAGAAAACTGAAAAGGAGAAACATTTCCATCTAATGTTGTGAGGCCAACATTACCCTGGTATAAAAAAATTATAAAAATATAAAACCATAACTAATATTCTTCATGAACATAAAGGCAAAAATCATTAACAATATATTGACAAAACAAACCAAACAAAATTTTAAAAAGATAATACATTATGTCCATCATGTGCAATGGGACTTACCAAGGAATTCAAGGTTAGTTTGACATTTGAAAATTAATCAATGTAACTTACCATATCAACAGAATAAAAGAGATAAACCATATGATCATCTCCATTGATGCAGAAAAGGCATTTGACAAAATTTACCCTTCATGCATGATGAAAACTCACAGCACAGAGGTAATTCTTCAGCCTGATAAAGGGTATCTATGAAAACTTAGAGTTAACATTATCCTTAATGGTAAAAGATTATTTTCTTACTAAGATCAGTTACAGAGCAAGGATAGTCATTCCCATCACTCCTATTCAACATTAAACTGGAAGCCATAGCTTGTGCAATAAGACAAGGGAAAGAAATATAAATAATATAGATGCAAAAAAAAGAAGAAAACTATTAACTTGCAGACACAATTGTCTACAAAGAAAACCCTAAGGAAAATATGAAAAATATACTAGGAATACTAGAACTAATAAATGCATTTAGCAAAGTTTCAAGATACGGTGTTAATATTTAAAAATCAGTATTATTACTAACAATGATCTGAAAAAGAAATTTTTCATTTGCAATAGCATCAAAAACAATAAAATACTTAGAAATAAATTTAACAAGAAACTGAAAAATCTATACACCAAAAGCTATAAGACACTGGTGAAAGAAATTGAATAAGACACAAATAAGTGAAAAAATATGCCATGCTTATGAACTGGAAGTTAATATTAAAATGTCCATATTACCCAAGGTTCTCTATAAATCCAATGCAATCTCTATCAAAATTCCAATGCCATTTTTCACAGATATAGAAAAATAATCCTAAAATTCATATGGAACCACAACAGGCCCTAAATGAATGACAAAGCCATCTTAAGCTGGAAACATCACACTTCCTGATTTCAAACTACATTGCAAAGCTATAGTAATCAAACCTGCCAATACTGGCAGAAAAATAGACACATAAATCAGTGGAGCAGAACAGAGAACCCAGAAATAAATCAGAAATAATCACATATATGGTTTAATATTTGACAAGGGAGCCACAAATACTCAATGGGGAAGGAATAGTTTGTTCAATAAATGGTATTGATGGGGCACCTGAGTGGTTCAGTTGGTTGAGCATCTGACTCTTGATTTCAGCTCAGGTTATGAACCCAGGGATTGTGGGATCAAGCCCCGCATTGAGTCCTATGCTGAGTATGGAACCTGCTTAAGATTCTCTCCTCTCTCTCTCTCCCTCTGGCCCTCTTCCCTGCTCATGCTCTTTCTCTCTCTCTAAAAAAATAAAAATAAAATGGCACTGGGAAAACTGGATATCCACAAGCAAAATAATGAAATGAACCCCTGCCTAACACCATTCACAAAAATTATCTCAGAAAGGATTAAGGACTTAAACATGAGACCTGAAACCAAATAACTCCTAGAAGAGATCATGCTGGTCTTGCCAATGATTTTTTGGACATAACACCAAAAGTAAAGGCAACAAAGGCAAAAACCAACAAATGAGACTGTATCAAACTAAAAAGTTCTGTACAACAAAATTAAAAAACAATAAAATGAAAAGGCAGCCTATAGAATGGAAAAAATATTTTGTAAACCATGTATCTGATAAGAGGTTAATATCCAAAATATACAAGGAACTCATACTATTCAATAGCAAAAAATAAAAACAAAAATATAAAAAAGGCTATTAAAAATGGGAAGAGAACACATTTTCCAAAGAAGACATACAAATGGCCAACAGGTACGTTAAAAGGTGTTCAACATCACTAATCATCAGGGAAATGTAAATCAAAATCACAATGAGACACTAATTCACAACTTTTAGGATGGTTATTTCAAAAAGACAAGAGATAAGAAAAGCTGGTGTGGATATGGAGAAAAGGAAACCCACATATATACTGTTGATTAGAATATAAGTTAGTACAGGCACTATGGAAAACAGTATGCAAGTTGCTCCCCAAATTAAAAAGAAACCTACCATATGATCCAATAATCCCACTTACAGGTACATAACTGAAGGAGATGAAATCACTATCTCAAAGACATATCTATATTTCTATGTTTATGGAATACTACTTACAACAGCCAAGACATAGAAACAACCTAAGTGCCCAGTGGTCGATGAATGGATATGTATGGTATATATATATATATATGGTATATGTATATATATATATGGCATATTTGTGTGTATCCATATACACACACAATAGAATATTATTCAGTAATAAAAAAGAAGGAAATCCTCCATTTGCAACAACATGACCTGAGGGCGTTATGATAAGTGAAAGATATCAGATAGAGAAAAACAAAAACTTTATGATCTCCCTTATATGTGGAACCCAAAACCAATCAACTCATAGAAACAGAGTAGAATGGTGGTGGCCAGGGACTGAAAGAGTGAGAGAAATGGGAAGATGTTCGTCAAATGGTACAAATTTTTAGTTATGAGATGAATTGGCTCCAGGTATCTTATATACAACAGCATTGTGACTAAAGTTAACAATAATGTATTGTATATAGTATAAGTTGCTATGAGAGTAGGGCTTTAATGTTCTCACCATAACAACAACAACAAAATGGTAATTATGTGAGGTAAAGGACTTATTAACTAACCTTACTGTGGTAAAACATTTCACAATATATATGTATATCAAATAATTACATTGTATACAATGCTATATGTCAATTATATATCAATATAACTAGGGGAAATAGTATTTCTATATACCAGCAATAAACAATTGGAAAATGATTTTTTTTACTTCACAATTTATAATACAAAAGCATTAAATACCTATGGATAAAGATGTGACACTTAAAACTACAAAACATAGCAGAGAGAAATAAAAAGAAGACTTAAGTAAATAAATGAAAATATATACCTATTCATGGATAAGAAAACTAAATGATGATAAAATGCAATTTTTCCCAAAGTGACCTATAGACTCGATACAGGAATTTTTTGTAGAAATTGATAAGCTGACTCTAAAATTCCAAAATTTATATGGAAAATTAAGGAACCTATAAAGAGTACGATTTGGAAAAGAAGAAAAAGTTTGAGGATTTGCACTATCTGAGTTTAAATCTTACTACATAGCTACAGTAATCCAAATAGCTTGACATAGTTTAATGGGACAAATTAAGGAGCCTATAAATAAACTCATGTATAAAAATGCTCAATTGATTTTCGACAAAAGCAACAGGGTAATACAATGCCAAAAGGACAGACTTTTCAGACAAATGGTGCTGAAACAGCCAGATATCCATATGGCCCTATCTCAATCTGTAGACAAGGATTAATTCATATACCTAATTGTAAAAACTAAAACTATAAAACTTCCAAGAGAAAATGTACATCATCTTGAGGTAAGGAAAGATCTCAATAAGCACTAACAATGAAAGAAAAATTATTAAATGGAACTTTATCCAAATTAGAGCCATCTTTTTTCTGAAGATATTCTTAAGAAACTAAGGCAAGCCACAGAAGGGAGAAAATAATTTTCAATAAGTGTGTCTGAGGGAAAAAAGCTGTATCCAGAATATATAAAGAATTCTTATAATTCAATAACATAATATAAACAACCTATTATTTAATGGGGGAAATATTTGAACAAACTCTTTAGAAAAAGATACACAGAAGTTTATAAGCATATGAAAAGATACTCAACAAATTATTCACCACAGAAACATAAACTAAACTTACATGAGGCATCACAACACACCCATTAAATTGGTTAAAATTAAAGACTGACAGCACCAAGCATTGGCAAGCATATGGAGCAACTGGAACTCATATATTTTTCATGGTCATATAAAATGGTACAGCCATTTTGGAAAGCAATTAAGCAGTTTCTCTTATAGTTAAACATATACTTACCATATAACCCATCAATTTCACTCCTATGCATTTACCCAAAGGAACTGAAAACGTGCACACACAAAGTCATATTCGCTAGTGCTCATAGCAGCCTTATCTCTAACATCCCAACAGGAAACAATTCCAATTTTCCTTCAGTAGGTGAATAGAAAAACTCTAGTACATTCATACAGTAGAACTCTACAAAGCAATAAAAAGGGTGAATGATTGATATATGCACCAACATGGATAAATCTCACAAATATGCTGAACAAAAGAACCCAGATCCAAAAGATTATATACTATATGATTCCATTTATATGGAATTCTAGAAAAGATAAAACTATGGTGATAGGAAGATCAGTGGTCACCACAGTCCAGGAACTGGAGGAATGGAATTGACTATAGAAGGGTACAAGAAACTTTCTCAGGTTTCTCATGGCAATGTTCTGTATCATAACCATGATGGTGATTGCATGAATATCTTCAAAATCAGGGTTTGTCATTCTTGGCACTACTGACATTTTGGGCAATGTAGTTTTTTGTTGTGGAGGGCTATTCTGTGTGTTCCTGCATATTTTGCAGCAATCCTGGCCTCTTATCTCACAAGATGTCAGTAGTCTCCTACCCATCTCCAAGTTGTGACAACCAACTTCTTCAGGCACTGCTGAATATATCCTGGAGGTATAAAATTGCCTCTGGTTGAGAACCACTAGTCAAAACTCATTAAATAATAGATTTAAAATTAGCAAAATCTATTGTACATAAATTATACCTTAATAAAGCTGATTAAATATATATAGGAGACAGTTTGGGACTACATGCCTCACACTCAGGAGACATAATTTCACTTTTACTTATTTTATACATCCTTCAAGATAATCATTTGGGAAGCTCTATATGTACTGAAATAATTTTTCTGTAAATTTAAAAAATATTATTCTACTACTGTCTAATATTCAGCATTGTTATTGAAAAATCATAATTCCTGATCCTTTGTGACCTTTTTCATCTCTGAAAGTTTTTACCCACTTTTTCCCAATCACTATGCTAGGTTTTATGGGCCTATTCAAATTAAAAAATCATGTTCTTCAGTTCTAGAAAATTTTCTTATAAGACTTATTTCAAATATTCTTCCAGTCTGCTTTCTGGGTTTTCCCCCAGAACTCCAGAAAGATGTTGAACTTTCAAACACAGTCTTTTATTTTCTCATCTTTTCTCTCAGCTGTCCATCTTTTTGTCTTTTTATTTCTTTCTAAGAGATTCTCTTTATCTTTCAAGCCTTAATGGAAGTTTTGTTTCAGCTTCCATATTTTTAATTTCAAAGAGCTCTTTCTTATTCTTAGATTGTTCCTTTTTCTCCAAGGACCTTATTGTAATTCCACTTTTTTCCTTCTGATCCCTGTAGGTGTGTCTCTTCTAGAGCCAATGCCAGTTTCAGTGTCTCATATTGGAGGCTATCTTCAAATGTATGGTGATCCGTAGCTGTTTGTCCATATTTAACTGGAAATATAAAAGTCATAAGATTGTGTGTCCACTCTGTAGGCATGGACAGAACTTGCTGACCGTAGGCTTCAGGAAATAATCAAGTAGTAGAAAGCTGACTTTTCTTTTGGGCAAATACTGAAGGTATTTTATCTGGGAATTTAAAGTTCCTCCAAGGATGAATTTTCCATCTTTAGATAAAAGGAACATCTCTGACTTCCAGTATTCTAGGCAGGGAGCAAGGGAAGCAGGCTGGTGGGGGTTCTGATCATCACTTTTCAAGCATTCACTTAATGTTCCTAATTTAAGTTTGAATCTCATCCTTGGCTTCCACTGTCTCCTGTGTCTCTGAGTCTGAATCCAAATTTTAAAGAAAATTATTCTTCCTCTGAAACAGAACTATAGGAATAAGAATGTCACCTGGCTGAGCAGGGTGGAGATAGGTATCAGAGGGGGTGCCATAAAACTCCAATTATGGATGAATCATTCTAACCACCCCCCTCTTCTTTATCTCTGTCTTCTATGGAGCAGAAATTTGTGTCAAGATAGGATAAATTAGACCAAGAATTGATGTGATTTGTGAAAGCTCTCTCAGATAAGTCATGAGTTGAGTGAAATGTAACATTTTGTGGAATAACAGACAAGCTAAGAATGGATAAAAACCAAGTGGAGCCAAGAAAAACCCAAAGGTACACCTCTGGTCTACAGAGCAGAGATCCTTAGAAGGCCAACTTGGCTGGAATAAGTTGAGTGGGTCAGGAAAAAAGGGAACATTCGACACTGAGAAACTGGCTTGTGGAATTTGTATCAGGAGTCTGTCAATCTCAACTATAGGCTCTTTCCACTAAAGTAACCCCATGAACTGGAAAAGACATGCACTTACAGATACTTTAAGAGCCTCTGGGATGAAAAGAGGTGTTTTTGTGGACTTGTGTATCTGTGGGAAAAGGTGATTTTGCTTGGAGCAAATGGATAGAGTGGAAAAAGAACTGTTGGGATTCTACTCCCGCCCCCAAACTCTGGTCTATTTGTCCTCAGGAGTAAAATCAGACTTTGAGAGGTTCAGTGTGGGTTAAGAGCTTTAAAAATTTTTGATATTAAAAACCCTCAGACAGTTGCTTATTCTCATTACTCCTCTACCAATCCCCCAACGTTGAGGAATTTCATTTTAAAGAGATCTTCTTCTAATGTTGCTTCCCAACGGAAGACAAAAGTAAAGTCTTGACCTAAGGAGTTGTTTTTCAGAGTGAGGAGCTCTGCACCCCAAGGTTCATTCACCCCTTCCTCCTGAGCTCACTGAAACTGACACAAGCTAGGCTCTGGTGCTTGAAGAAACACTAAAAACCTCTGAGAAGACCAGCTCAGAGGTCAAATCAACAAGATAGTTAAAGAACTTTACCTCTTCAGAAGAAAAACAATATACAGGATTTAAGATTCCACCAGAATATTAACACATAAAGGCAAAAATTTTAAACTAACCTAATAGACATACTTTTTTGAAAATAGAAAATATTAGCAAAGTGGAAGAAAAAAAGAATCAATATATAAACAATAGGTACAAAAATACAATATTTGAAATAAAGAGCCCTCTGGATGGCACAGGGAGCAAAACAGAAATAGCCAAGGTACAAATTAACAATTTGAAAAATCAGATTGACCAATTCTCCCAGAAGGAAGAGGAAAAGCCAAAGAAACAAAAAAAAAAAATGTAAGAGAAAAGTAAGTTGATATGGAGGTCAGAAATAAAAATAACTACTAACATAAATACTAAAAGTCCTAAAAAAAAGAAAATTATAAAATAAAGAGTAGAAATAATTTTAAAAAATAATAGACTAAATTATCTTGAATTAAAAAATATTAGGAAGCTCAGATTTAAAGGGCCCTGAACTGGCACACACACAAAAGAGTATGTGTATATACATATTAACATATACATTAAAACTCATACCTACATATGTTATTAAAATTATAAATTCCAAAAAGATTATTTTAAATGTTTACAGAGGGGGGAAAAAGCAGACTCAGACTGAAATCATATTTTCTAACAGCAACAATGGATGCAACAACTCAGTAGAATTATATATTTTAAGTATTGAAGGAAAGGAACTTTAAACCTAAAATTTTGTAAACAACTAAACTGCCATCCAAATATACAGGCCTGATTTTTTAAAAATTTCCCTTAGATGCTTCACCACAAAAACTCATCAAAAATAGTTTTATATAAAATACTTTAGGGGCATCTGGGTGGCTCAGTCAGTTGAGCCTGCTTAGGATTCTCTCTCTCCTTCTTCCTTTGCCTCTCTCTCTCTCTGTCTCTCTCGCTCGCTCTCGCTCTCTCTTTCCCTCTCTCTCTCTCTCTCTCAAAAAACATAAAATAAAATACCTTAAAAAGAAGAAAGACAAATATAGGAGATAATGCAAGAGATACATAAAGCAGAAGGGAAACAAATAACTTGCAAGAGTTTATATTGTCTTAAAAATATATCTAAGACTAAAGAAAAAGATTAAAATATCAATAATAGCCCAGACTAAAATTATAGATAATGACTATATGATAGAGATTGGCAGAGGTTGGGGAGAGACAAAAGATGAAAGTTCTTGTCTTATTAAGAAGAATACTGTTATAATTTTTTTCAAAAGCAAGAAAGTATGTTAAAATATATAAAGAACTTGAGACAAGATATAAACATGTCCAATTATATCAATAATAAAAATAAATGTATTTGGACAAAACTCTCCACTCAAATGACTAATAAACTGAATACTTTAAAGCTAGGTTTGTGCTATTTATAAGACACACTCATGAAATGCACAGGCTGAAATCAAAAGGATGGAAAATAGAGTGTTAGGTGAATAAACCAAAAGACATGTAATGTATTAGTATCATTTAAACTAGACTCTAAGACCACAGCATTAAGGAATTAAGAGGGTTGTTATAAAACAGTAAAAGTTTTAGGTCACCAAGAAAAGAGCAACTTTAAGTATAAGCGCACATAAGATAGCCTCATATATAGTTGGTAAAATTTTATAGAATTAGAGTGAATTTATCATGGAGTTTTCAGTTATTGATGGGATCAAGGTGACAAAAAACAAATTAGCAAGGATACAGAAAATATGAATCAATCAATTACAAGTTATGACTCATTCAAATAACATCTAATTTAAAGTTCTTCCAAATGATAGCGAGTCTACATCTTTTTCAAGCATACGTGGAATATATGCAGAAGTGTAATCATGTGTTTGGCCATTAAGAAAGTCTCAATAAATTTCAAACTTCGGTATAAAATAGGCTGGGATCTCTGACCACAATGAAATTAAATTAGAAATTAAAAATGTAAATAAAAAATGCCCACATATTTAGCACTATTGCTAAATAATTCATGGATAAAAGGAGAAATATCATAGTGAAAAGTTTTTAAGTATATAAAACTTAATGGCAATAAAAACACTATATATCAAGACTTTTGGGATACAGCCAATATGTATTTTGCAGCAAATTTATAACTAAATGTTTACATTAGAATGGAAGAAAATCTCAAAATTAGTGAGTTAAGTGTTACTCTTTAGAAGTTTGAGGTGGTGAGGACTCCTGGGTGGTTCAGTAAGTTAAGCATCTGACTTTTGGTTTCAGCTCAGGTCATGATCTTGCAGTTTCATGAGTCCAAGCCCTGCATCAGGCTCTGTGCTGACAACGTGGAGCCTGCTAACCTCTTTCTCCCTCTCTGTCTGCCACTCCCCTACTCGTGCTCTCTCTCTCTAAAAATAAATATGTAAACTTTAAAAAAAGAAGAAGAAGTTTGGGGTGGAGAACACACAACAAATTCCAACTCAAATTAGAAAAAAATCAGAAAATAAAAATAAAAGCAGAAGTCAACAAAATAAAAAACAAAAATACAACAGAGTGGAACTAAAAAGCTAAGAATTGGTTCTTTGCTAAAATTAACAATATAGATAAATTTCTCAAGATTTATCAAGATAAGAAGATAAAAGTTAGAATAAGCAATATATTATGAATGAAAGAGAGTATAACTACACATAAAGTTTACCTAATAAAAAATAAGACACTGGGGTGCCTGGATGGCTCAGTAGTTTAATCATTTGACTCGGGCTTGGGTCACGATCTCACAGGTTGTGAGTCAAGCTCCACGTTGGTACTGTGCAGAGAGCTCAGAGCCTGGAGCCCACTTCAGATTCTGTGTCTCCCTCTCTCTCTGCCCTCCCCTGCTCATGCTCTCCCTCTTTCCATCAAAAATAAATAAAAATATTTTTAAAAATTAAAAATATAATAAAACACTGATGAAAAATGATATGCCAACAATTTTGAAAACTTAGACAAATTTCTACAAAAAAAAACTTACTAAAACTGATTTAAGCAAAAAAGTTTTGAATAGTGGTAGAATTAAAGAAACTGGTACACTGGCTAAAATTATTTCACACACATGCACACACCCAAAAAATACCTGGCCCAGGTGGATTTATAGGTGAGGTCAAACTTTCAAGGAACAAATGATTTCAAGTTAAGACAAATTATTCCAGACAACAGAAAAAGAGATTACTTCTTCTTTTACATTTTACAAGGGTTAACGTTGGAGGAGAATGGGCAGTGAGCAAAAGGATGAAAAATCCTTGCCCTCACCGAATTTACATTCTAGGGTAGATGTGGGAGGATGCATCATAAATAAGTACAATATGTAGTATCTTAGATGTAGAAAAAGAGAAAACAAGAGAGACAAATGGGAAAGACGTTGCACCATTTTACATAGAGGGTCAGGGCAGGCCTCCCCTGCAAGGAAGACTTGAAGGATGTGGAGATCATGCCTGATTGGAGAAAAGTCAGGGCAGTCAGAAGGAGCAGGAAGTATTAAGATCCTAGGGCAGGAGTATAACTGTTGCATTCAAGGAATGGATGGAAGACAATGTGGCTAGAATTGGGTGGTCAAGGGGAAGGACATTAGAAAGTGAGCAGCCAGGACTAGACTTTAATTTGTTACA
>NW_027530974.1:3436121-3593432 GCF_008692635.1 Crocuta crocuta
GGGGGGGGGGAGGGCAGGGCAGAGAAAGAAAGAGAGAAATTCAGGTACACCCTCTTAGCAAAGCAGGCCTCACCACCACCATCCCAAAGTCAGCCATGACACAAGCCTGAGCAGTAATCTGAGGAGACACAGAAGCAGCATTTCTCAGACGGACATGATGTAGGAGATGCAAGAAGAAGCCAGTGTGCAGACAGTATCTCAGAGACTGTGCATGTAGCCAGAACGGGAGTAGCTTTTGATAATATCTGTTTTAACATTGCCTAAAAAGATAAACTCATGAATGATTAGGCTAACTTACAGATGAAAAAAAAAGGGAACCTCAGAGGAGTTAACTGCCTGGCCCAAGGTCACACAGATGGTAAGTGACAGAGCCAGACCGGCTGACATATATGGTCCAGGACTGTGCCCACTCTCAGGCTCAGAGTCTGTGGAATGCACCCCTCAGATCTTGCCTGATTTCTACCCATAAGTCCTTATTCTCTGTCATTTTTTTTTTCTTTTTGCAGTTTGTCTTCATAGGCCTCTTGTTTCAGGGTTGCTTTTATGAGCAGTCTGAGTTAACCACAAAGCTATAATTTCATTGACAATAAAAACAGCTTAACTCCATGCATCTCTTTTAACTCTCTAAACATATTTTTGTTCAAAATAATGTCTTCAGCGAATGGGTAAAGGCAAACTCTACTACCCTCCCCCAGCTACTAACACAAAATAAGCCACAGCCACCGATAACCGTGGTATTTGAGTCTGTTTGTGAGACTGGGTGTCTCTCATCGCTGTGACGAGGGCCTGGTGAGCCCAGCCCAGAGGTCCTGCCGTCCTTCTCGTCCCTCCTTTGAGCTCTGGGGCCTGCCATGTCCTGGGAGGAAGGGAGCCCTCACCACCCGAACATGCTGTGCCGACTTTATAAATAGCCCTTCAGAAGAACAGGCTCTCAGATTAAGCTCCTGCCAACTCCCTTCTGGTAGCCTTATTTTAATGTTTAACATCCAACAGCCACCTTTACTGACCCCACCCAACCAGAAAAAACCCTGTGTAGGACTCACAGCCCTGCACCCATGCACCCACCCTCCTGGGCATGCCCCACAGTTATTCTGGTGAGAGCTGGTTGAAAGGCCTCAAGACCACTCTGGGAGGGCACAGGTGGGATGCTAAGGCAAGAAAATTCACTAAGAAGCCCCTTGCGGGGGAGTGGGAGTGAAGGGTGCCCTGAGCCCCCCTCAGTTCATCCTGTCCTCTCTTCCTCTAGTATTTCAGTCTCCAAAACTTAGAATCTGATTTTTTCCTCACCCCATACCCAACACCTGATCTTAAAATAAAGTAAAAATAATCCCCACATTATAATAATGTGCACATTTATTTACAACATATTCATAGAGCCTTCCAGCAGCCCTGTGGGACAAGCCAAGTGGTAATACCCAGCTCCCAGCACCCTCTCAGATCTGTCAGTCTTCCTCAAAACTCTGGCCAGGTCTCTACCAAGTTTTGTGATGGGCAACCCACTGCTTCCTCAAGCAGCCCAACCTATCTGCAAACAGCTCTCCTGCCAGAAAGTTCTTTATACAAAGCTGAATACCATCTCCTTAGACCTCAGCTGATCCCCCACAGGGGCTTCTACCTGGGCTTTCACTGAAATTAGAAGCTCCCCACCCCTGCCAGGGCAACCTTCAGATATTACAGGAGGACCAGGGACATCCCTGTGTCCCCTGGACCAAGCCCCTTGGTTTCTGCCAACCACTGCTGTGTATATGACTTCTGAGCTTTGCACCATTTTTTTCTCTCCTTATTGCTCATTTGTACACTGGGTGAGTTCCCCTTCTGATTTGTTACAGCAAGAGCTCCTGGCAAGTGGACGTCTATGTGCCAGGCATTGAGCATGTGCCTGTCCATGATGTACCCACGTAGACCTCCCAAAAGCCCCCCAAGGTAGGGACTACTTGTCTTCCCATCTGACAGCTGAGGGTGCAGAAACTCCAAATTGAACCAGGAGATCTGACTGCAGAGCTGCTCTGCTTTGCACTTGAACAGGTAGAAAGCTGAGTGCCCAGCACCTAAAAAGCACTGAGCACATGAAATGCTGCTGGTGGGGCCAAAAGGGCCAGAAGTAGCCACAGTAGCAGATACAGATAGAAGATGAACCAGAAGTCAAAGTTCATAACTGGTTGAGGCCACCACAAAGAAAAATAAAGGGAGTGTCATTTAATATAGATTAAAGAATGTTTTGGATTCCAACTGGGTCAGACAGGTTGGGGGAGGAGAGGCATTCCAGAAAGGAAAAAACAGAATGAGCAAAGGCGTACAGGGTGTGTCTTGGGAACATCTGTCATTTAGACAAAAATGTAGGAAAAAGAAAAACTAAGGAGATTGGGGTCCTTAAACAAATCCCCATGGAAATCTTGCAGGACTGGGCTCCCCACCAGGCTCAGGTCACAGATTCTGAGGCTTGTAGGAGATCTGGAGCTGTTTCCACATTGACTCATTCATTCCTTCTCTCCATTCACCTGCAGCATGGTTTATGGGGCAGGATGAGGTGCTGGCAGCCTGAAGACAGCCCACTCCCCATGAAAGCCAAGCCCAGCATCAGCCCAGCCCACTGCTCTGGTTGGCTTTCCTTTGGCACTAGCTCACATTTCTTCTTACTTCAGCTCAGATTAATGCCAATCAAACCTAAGCCATGAATGGACCAGACATACACAAACATTTTTACTATTAAAACAATGTCTTTCTTGTATTAAAATTCATAATTGAGGGTCAAATACAAGCAATAAGCAGATTTGAAGCCAGCCATCCCTGGTTGACTTGTTGACAAAATAATTCACAGACTGTTTCAGGCCTTCAGCTACAAAGCTGTAAACAAGCTTCTACTTTCTGAATGAACCATAACAGACACCAAACAAAGCCCTTCATCTTAAAGTCATCTCAGAACCCAGGAGTGCCGTCTAAAGTACTCAAATTCAAATGGTCATGTGCTAGCACAAAATGCTAACCATAAAACACCATGTTTCAGCCTTATTTGATTTTTTTTACTTTTTCAATGAGGTGTCTGGGCATTTCAGTTTGGCTGAGAGAGTCTTGGGATGCTAGTAATTATGTTGGGTAAACCAATGCCCCAGGAAATGTCTCAAGCCAGCTGTGCTGTATTTTGAAAAGTCCCTCTAAGTTACCGTCTCTCACTTTGTATGTTAGTAAGTGATAACAGTGATTCAGTCTCACCGCAGACCAACAGGATTAGTTGAGTTTCTATCATGTCTCCAGGACTCTCCTCCAGGACATTCCTGAAGAATGCCACTATCTAATATTTTGCCCAATTGATCTTGGAATGTACACTACAATTTCTCAGACCACACACCCTGATTTGGGATGTCAGAACCTATAGTTACTCTAAGTATGGGGTGAGCAGAGATCTATGAATTCACCCTGCCCTGCGTTGAGTTTGCAGTCTGCATCTACAGAAGGATGGAGGAATTTATAGATCTGCTACAACCATAGCACAAGCAGCAGATAAAGAGTCACAGGGTCTGAGGCAGACAAATTACAAAAGGAGGAAATCATTGCAATTCAGAGAAAGGTTCCATGGAATACATAACATATCCCTGTAGCTTAGAGCAAGTAGAATTTCAAGAAGCAGGAAGGGGTGAGGAGAGTGTTCTTGCTTGTGATGGAAAACGGGAACGTGCATGGTATATGTGAGGAACAGTAAGTAATGCTCCCCTGTGCTTTGGAGTAGGGTCAAACTCCAAGAAGACAGAACTGGAAAAATGGGCTGGTCTGATTTTGCAAGATCTCGACTGCCATGACCACAGAGACCAGCTAAGTTTTTCCTTTCCTCCCGTGACTCAGCTAGCCTGCATTCCCCAGCCTCTCTCAAAGTTAAGTCCCTCCATGTGACTCAATTCTGGCCAACAGGATGTAGTAGAAGTGATGTAATGTACTTCACTTCCAGGCCTGGCCTCACTCCCACCTCCTGAGGCCGCGGCTGGGCCTCCATCCAGGGGCTTCTGCTCTGTCTGCTGGTTTGGATGTCAACACCCAAAGCAAGCTTGGAGCCACGCAGAGAAGACAGCCTCACCCTTGATTGGTTGTATGGTACAGAGCACAATACCACCTCTCACACCTCCCTGCTTCCCAAGAGGGCTCTTTCTGAGTAAGAAGCTCATATGATATGGGACTGCTGAGATTTCAGGCCCAAGGATGAGCTCCAAAGTCATTTTACCACTAAAATTCCAGGTTAGGGGGTGGCATGCTCTTCCTGGGGCCACCAAGAGCCGGGCTTTAGGATGGTGAGCCTGGCAGTAGTGGACAATGGCAAGAGGCTTCACTCAGAAATGGTGGAAAAGGCTGATGAGAGATGGGATGGGGGCTAAAGCAGTGGATGTTTCTCATCCACAACTCACTTCTTCCTACTCAACTTTTGTGCCCCTGGTCGTTGAAACAGATTTCTCAAAGGTCACCACTGTCCTCCTCATCCTTAATCCAGTATGCCTTCATCAGCAGCATCATCCACCTGTGGTGTCTGACCCCTCAAGCCACTGCCCCCTTTCTGGGAGTCTCTTACCTCTCTGACTCCCTGGCTCTTCCCATCTCTGAACCCTCTGTCTCTCACTTTCCATCACCTCTTCTTCCTCCACCAGACCCTCACAATAAGTCACCCTGAAGCTTCTGGCATGGAGCCAGCATTTCTCTTTTCTAGATGCATGGAATCCCTGGGGAGTCTCATTCACCATCTGGCCACTACCTTCTTGCTCACGACCCCTGGAGCTACCTCACCCGCCCTGACTTCTTCCGAGCCCCACATCAAAGTGTTCTTTTTGCCATGAGAACAGCCCTGAACAGATGTCCTATAGGCACCTCAAATGCAAACCTGTCTAAAACAGAATTCATTCTCTTGTCACCGCCTCTCACTACTCATCACTCTCCAAGCGAACCTGCTTCTCCATCTCTGGTTGTCTGAGACCAGACACCAGTGGTTCAGCCACAGGCACAGCATGAAGAGCTTGAACATCTTGCCAAAAATCAAGATGTGACATCCAAGTTCTAAGAGCTCCACCTTGAATCCCAACACCTTTGGAAAGCTGATCTAACACTTGTTCTAATTTTACAGCTCATCATCCCATTGACTTGATTCTATGAAAGCACCTCTCTTGAAATCACATGGCAAGGTATCCACTCCACTAACATGGTCCAGCAGGGCTCAGAAACAAGTGTGTTTCAAGGAAGGTGGCCCTTTCTTATCATCTCGCTTATCCTGGGTTTTGATTCCTTTTTAGTCAAGTTTCTTCACTTTCCAAATCTGAAGAAGTTTCTTTTTCAGAAAGTAGAAGACAGGGACATCTGGATGGCTCAGGCTGGTTAGGCATCTGACTCTTTATTTCGGCTCAGGTCATGATCTCATGGTTCGTGAGTTCGAGTCCCACATTGGGCTCTGTGCTGACAGTGTGGAGCCTACTTGGAATTCTCTCTCTCTTTCTCTCTCTCTGTTCCTCTCCTGCTCACACTCCCTCTCAAAATAAATAAACATTATGAAAAAATAGACATCACAGATCACTTGAACAATTTTGCTTGTTCTCAGTCATCAAATGGCATCCTGGTATTTCCTCCAGGTTGTAAGCCTATCCCTTCCTCATTCTTCCTGCTCAGAACATAGTTTTCAAACTCTTTTAATTCTCTTTATATTTTCAAAAGTTTTTAACTTAATCCACACTCTACCTGAATTAGTCAGGACTCCTTTGGTCACAAGTGTCAGAAATTCAAGCTAAGGAGGGCTTTAGTGGTTCATGGGACCAAGCCACAGGCAGAAGGTGGCCAGGGATGTAGAGGGCTTATGGACACCCACCTGGCCATGTCAGGGCCTCAGAGCCCACTGGGATCACCCTTTGTGTTCTGGTCAGTTTCTCTTGTGTGCGGACTTCTTCCAGCAAAACCACCTCCTCCATGGGGGCAAGGGGGCGGGGGGAGTTCTTGTCTATAGCAGCTCTGACTCAGCCTTGACAGCTCTTTAACCAAAAGGTAAGAGCCTTTCTCTGGGCTCCATTGTGGAACAGCCCAGGGAAAATTCTGGTTAGCTCATCTTGAGCTATACTTCTTAGATTATACTTTTGATTATGCTTCTTAGAATCTCACTGTGAACAAAATGGTGAAATGATTTGCCCACCCTGGGTCACATACCCATTTCTGGCCTCAAGGAAATAGGGTCTTCTGCCTGAAGAAAGGGGGACAGGGTGATGGGCAGTTAAAATTAATATCTGTTATATAAACCTCCCTGTAAATAGATTTCCTTCAAATCATGTGCCTTTCCTGACCTATCCTCTATACTCAGTATGGTAAAATGGATGTCAGGGGCTGGGTGGTCTGTCATGAATGCAGACAAGAGAAATGAGTCTACTCCATGTGCTGTGAGGAAGAGAATATAAACTTTCAGTCCTGGAACTCTGCAGGAGACAATGATCTCCAGTGATCATTTCTCCCATAAGAGTGTGCATTGCTGTGATCCCAATTCAAGGTACACTGTCCCTTAGCATTGTGTCACCTCCCTTTCTCCACTGTTCTCCACTTGTTCTTGCTCTAACTACCAACTTCTCAGATGCCACAGTCAAGCCCACAGTGCCCCTTCCCTGGCCTCCTAAATTCCCAGTGATGACATCTTACCTAGGAACATCTTTCCCCAAAGTTTACTTTCCAGAAGGCTAAAATCTTATGCAGTTAACATGAGCTAGACGCTTGGGAGGAAAGCTAACTGATGAGTAATTCACACCCAAGCATGAATGACAAGTGCCCTGCAAGGGCATCATTACATTACTGAATTTCTAATGGGTAAAAGATTGTTGTGACCTGCATTGCATCCCACCAAAAATACATATGTTGAAGTCCTTACTCCCTCAGACTGTACCTCAGAGTGTGATTATCTTTGGAGACAGGATCTTTAAAGTGGTAATTACATTAAAGTCATTAAGATGTGGCCCTAAACCAACACGACTGGTGTCCTTGTAAGGAGAGCAGATAGAACACAGACACACAGAGAGGGAAGATCATGTGAGGACACAGGAGAAGGCACCATCTACAAGCCAAGGAGAGAGGCCACAGAGGCTCTGTTGACACCTTGACCTTGGACTTCCAGCCTCCAGAACTGTGAGAGGTAGATGCCTGTTGTGTAAACCCCCGAGTCTGTGGTACTTTGTTATGGCAGCCCAAGCTGACTGATGCCTCTCTCTGCTTACAGGCCTAGAAAAATGGCAAGTTGCCTCCTCTCATCGGAAAGACTGTGATTTCCCCTTCCAGCAAATCATTTCTGAAATGGATCAGGGGACCCCACTCATACTTTCAAACATCCTCGGAAAAACAGGATGTACATACCAGAAATATTTAACCTCCTTCCTTCTCTAAGCAAAATCTTTAACATGTAGAACTGAAATGAACCTTTCCCAAAACGATGAATAAAGTTTTAAAAAAAATACACAATCAAGGACTCGAGGACTTAGTTTATAAAGTCAGATATGGCACATGGGTGCTTTGTGATTACCCGGGACAGAAGCCAGTGCCATGGAACTCGAGCGTGCACGTCCTGGGCGGACTTCTGAATATAAAACACGTGGAGAACACAAGTAGAGGTTCGACATGACCAGAATAGCAAGTAGTCTGCATTTAGCTGCCAGACCAAAGCCACTCATCTCTGTCCGTAGGGAAATACATGTTTCCAACTTAAAGTTTGTAACACTCGTAATCATTTCGGTGAGATTGTCCCCAGACAGTCCCTAGGAGCCATTTGCACAGATGTTTCCTGGATGTCGAAGGCACGGATATGGAATCCTTAAACCCGTGCAGTAAAGAGGCAGCCTGAGTCAGCCAGAAGAGAGCAAAATCAGCCAACGTCTCTTCGCTGACAGAGCCAGCTGTCCATCTAACATGATGGCTGCTTCTTTTTTGTTTAAAAAACAAACAAACAAAAACTAATAAACAATGGAAAGGACACAAGGGTCGGCCCAAAACAGAACCCTGTCAGACAAGCAAGATCCTTACCCAACAGGCCCAGGGGACAAGGTTGAAAAGTCAGTTGGGTGAGGTTGGATGCTGAGAGAGGCCCTTGGATGTTACAGGAAGAAATAGGTCCTGGGGTGTGAGCGACTTGGGTTAGTGCACACAGCTACTTAGAGAAAGGCTTACTCAAACCCCGACTTCAGTGTTTCTTCGCTGCCTCATACTTTCGGTTCCCAGCTTGCTCTGATCTTCTGGAATCCCCCTGATTACCCTTTGCCAAAACATGTGCCCTGTGGGTGCCCTCTGACTGTCTATGCCTGCACCCAGCAACCTTAGGGGCCTGCCTTCCCACACCCACATCCTGCCAGAATCTCCCTTCCTTCCCCAACCCCACCTATATGGAGTCACTTTCTCTCAGGCTTGCTCCCTCTCGGCCAAGCTCTGTCCCTGGATGCTGTCACAGCTTCCTAGCTCCCTGTGTTCTGGGCCAGACTGGCTCTCCCTTATTCACAGATGCCTCCCAGAAGCCTCGCTCTGTTGTATCACCTCTGCAGCTAGCATATTACCCTTTACAAGTGAGGATAGGGAACAATATTAAGAGGCAGCACTTTGGTATCAGAAGATCTGGTTCGGGGGCACCTGTATGGCTCAGTCGGTTGAATTTCCAACTTCAGCTTGAGTCCTGATCTCACAGTTTGTGAGTTCAAGCCCCACAGCAGGCTCTCTGCTGTCAGTGTGGAGCCCACTTCAGATCCTTTGTTCCCCTCTCTCTGCCCCTCTCCCACTTGTTTACATTCCCTCTCTCTCAAAACTAAATAAAACTTGAGGCCCCTGGGTGGCTCAGTCGGTTAAGCATCCAACTTCAGCTCAAGTCATGATCTCACAGTTCATGGGTTCAAGCCCCGCGTTGGGCTCTGTGCTGACAGCTTGGAGCCTGGAGCCTGCTTCAGATTCTGTGCCCCCCTCTCTCTCTGCCCCTCCCCTGCTTGTGCTCTGTCTCTTTCTATCTTTCTCTCAATCTCTCTCTCTCTCTCTCTGTGTCTCTCAAAAATGAATAAACATTAAAAAATATTTACAAACCAAATACAACTAAAGAAAGAAGAAGAAGAAGATCTGGTTCAGGTCCTGGCTCCCTCCATCACTCTCTGGCTGTAGAATGTTGGCCAAACTTCTTTACACTGCAAAACCTCCAACATTACCTAAATGAAACCATAATTATCATTACTCTTAATGTATAGCTGACACTGGAGAGCATGGACTTGGAGTCAAACCCCTAGATTCCTCTTCTCATTCTGTCTCTTATTACCTGTATAACCTCAGTCAGGGTCCTTTCCTGACCCACTTTGGTCAGTTTTCTGTCTGGGGATGATAATAATAAAACCTACCTGATGATTATTCTGTATAATGGACTTAAAACAGTGTTTTGCATACAAGAAACACCTTAGAAATGTTTGGTATTACCATTTGCAAACTATAATGTACAATCAGAAGTTACCTATACAATTTTAAATTATCAGTTGCTCTCCAATGAGGCCATATCACATGAGAGAGACCTCTTTTGGCTGCAGGGAAACCTAACTCCAAGCATTCACAATAAAAAAAAGGACATTTGGTGGATTCGTGCCATTGCAAAAATCCAGAGGTAGCTACAGCCTTAGGCTTTGTAAAAATCTTGCCTAGGACAGGAGGAGGAGGGGAGGCTGAAGGAAGAGGCAGTTTCAGCTCTGTGTTAGTTAAAGTCATCAGACATGGGCTTGGTTCCTGCTTAAGTTTATATCAAATGGCTCAATTCAGAATAAGAATATAAGATAGTACAAGTAAGTGGACATGGTCTGTGCTGTATTGATCAAAGGACGTGTGCTATCTGGCACTGTGAGCTTTTCTAACCTACACGCTTTCTGTGTCCAGGGCTGTTAGAGGCCAGCACCATCACACACTTGTGCAGAGGGGTGCACACAGGCACGCAGAGGTCCGCCCACCGTGGGTAGGGAGTTGTGAAGTCCTCCAGATGCAAGGAGCGGCCTGGAGGGAAAAGGGGAGGAAACACCAGGAGACAGCATGGAGGGTGACAGTGAGAGTCCGGGGGCCCTTGGAGTCTGGCCACAATGTCCACTGCAGACCCCAGAAAGAAGCAATTCAAAACTTCCATGGACAGGGGGACCTGGGTGACAGTCAGTTAAGCATCCGACTTTGGCTCAGGTCATGATCTCATGGTTCATGAGTTCAAGCCCCACATTGGGCTCTGTGCTGACAGCTTAGAACCCGGAGCCTGCTTCTGATTCTATGTCTCCCTCTCTCTCTAGCCTCCCCCACTTGTACTCTGTCTCTAGCTTTCTTAAAAAAAAAAAAAGATAAAAATGAAAAGAAAAAGAAACTTCCAGGGACTTAGGGTCCCTCCAGATTCTTTGACAAGTCCATTCATTTCCAGCCTAACTGGAGATATTTATTTCAACTTCTGGAAAATTACATCCTCTCTACCTTAATCCCCCTACCCTTCACCACCCCTCTCTAATGCGTACTGTGGTCACAGGCTATTAAGCAAGGAGCGCCTTGGGGTCCAGAGGGCACACCTCATTTGCTGCCGAATTAACTCATACATGGGCTGCATGTAACAATTTAAAGCTCTTTCCAAGCAAAGGCATTGCATGCTCTGAAGTTCTTTTTTTTTTTTTTGCCTGTGTAAGATCACATAGGCCCAGAGCTAGGCATCTGACAGCTGAGTGACTGGGGACAGCTGGGCCTGACTTAGGGGTCAGAGAGGAGATAACACCATGCGGGGGAAAGTGCAGGACTTCTCAGATCAGTTGTCACTCTTCCACTGACTGGAGGATGGCCTTGGGCAAGGCTCTAAGCCACCTGAGCTCAGTTTCTTCACCTGTTAAAATAGGGATAATTGTGTCTGCCATGCAGGGCTGTTATCAGGAGTAAAGAGGAAGTTGACAAAGTGTCTTCCATCATGGTTGGTGCAGAGATGGCTCCCAAAAAGCAAGTCATTAAGACTAGATTTGTAAAAGTTGCTTTCTTTTATATATATATTTATTTGGGGGAGGGGAGGAGAGTACAACCGAGGGAGGGGCAGAGTGAGGGGATCAGAGGATCCAAAGTGGGCTCTGTGTGGACAGGCTGACACCAGCAAGCCCGACATGGGGCTTGAAGTCATGAACAGCGAGATCATGACCTGAGCTGAAGTCAGACACTCAACTGATCGAGCCACTCAGGTGCCCCCAAATTTGCTTTCTGTGGAAAAGCTTGTGCAGGTGATTCTGGCTCTCCCACTCGACCCAATCCCCTGACCACTTCCACCGTCACTTCTCAACCTGGAAGGCCACTCCTCTTCCTTTAGAAACAAAAATGAGGGGTGTCTGAGTGGCTCAGTCGGTTAAGCATCTGACTTCAGCTCAGGTCATGATCTCACGGTTCGTGGGTTTGAGCCCCGCATCGGACTCTTTGCTGACAGCTAGCCCAGAGCCTGGAGCCTGTCTTCGGATTCTGTATCTCCCTCTTTCTCTGACCTTCTCCTGTTCACGCTGTCTCTCTCTCTCTCTCAGAAACAAATTTCAAAAAATTTAAAAAAAAAAGAAACAAAAATAAAATGACAATATCCAACACTGGTAAGTGTGAGGCAGTTTTACATGTATTTAGTTATTAAATCCCTGCTACAGTTCTACAGTACCCATCACCATGCCCATTTTACAAATGTGGAAATTGAAGCCCAGAGAGTGTAAGTAACTTGCCCAATGACACACAGCTAGAACGTGGTGAGCCTTTATGTGAACCCGCACTATAGGAAAGGTGCCACACAGTGTCCCTGAGGGACTTCTGGGCTTTGTGCCTAACGCGATCAACCAAAGCACAGCACGTCCATTTCCCTGATGAGAGGGCCGGGAGTACACTGCACACAAGCCGGACTGCCCCTCCTGGGGAGCTGTGCAGAGAACCACACCAAGGCCACGGTGAGCCCCACCCTCCAGTGCCCTGCCTCTAATGCCATGTCTCTTGCAATGAAAACATAGTTTGAGATGCCACCGCTGCAAGCTGAATCAGCTGGGGGACACGACGGCAGGCTCGGGGACAGAAGAACAGCGCAGACCTGTGTCTGCTGAGCACTCTGATTTCCCCATCACCTTCTCCCAAAGTGTGCTTCTAAGTAACCGACTAATGACAAAGTGTAAGAAGGAGGACCTGGTGTAAGGGCAGTAGATCTGCTAAAACACCACCGTGGGAGGAGGCAAAGGCTTCTGAGGGTGGAAAAAGTGAGAGGAGTGGAAAAGAGCAGCGATTCTTTGACTGATGGAAAGAGTATCTGACTGATGAAAAGGAGGGGGAGGGGACCCAGAGCATCCCCCACGAGTAGAACCCCACCTTAAATCTCCTGTTCACTTGCCTTTTCTTACTCCAAAAGGTGGTTTTCTGTTTTACAGAGTATTTCCTCACACCCCAATCTCTTCCTGCGAAGTGATTTTGTAACTTCAGTGTGTGCCAAAGGACATAAAACACCCTCTCAGCCTCCCCTTCGTGCTCTGCACATGTGCTCCAGCTCTCAGGATGAGAGCTGCTGTATTAAATGCGCCCGTGTGGAGGGCATGTTATAAATCCTAGGAGTGCTGTAGCCTACGCAATCCTGCTTTTCGATTACTAAAACAAAGTTAGGAGATGAGAAAGTAGTGTCCAGGGTATAGGACCTCTACATCTTTGGCAGTGAATTCAAACCTCAGTGCCTAGATTGCATTTTAATAGTGTCAAATTAGCATAAAGGACTTTTCCCCCTGTCTGTGGTAAATAATTGACCCAATTCTCCCAGGCACATTTTTTTTTTTAAACACAGGGTCCATTTGTGTTCATTCAAAGTGACACAAAACCATCTGATGATTGTATCTTGCAATTCACTTGTCTTTTCACTAGGCTCCTGTAAGCTCAAAGTCGATACAATGTACCTTTGCAGTAGGAATTCCCAGATCCTCCAAGTTTTCCCTTAACCTCTACAGCCTAGAAATGTCCAGCAGAAACCTCTGGGACAGGCACTCAGGGGTCAGCAGGTGTCGATCAGATATAGGCTCAGCCTTGGACCACCACCTCATTCGTGCATTTTGATAAGGAAAACACAGGGCAGGTTTTCCATCCTGTCTTTGAGATTTGCAAATTGGAAAACTCCCAAGAAAGAAAGGAGAAAGAAAACAGAGTGAGGAAGAGAAACCATGAAGTGCAGTTGTGACTCAGCCATGCTTTGCTTTTCTATAGCACTGCCTCACTTCCCAGGGGCTTTCCTGTGCCTTGTCACAGCAGCCTTATGAGGTCAGAAGGGCTAGTAGACAGGCCCTTATGTCACTGATGACCCAGCCAGGTGAAGTGACATCTCACTCAGCCAGGTTGGTACCCATAGGTTTTGACCCCGGCTTTAGCGCCTGTCCCCTACAGTACAGTGCGGGGACAGGGGAGATAATAACGGGAAAAGGACCAAGTCTGGCCCTTGGCACCCATCCTGGTGGAAGTGATAAACTTCAGCTTCTTCACAGCCTGAGAGCTCAATAGCTCAACTGCTACCCAATCATCATACAAGCCAGCATAAGGGCCATCGTGCATAGGGCAGCAGGAGGTCTGTGGCTACCTGTGCATACCCTTCCGTTACATTTAAAAATTTTTTTAATTTATTTATTTTGAGGGAAGGAGGGGCAGAGCGAGAGGGAGAGAGAGAATCCCAAGCAAGCTCCTCACTGTTAGCAAAGTTGCATGCAAAGCTCAAACTCAAGAATGGTGAGATCATGACCTGAGCTGAAATCAGGAGTCAGAGGCTCAACTGACTGAATCACCCATATGCCTCCCCTTCAGTCACCTTTAACTGGTTGTCAGAGGCCTCCCATCACTAAAGCTCTCTGGTGGTCCATTTAAAACTCCTTTCAGTTTGGGGGAAGGGGGGCGCCTAGGTGACTCAGTCAGTTTAGCCTTTGACCTTTGATTTCAGCTCAGGTCATGATCTCTCCATTGGTGTGTTCAAGCCCCATATTAGGCTCTGTGCTGACATTGCTGAGCCTGCTTAGGATTCTCTCTCTCCCTCTCTCCCTGCCCCTCTCCTGCTCATGTTCTCTCCTTTCAAAAGAAATAAACCTAAAAATAAAGTTCTTTTTAGTTTTTGCAAGATCAAATAGTAAGTTGTGTTAGTCTGGATCCTCCAAAAAGTAGTGGTCAAGATGGGACTAGATATGCAAGGGTTTCATGAGGAGAGATGCCTGTGTCAAGGGAAAGAGGAAGGGGTCCAGGGAAGGTATGGGGGCTGCTTCATGCCCTCACCACCCTCAGTCATTGAAGAAAACAGCCCATAGGAGGTGTGGCCTCAGCACAAGCCCTGTACAAGACTTGGGGCCACAGATGGGTGTCATGGACAGTCCTAGACACTGTGCACAGCAAGAGATCTGCAGGGCTCATTTTAGAAGCCACCATGAAGTGGGTGACAGTTTCCAGTGTGGACAGTACCTTTTGCCCCTGTTCTATCAGAAAGGCAGAGCGGGGGAGGGGAGGAGTCACCATGGAGGTAATGCCTCCCACATTAGCATCCATAGCAAGAATACAGGGTATATGCCAAAACAGTGCCAAATAAATGTTTCCCGGTCATCTGAAGCCCAAGATCCACTTCCACACACCTGGAATGTGCTTGGGTTGCAACGTATTCTCAAGAAGAGGACATACCCATCTATTCCGTACCTGGCCCAAATGGAAGGTGACCAAGACTAACGTCCAAAGCTTCCCAAGGAAGAGAAATGTAGAGCAAAATCCCCCATCCCCTAAGGGCAAAAATCAAAAGCTGACTTCATTTGGGCTGCTAACTGTTGTAGCTCAGAACCAATGACCTTTGACAGAAGTCCCTGAGATGTGGCCTCTCACCCATCTGCCAGCTGAGTTTTGAGCCAGCCTTCTCCCATGGGGTGTGTGTGTGTGAAGACAGCTTTGGCCCTCACTGCACCACAACCACGTGCATGTTGTCCCAGGAAGGGAGATGCAAGTGCTGGTGTCTGGCGTCTCCAAGTCCTTCCTCCACGTGGACCTGTAGTTTCAGCACGGCCCATGCTAGGCTGCACCAAAGGAGGCAGCAAGGGTGCAAAACTTAAGGAGGTGTCACTCATAAGAGTAGTGCGACCACAGGGCAGGCGGCAGCTGAGAATAAGGGCCCCCCCCAAACACTCTGCCTGGGTTGGGGGGCTGTCTTACCTCCCCTGGTGAAGCAGTCAGGCTGGTGTCCTGGGCATCCTTCGCAGCCCCTGGAACAACTCTTCCTGCTCCACCCCCACGGGACTTAAGCCCATCTACCCATCAAGGGCTACCCAAGACCCCCCTTCCATTGGCCCTTTCCTGAGCACCCACTAACCCCTATGCACACTTCTCCAAGATTCCACAGGCCATCTGTTTACAGCAGATGAGTAACTTTTTTCCCATAGTACTTTTGCATCACCCCTTTTTGTGTGGACACCTCCTATCTCCCCACCACCAATCTGTGAACACCTTGCAGACAGAGCCTATCTTCCCAGTGTTGTGCCCATTCATACCCTCTACAGCATGGGCTGTCCAGTGATTGAGGAAACTCCACATGCTTCTTTCTTTGCATCTCCGGAAAGTTGCCAACATGGTCCCCAAGATCACTGAGGCCCAATGTCACTGTCCTTATGGCTTCACTTACAAGGAGAAGGATGCTATAAACACACCATGATAATGCATATTACAGAGTAGAAGTGAAGCACATGGTGGCCTTGCATACTGTCTGGCAAAGTTGTCCCGTGACAACCCATGTATCCATCTGGGCAGTGAGGTCTCATCTCTAAGGAGAGTCTCAAACTTGAAAATGCTGTATTTCAGGAGAGCTGTCATCTTGACTCACACCTGCAGCAAGCGCTCTGCATAAATTCCATGGGACATGGTAGCATTAAGGTTGACTCTCCCTTGTCTGGAAGGCCATGGAAGATCAAGCATGAGTTGACAAAAGATATCCAAATCAAGGAAGAAAAAGTGCCCCCAGTACTTTGGAAACACTTTCCCCATGAAATTCCACTGGGACTTTGCAGATTCTCCAGCACATCAGAAAATGGAGCTCTAGCAAATTCTGTCCATTCTATCAGTTGTAAGAAGTGGAACAGAATCTGTTGTTAGATGGTGTGCAGGGAGCTAGCTGCAAGTCATTGCGGTCCTGTGATCACTTCTCCAAGAGGGACCACAGGGAAATGCAGCCTGAAGCTTGCAGGGCCCCCTCTGCATTTTCCTGTCCTTGTGTGTGTGTGTTTTTTAAATTGTTGTAAAATACACATCAGAGTTGCATCTTAAAGTATATACAGTTTAGTGGCATTAAGTGCATTCACGATGTTGCATAACCATCACCATTTTCCCAAACTGAAACTCTGTACCTCTGTACCCATTAAACAAGTCTCCACTTTTCATCTACCCCCTGGGAACCCCCATTTTACTTTCTGGAATTTGATGACTCTTGGAACTTCATATAAGCAGAATCATCCAGTATTTATCTTTTTGTGGCTGGCTTATTTCGTGGAGCCGGATGTCCTCAACATGCCCCCAGACTCTGCAGCCTGTATCAGAATTCCCTTCCTTTCTCAGCCTGGATTCTATTCCAGTGTCTGTATATATTCCTAGGGTTTTGCATGTGTCTCTAAAATCGTGGATCTCAAGATATCTTCTGCACAAGGACCACATGGGGTGCCTGTTAAAAAGACAGGCTCCTGGGTGCCACCTCCAGAGAGGCTCCTGCAGCAAGTCAGCCCTGGAGGCTTGGTGCTGGTGCGGCAGGATCCGGTGCTGAGAAGTGGGCGAGGGGGCTGAGCCGACAGTGGCCGGGGTGTCCAGGCAGGGCAGGAACCAGCAAGTGAAGCCGAGATCCTGAAGCTTAAAATGCAGCAGATGCTGCCAGGCAGCTTGAAACACTTATGCCAGGTCCCCTCCGCCAGTCCCCAGCCAGCAGCCCAGGACACTACGGCATGAGCCCCTCTGCCGACGCAGCCTGTCAGTCGTTATATATCGATATATATTGCAGAACATGGACTCTGGCTTTGAGTGCTTTCTCTGCTTCCCACCAGCTGCACAACCCTGGACAAGTGATTTGACCTCTCTGGGCCTTATTTTCCTCCTTTCTAAAGTGGGATTAATAACTTAGTACTCAACGGGGCACCTGGGTGGCTCAGTAATTTAAGCGTCCGACTTTGGATCAGGTCATGATCTCACAGTTCATGGGTTAGAGCCCCGTGACAGGCTCTGTGCTGACAGCTAGCTCAGAGCCTGGAGCCTACTTCGGATCCTGTATCTCCCTCTCTCTCTGACCCTCCCCTGCTCACACTGTTTCTCTTTCTCTCTCAGAAATAAATAAAACATTAGAAAATTAAAAAAAAAATAGTACTCACCTTACCTTACAGAGTGGCTGTGAGGGTAAAAAGACATGGTCCATATAAAATACTCAGTGTGCATCTGCCAATGTTATCGTCTCCTCCAGCTATCTACTGCTGCATAACCAATTACCCAAAACTTAGTGGCTTAAAACAATAAGGGCATTTATGTTGCTCCCAAATCTGGCATCTGGACAGGTCTCGGCAAGGACAGCTCATCTTTACTCCATTGGACATCAGCTAGAGAGGCTGGAAGTCTGTTGGCTAAAAACATCTGAAAGCTGGGACCCTCACATGTCAGGTGTTGCCGGTTGTCAGCTGGGGCCTCAGCCAGGGCCATGACTGAAACATCCACATGGTTCTTTCCATGCTGTCCAGAGACAGGAACAAGCATCCCCTGGAAGAGACCATGAGAGCCAGAGAACCAGAGAGCCAAGGACAGATAGAGATAGAAAGAGAAAGAGACAGAGAGCCAGGCAGAAATTGTAGTGCTTGGGACCTGGCTTTCAGAAGCCATCCAGTGTCACTTCTGCCACATTCTGTTTGTTTGGAGTGAGTCACTGGGGCTGGCCAAAGGGAGGGGAATTAGAGCCCAGCTTTTGATAGAGAAGCACCCAAGAACTTGTAGAAATGCTCCAAAACCACCATGTTACCTGACACCCCCAGGATGGGTCACTTTCTCTGATCTTGTTTCCCGGCTTCATGGGGTAATGAGATCCAAAGCCGGCTTTTACTACACCTTATCTACAATGTTTCATCAGGTCTTCACAGCCTGGTCCCACAACCCTGAGGCCAGGCGACCCTTGGCCAACCACTGGCCCCATCATAATCAAACACACAGGGAGGCAATGCTTGCCTGGAAAGTCACATCAAGTGAGCGAGCATGTGGGAAGGGAGAAGACAGGAATGGAAAGCAGGTAATGTCACAAGCTCAGTCCTTCCCTCTAACATCTTCTACACTATGCAAACAGCAGCTCTCTGGTGCAAAAATGTGCTATGAGTTGGGCCGCAAGAGTCCGGCCCAGCTCAGCTGTCTCAGTGCACTGTCTGCAACTCACCTTGACAGGTGGAGTCTAAAGCTCAGAGGCTGGGCAGCCACCCTGAGGTGACAGATACAGAGAGGGGCATCCGCAGCAAGTGGGTAGTCCTGGGGAGGCGAGAGGGAAATCCAGACTTTTGGCCCATGGTGCTGTGGTGGTTGGGCTTCCAAGCTGTATCCAGGAGACCAGGGAAGTTCAAGATTATAATCCCTCTGGCAGCAGTGTGACGCTGACCAGGGGCAACGCATGGTCCATCCAGGCAGCACTTGTTTCTGCAAGTCTAGTCGAAATGCTAATGTGAAGCCTGGTGCCTCTGCTTCCCTACCTTGGGGACTGAGACCAAATCTTTAGGAGGGCCTCTTCGGGAAACAAGGATCCCACATCATGCTGGGTTTCAGGACTTAATAGGCCTCAGCTGGGAAAGCACCAGGTCTCTCATTAACATAGTCATCCCCAAGCACAGAAAATTTTGTTCCCCTCAGGACATTTGTCAATATCTGGAAGCATATTAATTGTCACAACTAGGAATGGAGAGCTAAAAACACTTAGGGGATAGAGGCCAAGGATACTGCTGAAGACCCTACAATGTCAAGGCCAGCTCCACAGCAAAGGGCTCCCAAGCCCGAAGTGTCAGTAGTGCCGAGAGTGAGAAGCCCCATGTTAATGTAAACTCCCCTCCCCGGTGTCCTGCATCTCCCAACGCTGAAGAGAAACCAGGTCAAACTCATGGACCTGGAAACCCCTTTTCTTTTTCCTGCCTAAAGACCCCACTCCAGAGGTAAAGCAGCTTTTTAGGCCATGGTCCACCGTAACGTGGTCTACCTACGCCTTCCTTGCTGGGGGGCACCCTGTCAACCATCCTTCTCAGAATGAAGATGGTCTGATTTTCCATCCTGCCTATATCTTGAAGCAGTTGCCAACCTCTTCACTGAGAAGAAAAGACAATCCCAAAGTGTGAGCTCTAGTGAGGCACGCTTCAGGCAAGTTTACCACGACATGTTCATTGAGCGCCAGCCACACGCTAAGCACATAGCACCCCCTAAGTTTATGCCTCCCCAGTCTGCTACAGGTCTCGCCCACAGGCCCCCACTGTGGCCCTGAGCTCAGCAGTATCGTGTTCACTCAAGAATGTTTCAGTTAGGGTCAGTGGGATCTATTTATTATGACCAAAAAGGGCATTATACTTTAGAAAGATTTGCACCAAAGAGTTGAAACTTAACCAGACAACTCAGTCAGCATATCCCAGATAATCTATTAATTATCCAGGGTTCTCCAGAGAAAAAGAACCAAAAGGATGTGTGTATAGAGAGAGGGAGAAAGGTTTATTTTAAGGAATTGGCTCACACAATTGTGGAGGCTAGCAAGTCCAAAATCTGCAGGGCAGGTGGGCAGTCTGGAGACCCAGGGAAGAGCCGATATGACAGCTTCAGCCTGAAGACCATCTGGAGGCAGAATTTCCTCTCCCTTAGGGGATCTCAGTCTTTTTTCTTCAGGCCTTCAACTGATTGGGTAAGGCCCACTCCCATTATGGAGGGTAATCTGCTTTACTCAAAGTCTAGTGTTAATCTCATGTAAAAAATACCTTCACAACAACATCTAGGTCGCTGTATAGCGAAACAGCTAGGTACCATAGGGTAGCCAAGTTGACACATAAAATTAGCCACCACAGCCTACTATCATAGAAAACTCATTGTCATTAAAATAGGTTATTTTTAAGCACTTAACTGTGACTACTGAGCAAAAAAGTACACATTCTTTAGGATCTTGGTTGCCATTCCCTCTGTATAAACCATTTAAACACCCTCTGTAGCACTAAGCTCTTTAGGTTGACTAAAAAAAGTAGTTTATAAACCTGACAGGATAATCATAGATAATAATAAAGTTTAAAAAAAAACATTTTATTGAGGAAATTTCACGGCTAGACAGAATGAGAGAGACTAATTTCAAGCCTATATAGAACTAGCATCAACTTTCAACAGGCATTAACATTCTGCCTTACTTGTTTTACGTGCCCCCCCGCAACATACACACACAATCATATATGTATACTTTCTTCTGTAGGCTTAAAGCAATCTCAGCCATCATATTGTTTTACCTGTAAATATTTTAGTATGTATCTCTAACAGATAGGATTTTAAAATATAACTGTAACACCATTGTCCCACCCAACAAAATCAACAGCATCTAATAAAGATTCCCCAACTGTCTCAAAAATATCTTTTTTCCAATTGGTGGTGGGATACTCTAAAGGGTATTGACCTTCTGGAGAATCAAAGTACAAAAACAAAAGAGTTTTTGCCTTTGGACTTTTCTGCTGGAATGTCCCTTCCTCCCGACCTCCACCCCACCCATCATTCTCTAAGCAGAGCCAAAGATCAAGGGGACATTTTCAGAGTGTGATGGAAAAGATGTACTAGAGTCATGCAGGTAAGACTTGGGGAAGTGTAGTCCTGATTTCTCCTCCAGGACAAACAGCTCATCTTCCTCATCAGACAAACAACTCTTCCTCAGTCCTTATTTCAAATGGGGCCAAGAAATCAGAGAGCACACCTTGACTGAAGAAGAGCCAGCAACACACAGTGGCTGTATGGGCCACAAAAGTTCAAGGGCCTTAGGACATACTTAGAATGGGCTGCCTGAAGAACTTAGGTCCCGAGAGTGAAGAAAGGAAGCACATTCAGTTAGTTACATGTGCAAATACATTAACTATCTTACCCTGAATCAGTTAGAAGGCTCTGTGTGTGCTAAACCATTCATGCACATGCTATTGAGCAAAATCAATAAGAGAGACACCCAGAGAGGTTGGGATCTTCCCAGGACAAGTCAAGACTGAATTCAACAAATCTGTCAGTGTTCTTAGAGTTCTGTACACTCAGTACTAAGATCGGTGTCCAAGCTACAGGTTCTAACAGAAATAACACTACATGTTAATTATAATAGTTAAAAAAAAAAAGAAAAGAAGTAATTTTGTTTCAGCCTATTAACTCTGCTGATAAAAAATAGTTTTTAACACTTTTATTAAACTTTGTTTCCCTTGTGTTTGCTTCCCCAGGTATAAAAAGTTAACTCATCTGTTTACAGACATTTTAAGAATCCCTCCTCATGTTTACAAAATAAGTTCTGGATTCCAGAAGGATAGATTTTGAAGGCAGTATCCTTGGGGATTAAAATCAAAGTCTCTGAAATTGGATCCCAACACTTATTTTCTTAATAGCAGTTGAACTTCAGACAAACTCATTTGCCTCTTCCATGTCATCCCCCTCCCCCCCGCCCCGTGCACACAAATAAAGGACAATAATATCTCTGTCACAGGGCTATTATGAAGGTGTGACAAGATATCACATTCCCATTCAATGAACACCTATTGAGTACCAGGCACTGCCTTATAGATGTCAGAGATACAGCTGTAAACACGCCCTACAAGGTTCTAGCTCTCTCCAAGCTTTCATTCTGTTTGGGAAAGCAAAAAAATAAGAGAAAAGGAAATATCAGATAGGACTCCGTTCCATTCTGAGAATTTTTTTAAAACACTGTGCATTAGAAAGAGTCTAGGTGACTCCAGGAAGCCTTCTTTGAGGAGGTGGTAACTAAGCAGAGACCTGCCATGCAGCAATGGTGGGAAAAAGCATTTTAGGCAGAGGAAAGAGCAAGCTCCAACTTCCAAGGGCAGGAACAAGGTTAGTGTGTTTGAGAGGCAGAAAATGAAGGAGGAGGGGAGCCTGGGTGCCACAGTCGGTTACGCATCCAACTTCGGCTCCAGGTGTGATCTCACAGTTCATGGGTTTGAGTCTCACGTTGGGCTCTATGCTGACAGCTCAGAGCCTGGATCCTGCCTCAGATTCTGTGTCTCCCTCTCTTTCTGCCTCTCCTCTGCTGTGCTCTGTCTGTCTCTGTCTCAAAAACAAACATTAAAAAATATTTTTAAGAAAGTGAAGCAGGAGAATATATGAAACATGGACAGTGAGGCAGACGGAGCCTAAGCCTGAGTCTTACAGGCTTCAGGAGGGGTTTAGATTCATTGCCATTGACATCCAAAGATATTAGTAGGTGCATGCTGCTGTAAAGTGATCACTCTGCCCACTTTACAAAGAAATAACCAGAAAGGGGTAGGAAGAGGAACATAACCCAGCTAAGAGAAGACAGTGGCTTAGGCTAGGATTTGAGCAGTGCTGTCCAGGAGACACAGTCAGATTTGAAAAACACTTTCAAACTAAATCTGTCAAGATAGGTAGATAAATGAAAGGAGCAATAGAAAGAGATGCATCCAGAATGATTCCTGTGTTTGAGGTACCAGAGAGTACGTAAGATGGTGATATCATTTACTGAGACAGAAAAGACTCGGGAGAAGCAGCCATGAGGAAGCAGAAAAGCAAGAGTTTTGTTATGGCCACATAAGTCTGAGATGCACAATAAAGAGCTAAGTGAGCCTGTCAAGCTAGCAGGTAGGTTTAGGAATCTAGAAATCCAGGGAGAAATCAATCTATTGGGAGTCTTCAGTATATAGATGGTATTGAAAGCCAAGGTTTCAAATGAGATCACTGGGGAGAAAGTAGAGGTAAGGGTCAGTGGATGGAGGTGGAGATCCAGAGCTGAGTCTTGGAATATTCCAACATCTAGTGTGAAAGATATTGGGAAGGAGAAGCTGGTGACGTGGCAGGAAATACAGAAAAATGGAAGGGAATGAAAGCTCAGAGACATGTTTCCAAAAGGAAGAGTGGTCAACCTCGCCAAATATTGCTGAAAAACACAGCAAAAAGATGGCAAAGGACCATAAGACTTGGCAAGACACATGTCTTTGCTAAGATTGGTAACAACAGTTTCAGTGGTATAATGGGGCTGAAAGCCTGACTGAGAGGATTCAGGAGAAAAGGAAAGGAGGAAAAGTGGAGCAGACAATATGGTATTGTTTTTCTGGAAGGGAGAGTAGAGTAATGAATTGGTAACTAGAGAGTCACAGAGTCAAAGACAAGTCAGCCGTTTCCTTGGGAAGAATGTAGTAGTGAGGGAGAAAATGATAATGCTGGACAGAAAGGTGGTCTCTGTAAAAGTTCTTATTTTGATAATAATTCATGTAACTATGCATTTATTTATACTGTTTATTTCACCTAAGGGTTCTTTAGCTTTGAGTCTTTATTTCTCTGGTACTAATATCAGAGATATATTTAAAAGTTACACTTTTTAACAGGATGACTATCTAATCTTCCATTTGTGAGAAAATGCCCCAAAGGACTGGTTTAATTGGATATATAAGATCCTCAGACATGCAAATTCTCATAGCCTTAAAATTATTCATTTCCACTCTTCTCTACAGACACCAGATAACACATGGTCACTCCCATTTACAACCTCAGCTCCTGACAAGCTGAATTACTCACAATTCCCCAAAGGCCACATTGTTCCAAGCTGCTGTACCTTGGACCCTCACACCACCCCCAATGTGTCTACCCCAGTAACACCCTTCTGTCACGTTCTCTAGAAAGCCTACCTCCCTTGGGTCTGCACTAACCTCTGTAGATCCTTTCTCCTTGTTTTCTTTTCAGAAAGGGAACGTGGGACTCAAGAGAGCACACTATGAACCAAGGATTACAAGAAAGCCAACTCTGTGAAACTGAGGTTCATTTAACAAAAACAATAATGATTTCACAAAAACAATGTGTATGCTTGTAGAAAATACAAGCAGCACAGAAAAGAAGAAAGAAGAAATAAAAATTCAACTATGATCACACCCCCAGAAACAATTGCCATTAACCATTTTGCTCAATGTCCTCCTGAATTTTCCTGCATGGCAAAGAGCTGTCGCTAAGACACCAGAATTACTCCCAGACAATTCTGTCTTTGGCTTACTACAGTGACTACCACAGGGGACTTGCCTAATTTTCTTTTGTATTCCCAGTGCCTAGCATAAACCCTGGCACTGTAGCGGGCCCATATATGTTTGTGAAATTAATGAATAAGAGCAAATCTGGTCGTGGGGCACCTGGGTGGCTTGGTTGAGTGTCTGACTTTGACTCAGGTCATGATCTCATGGTTTGTGAGCGTGAGCCCCGCATTGGGCTCTCTGCTGTCAGTGTGGAGCTGGCTTCAGATCCTCTGTCCCTGTCCCTCTCTGCACCTCCCCCACTTGGGCTCAGTCTCTCTCAAAATTAAAAAATAAACGTAAAAAAGAGAGAGAGCATATCTGGCTATAAAACAGCAACAGCAAGAATAATGCAGTTTCCTGATATCATTGGCAGATGAAAAAACAGAGACTCAAAAAGAAAAAAGAACTCACTTGTTCTGAAGGGGGAGCATGGAATATTGGAAGGTTTATGGTCTTTGTTCTAAAACAGATCCCAATGGAAGTGACATTTCAAATCTATGTGATAATATATATTTTTAAGTTTTTATTTAAATTCCAGCTAATTAATATACAGTGTAATATTAGTTTCAGGTATACAATATTGTGGCTCAACACTTCCATACAACATCCAATGCTTCTAACCAGTGCCCTCTTTAATCCCCATCATCTATTTAACCCATCCCCCCACCTACCTTCCCTCTGGTAACCATCAGTTTATTCTCTATAGTTAAGAGTCTGTTTCTTGGTTTGCCTCTCTTTCTCCCCCCCCCACCTTTGCTCATTTGTTTTGTTTCTTAAATTCCACATATGAGTGAAATCATACGTATTTGTCTTCCTATGACTGACTTACTTCACTCAGCATTATACTCTCTAGCTCCATCGATGCTATTGCAAATGGCAAGATCTTGTTCTTTTTTATGGCTGAGTAATATTCCATTGTGTGCATATACCACCTCTTCTTTATCCATCAGTTGATGGACACTTGGTAAACACCTAGTAGTGTAATTGCGGGATCTTAAGGTAGTTGTAATTTTAACTTTTTGAGTAACTGCCATACTGTTTTCCAGAGTGGCTGCACCAGTTTGCACTCCCACCAACAGTATAAGAGGGTTCCCTTTTCTCCACATTTTCACCAACACCTCTTTCTTGTGTTGTTTATTTTATCCATTCTGACAGGTGTGAGGTAATACCTATTGTAGTTTTGATTTGCATTTCCCTGATAATGAGTGATGTTGAGCATCTTTTCATGTGTCTGTTGGTCATCTATATTTCTTTGGAAAAATGTCTGTTCATATCTTCTGTCCATTTTTAATTGGATTATTCATTTTTTGGAAGCTGAATTTTATAAATTCTTTATATATTTTGGACACTAACCCTTTATCAGATATGTCATTTGCAAATATCTTCTCCCTTTTTATAGATTGCCTTTTAGTTTTGTTGATTGTTTCCTTTGCTGTGCAGAAGCTTTTATTTTGATTAAGTCTCAATAGTTTATTTTTGCTTTTGTTTCCCTTGTCACAGGAGACATTCTGGAAAGAAGTTGCTAGAGTCAATGTCAAAGAAGTTACTGCCTGTGTTCCCCTCTATGATTTCTATGGTTTCTTGTCTCACTTTTAGGTCTTTAATCCATTTTGAATTTATTTTTATGTGTGGTGTAAGGTGGTCCTGTTTCATTCTTTTGCATATTGCTGTCCTATGTTCCCCAACACCATTTGTTAAACAGATTGTCCTTTTCCTATTGGATATTCTTTTCTGCTTTGTCAAAGATTAGTTAACCATAGAGTTGTGGGCTTATTTCTGGGTTTTCTATTCTCTCCCACTGATCTATGTGTCTATTTTTGTGCCAGTACCATAGTGTTCTGATCATTACCACTTTGTAATACAACTTTAAGTTTGGAATTGTGATGCCTCCAGCTTTGCAAATCATTGTGACAGTATATTTTAAATAAATATTTCTGAGATAATTGGTAAATATATAAGAAGAAAGAAAGTTAGAGACTTATTTTATGCCTTAGAGAACCACATAAGAGCTAGAATACCATGTGGGTATGCACAAAATTAAAAAAAAAAAAAGATGTAAAAGGAAGCATCAATTGCTTAACAGCACAAAATGAAAAAGACCTTTAGAAAATTGAAAGGCAAGTGGAAAATTATTTAAGTACTGAATCAATAGCCTTGATATATAGAGTTCTTATGAATCAATAAGATAAAAATGCAAATTGGTAATGGGCAAAGGAAATGAAAAATGTAATTCATAAAAGAAAAATACAATTGACAATTTATATGAGATTTTATAGGACTATATGTATTACAAGACCTAAAATCACTAGGATTAAGAAAGGCAAAAAGTCTTTTTAAAAGATCCTTTTCTTGCCTACAAGATTGGAAAAGCTTAAAAAGAATACTAATCACTTTGATGATAATATTTTTAAAAATAGGTGTTCCATGCTGCTGGTTGAACTGTACATAGGAATAACTCTTGTATGGGTCAACCAGGCAGTATATGTCAAAAGCTTTTAAAGTATGCATGCTAGGGGTGCCTGGGTGGCTCAGTGGGTTAAGCATGCAACTTCGGCTCAGGTCATGATCTCATGGTTCATGGGTTCGAGTCCCCCGTCAGGCTCTGTGCTGCCAGCTAGCTCAGAGCCTGGAGCCTGTCTTCAGATTCTGTGTCTCCCTCTCTCTCTGACCCTCCCCTGCTCATGCTGTCTCTATCTCTCTCTCAAAAATAAATAAAACATTTTTAAAAATTAAAAATAAAAGAATTTATCACCAATATTTAGGCCTATGTGTAAAGATGTTAACTGGTAATCTCTACTGGTGATATTAATGTCTTCCCCTTTGTATTTTTTACTGTTTTTCAAATATTCTAAATTGAACTTAATGAACTTAATGAAACTTAAATTGAACTTAATGAACTTAAATCTCTTATTTAGACTTAAAAAGT
Source organism: Crocuta crocuta (assembly GCF_008692635.1). Taxonomy (NCBI): domain Eukaryota; kingdom Metazoa; phylum Chordata; class Mammalia; order Carnivora; family Hyaenidae; genus Crocuta; species Crocuta crocuta. The sequence continues at coordinate 3,463,287 of NW_027530974.1, forward strand.
GAGGACTTTCAGTTAAAGATGGCTGATTGAATGTGAATGTTTATCTCCATTTCTTCCTAAAACCAAAATAAAGTAACAGTAGGTGATTTTTAAGACATAGACCCAAAAGGATAGAAAAAAATAACAGTAGGTGATTTTTAAGACATAGACCCTAAAGGATAGAAAAAAATGGGGAAAAAACTGGTTTAGCTGACTTGAGCCAACAGTAAGGAAAACAAATGGGCAGCCTGATTCACATCATACACCTTCAAAAGACTCAGGAGTTGGCAGAACCAGTTTTCTTTGGAAGCAGAAAAGAAGACAGGGCTGAAAACAGAAGGTTTGGTTGAGAGTTTTTTGAAAAGCACTTAGATCGCCCCAGCTTTCCTTACCAACCTCACAAAGGGAAAAAGGTCTGGAGGCTTTTTCCCACTAGAGAGATAAAACTGAACATATCTGAACTAAAGAACACCAATTAGAAGTGAGGGCAGGGAAATCGTATAGAAGATAAGAACTAAGTAAAAGTGCACACAGTTAACACCTGGGACCCCAGCCTTCCTTCTCTTCTTGACCCTCAGAAGGCTGGAAGCCAGGTTTACAATCTCCATGCAGAGGATTCGAAATTTTTGTCTTGAGAACCAAACCAGCCCAAAAGAAAATAATCATCAGAGGATTTCCTAACAAAAGAGTCAAGCCAAAACATCTTACAACAAAGTCCACTGTCAGTAAACCCACCACCATCCCATCATCACCATCACAGAGAGAACACTTCAAACAACCTTCTTGTGCACACTCCAAAATTATGGGCAGAGTGACAAGGATCCCCAGATATTTGGAGAAAATGTTTATTCTGTTTCATTGATTCTAAGGAAATGCTTGACATCTCTGAATGAGCATTTCTACAGTCTAGATAGACCTTACAAATTGATGGTATTGTGCAATCACTGTCAGCCAAAAGGCAGTCATAATACAGCTCTACCAAATCATTTTATGGACACTTTTCTTGTAATGTCAAGAAAGCACTAGCATAAAGGTTCTTAGAGTCAACAAAATATGTCACTTTGAAAGCCAGAGACCAAAAAAAACTATAAAGAGAAAACATTCTCCCTAAATCATCATTAATATCCATAGAGAGAGAATGGAAGGGAGTATTCTGGTTTTTAAAAAAAATCTATAAAAGAAGAACATTCAAATTACTATTGGAAATTAAAATAAGATAGTTAAAATAGAAAACTAGGATGAGAAAAATTCCCAGAAAGAAAAGCAAAAGAGAAAGAAATAGAGAGGAAAAAAGTTAGAAAATTGGTCTAGGATATTGAAAAAAGGAAACAGAGAAGTCACCAGCAAAATAAATCAAGAAAAATCTCCACAAACAAAAAGACAAAAGTTTCTGGATTAAAAGGGACTCACCAAGTCCCTTAGGATGAAGCGCAATAGATCCAAAACAAAGCACATTGTTGTGATATTTCAGAACACTAGGAACAGAGAATACAAACTTTAAAAGAGAGCGGGGGAAAAAAACAGGTTTCATGTAATAGGCCAAAAGGTAATGAAGCAAATCCTTCAAATTTCTAAAGTAAAATGTTTTGAAACCTAGAATTTTATACTCAGGAATCAACTAAATGAGATGGTAGAATGAAAACTTTTTCAGACTTGCAAGGCAAAAAGTGAAGGAATTAGCCAGGATAACAGGTGAAAGCAGAACTGAGGATAACAGATATGTCACTGGCTTACAGAGCAACCAGTCCAGTTTGGAGGTGACCAGAAAATCCAGAAGAGATTCCTTTGAGAAGATAAAATTGAATATATCAAAAGAGTTGGTATTGAATTAGTGACAAATATATAGGAAACTTAGCAAGTGAAACAAGAAGGCAATTATTAACTCTAGAGAAAACAAAAAGATATAACAGAAAGAAAGTAATTGTATATTGCATAATTCACCATCCATTGTCATAATAAACTCTGAATAATGAGCTAACCAAAATTATAATTTAATTATATTGGTAGAATGGAGAAGATGAATTGTGTTTTAGGGAACAGGTAGGTAATAGAGAACAAATCATTGTATTCCACATGTGAGGTAAATACTTAATTTCCAAATTAAAAAAAAAGAAATAGGTTACTTACAAATTTAGAAATGAATGTCAAAATGAGGTGCCTGGGTAGCTCAGTCTCTTGAGCATCCAACTCTTGATTTTGGCTGAGGTCTTGTTTTCATGGTTCATGAGATTAGGCCCCTGGTCAGTGTCCATGCTGACAGCATACAGCCTGCTTGAAATTCTCCCTCTCACTCTCTCTTTGTCCATCGCTTCCTCATTCTCTGTCTTTCTCAAAATAAACATTTTTAAAAAATAAAAAGAAATGAATATCAAAAGAATCAGGTGGGCATTGCAAATGGATGCTCTGGTGAGTGGGTCAGGAAACTGCTGTATTTTGTAATCAGCCATGTAGAATTATCTCTTTATTTGTACTCTATACATATATGTTTTTAACAAAAATAAAAACTAAATTAAAAAAAAAGAAAAGGAAAAGCAAAAAAGAAGGAATGAATATATGCTTTGGAATTAGAAGTGTGTTTGACTACTGCATATGTTTGTCATTACCTGTGTGATCATGGCCACTCACCCTCCACTCCTCGATCACTTCATCTGTAAAATAGAAATTAAGATAATCTACTAGGGCTGCGGATGGTATTAAATAAAATAATACCTTTTCAATGGCAGGCAAATACTAGTCACTTTGATAGTTCTCCACACTGCATCTTTCAGTTGAACCTGATCCCTACCTTCAAAGTTTACAATTTGAGAAAAGAAAACAGGTGTGCTAGGCACTTTGGAAATAAATACATGCTTTTTGTTTGGGGTTTTAAAGGAAAATTAATGGATTTGTGTTTTAATTTCTAGATTTTAAATATTGAGTGCACCCAAACAGCACATCATAGCTTCGATAACTTCATCGTTTTTCTGATAATTCTGTACCACCTGCTCTAGCCTCATTTTCCCCTGGCTTCCACACAGTCTGAAAGAAGCCCCAGTCCCCACACATACTCCCATTAACAAAGGGAAATTTAAGAGTCCTTTGTGGTTGTAAATAATCATGAATTACATGGAGGTAAATAGAGATTTCACTAGAGATAATTTCTGATCTAATCATAAGAATAAGAGGGGGAGGGCACCTGGGTGGCTCAGATGGTTAAGGATCCAACTCTTGATTTTGGCTGGGGCCATGATCTCACAGTTTGTGGGATCAAGCCCCACATCAGGCTCTGATGACAGCTCAGAGCCTGCTTGGAATTCTCTCTCTCTCTCTCTCTCTCTCCTCCTCCTCCTCCTCCTCCTTCTCCTCCTCCTCCTCTTCTCCTCCCCCCTCCCCCACCATGTGGGTGTGCATGCACACACTCTCTTTCTCTCTCTTTTTCTCAAAATAAATAAATAAACTTTAAAAAATAAGAATAAGAGCGAACTGTTCAGAGAAAGGAAGGGCTTTGGAAGAAATATGGACAGTTCTATAAAGTGTTTTGGGTTGGGAACAGATATTAAAGGAGTTTTCGATTCCAAGCTACTAGTGGAAAGTGCTAAGTCCACTTCTTTGGTAACTTGCAAAGTCACAAGACCCTGGGCCAACACTCCATCTGAGTTTCCACTCTTCTAGACTGTTAAGTCACCAACCATTGTTGCTTGCCAAGTGTGATGCTCATTGCTCTGTCTTAACTTTCTGAGACATTTCAGGAGCAGCTAACACAATCAACCACTCTCTCATTTGAACACTTCCTGTACTGCCTTCCTGGTAGACACTTTCTCCTGGTGGCCATTCTTAACCATCACTCTGCTAATCTTCCTCCTTGCTTAGACCTGCAAGACTCCTCATGGTTCCCTGCTGGCGTTCTTGCCTATCCTCCCCTCTCCAGCAGGTAGAGTTGATCAGTAAAAACATAAATCAGATCATTGCCTTCTTTTTAAAATGCTTCAATAATTTCATGCTGCAGTTAAATCAAAGCCTTGCACCAGGGCCTACATAAAGGTACTATATAATCTGACCCTTCCCCCATTGACTGTCCCCACTGTTGTCACATTGCTGGTGTCAGGTAAGCTGTCCCATTCTAAAAGAACCCTTCCTGGCCGCTCACTCTACAGGACCCTCACCTCATCACTCACTCTCACATCACCTCGCTTTATTTCCTTCATGACATTTACTACAGACTGAAATTCCTGTTTATCCATGTATTTAATGAATAACTGTGCTTCCCCTCTACAGTGCAATCAATCTCCATGAAGGTGGAGACCTGGTTTGTCTTGATCAGCATCTGGCTCAGAGTAAGAACTAAATAAAAAGTATTTTAATCAATTAACTGATAATTAGAGGAAAATATAACAGCCCAAGAAAGAAAGAATAAGACAAACAAAAACAAAATATCCTAGAGGAAACAGACAATATAGGTAATGAAAGAGATCTTCAAAATGATACTTCATCAGTATCTAAGAGAAAAGTTATAGATTATATATTTATGTAGTTTATACAGAAGAAAAAGGAAGCAGAGGAGAAAAAACACAAGATGCTTACCAAAAAAAACGGTTAACATGAAAGTATTCTTGAATTTTAAAAATTTAATTAACAAAATGACAGATTCAATAAAAGACTAGAAGAAAAACATTGATCTCTCAGATTATAAATTAAGAATGCAGAGATTTAGAAAAAAACATTCAAAAGGTAAAGAAACTTAGGAGGATCGATTCAGAACACCTAATAGATGTTCAAGAAAAAGAGAACAGAAAGCATGCAAGACAGAAAATTATTAAAATTTTTCCAGAGCAAAAGATGCCAATTCTGAGATATCATCAAGTCATGGAAAGGATGAATTAAAACACAACATAACACCACACACACACACACACACACTCACTCCTAAAGTCATTATCTTGAAATGCCAAATATAAAGTTTTCAGAAAAAAAAAATAAGTCTCCTATAAATAAACCAGAATCATGTTGGCATCAGATTTTTTTATATAATTCCAAAGAGCATGGAGTATCATCTTTAAGTTTTGAGGAACATTTATATTAAATGTAAAATTTAATATCTTGCTGAGTTATCAATCACAAATAAGAATAAAATCTAGACATTAGTGTATGCATAAGCACTCTGATATTTATCACACAGTGATCACCCTTGAAAGCACTACTCAAGCATGCGTCATAGTAAAACAAGAAAGGAGTGCAAGAAAGTGACAGACACAGTATTGAAGAAACAGTAAGGTCAACCCAGCACAGAATGAAAAAGAAATCCCAGTATGACAGCTATGCAGCAGGCCTAGAAAAGCAATAGGTTCGAATTAGAACCTAGGAAAATGAGAAAAATTCAGCAAGCTTTAAAAAGTGTACATGCAAAGAAAATGGATTCCCTGAAAGAAATGGTGTAATTTAAAAGCTGGATAATTTTATTTACAAGATGGATGCATAAAGTAATTACAAAAATAAGTCTTTACAATAGGCTGTCCCTCTTCCCTTCTCCTGGAAATCACTTTTCCTGCTGGGTTTTGAGTTTTCTTCTCCTTCAAGAACCTGAATTTAACATAGAGGCCCTCATTTTTCCTTCTCTAGTTTTGCAATCACATTACATGATCTTCACTGAACACATCTTTATATAACCTTAATATTATAAACTCTAGACATTGGCCTTCAGTTAAGTCAACCTATAGGCAAAGCATAAGGGACATATGTGGTTATAGAACAGAATGTATGTTATAAACAAAGACTTTGAAATGTAACTACAGATGGTGGGGGTCAGGAGATACACGGAGGTGGAAAGGAAATGCAGAGAAACCAACTTTCTCATCTTGCATAGCGAGAATTCAGGGGAAATACTAAAATTGATAGGTCAAGATGTAAAGTTCACAATATTATTTTAAGATTATATATGTTAAGTATTATTAAGGTTATTAAATATAATTTTAGTAGTAACTAAGATGAACTAAAAATAAAATATGACTAACAGAAAGGAAAGAAGAATACAGGAAAGAAAAATAAGTTCATCACTATTATGGTAGGGAGAAAATAGATACTGTCTAAAAATTTGTAAATCAAAAAACAGAGGTAAATTCATATCATTCAGAATCATGGCAGGGACTTCCCAAAATAGTAGAAAGAGAAAGTTTAAAAAGTTGTCTCTAAGGAGAACAGGATGAAGTGACTACAGAAGAAGGAAGTTTTTGACTTTTCATTTATTTCTTTCATATCATTTAAAATCTCTCTTGTGTGGGGGAGAGGGAGAGAGGCAAACCATGAGAGACTCTTGAATGCTGAGAACAAACTGAGGACTGATGGGTGTGGGGGGGGAGGGGTGAGATGGGCATAGAGGAGCTTGTGGGGATCCCCCCATCATTTGTGCGGATGAGCACTAGGTGTTATATGGAAACCAACTTGACAATAAACTATTTGTAAAATAAATAAATAAATTAAAATTAAAAAACATAAAAGTATGAACAAAAAATAAATAAATAAAATTCCAATACTAAGGAAAAAAATAAAATAAAATAAAATCTCTTGTACCATTACCATGAGAAGGTATTATTTTTGGAAATCAAAATATACATGGAAAAATTAACATGCTATTAAATTTGAGACCATAAATCCCTAGATATATATTAAATACCATCTTGGCTGCCATCCTCCATTGATTAGATGATCTATGAGAGCAGCCAGAACACTCAATGATTCAGTGACCTGGGCCCTCTCCAAGGCTCTGAAGGAAGGCTACAAATTTGACTTTGGAAACTTCCAACATCATCTCCTGGGGAAGTACATTGTCAGTGCTTCTGACTCAACCTTATAAGGAGAGGAAATCTCCGGGAGTACTTCTGCTCCCTTCATCTGATTTACAATATCAGAAAAAGACTGTTTTGGAAACAATCCACAGGGCAATGTTTTCCTTAAGGCTAGCTTTGGCAGAGGCATCTTACTTATAGGATTTACACTGCATTTTTACATAAAGTATACCATTTAATGTTCATGGTAGTGCAACAACTCTTAAGGCAGAGAGAGTGTGTGCTAATACTTCCACTTCACTGATAAGGAAACTGAGTCCTAGAAATGTAAGTTACCAGCCCAAGAGCTCTCAAGCTACTAAATGGTAAAGATGAGAGCTCAAACATGTCTCTGACCACAGAGCCTAGTCTCTCTGAATTGGCCACCTCTAGCATCTTTAAAACTCTAGTAATCCAAGTTTGTACAAACTCATTAAAAAGGAGAAAAAAGAGGAACACTTCCCAGACTGATTTTATGCGCTGTTGTAGGCTTCATGTAAAAACTCAGGGAAGGACAGTATTGGAAAGGAAAAATTGAAGATCAGTCTCATTTATGATTATGAATGAAAAAATCCTGAATTAGCAAGCTGAATCCAGCAATTTAAAAAATGATTTTAAAAAAGAGCATGGCCAGATTGAGTTCAATCCAGGAATAAAAGTTCAGATCAACATTAGAACATAAATTAATGTAATTTATATCGTTAGAGAAAAACTATGTTGTGATCTGAATTGATATAGCATAAGCATTTAATAAAATTCAAAAAAACATTCATAAGACAAAAAGCAAATAATAGCAATAGCAATAATCCTTTACAAACTAGAAAGAGAAATAAATAGTCTTAATAAGAAAAAGGGTATCTTGAAACTAATAAAAGCAAACTTTGTTCTCAATTATGAAATATTAACACATACCCTTTAAGATCAGGAACAATATAAGGTTACACACTTTCCCTTCTTCTATTCAGCACTGTATTAGAATCTTAACCCAGACACTAAAGCAAGAATATGGATTCAAAAAAGAAGACATCAAACTATTATTTATAGACATTATGTTCTACATAAAAAACTTCCAAGTATCTATAGATTATTAGAATTAGTTAAAAAGACGGGGCACCTGGGTGGCTCAGTTGGTTGGGCGGCCTACTTCGGCTCAGGTCATGATCTCATGGTTCAGTGGGTTTGAGCCCCGCGTCGGGCTTTGTGCTGCCAGCCAGCTCAGAGCCTGGAGCCTGCTTCAGATTTTGTGTCTCCCTCTCTCTCTGACCCTCCCCTGCTCACACTATCTCTCTCTCTGAAATAAATAAAAACTTTAAAAAAAAAGAAAGAAAAAGAATTAAAGAGTTTAGTAAGTTTTCTAGGTATACGATCAATATGAGTCAACTACATTTCTACATATCAGCAAATAAGGAAGTTAGAAAATGTAATTTTTAAAGATATTTACAATGGCAACAACAAAATAAGGTACTAGGGAATAAGTCTAGCAAAAGACAAGCAAGACCTTTTGGAGAAATAAAACTGCAGTGAAAGATAACAAATAAGACGTAAATAAGCAGAATGACATAATTTTTCATGTATAGGAAGACTGAATATCTTAAAGATCTCATTTCTCTCCAAACTGTTTTATAGAATCAATGAAATTCCAGTAAAAACGCCACTAAGATGTTTTGTAGAATTTTATAATCTAATTGTAAAACATAAAGAAGAGCCAAAAGCCCAGTACACTTGAGGCAGATGACTATTCCACCAGAAAATCAAGACATAGTATAAAGATTCAGTAATTAGGATTGTGTGTGATTAATACAAGGAGGAAAAACAGATAAATGGAGCAAAGAGAGCCCAGAAACAAATCCACACTTAAAACATGATCTATGATAAATCTAGCATTGCATCTCAGAGGAGTTATCCCATAAATGAAAATGGGTAGGGCACTTGGGTGGCTCAGTCAGTTAAGCATCCGACTTTGGCTCAGGTCACGATCTCACAGTCCATGGATTCAAGCCTCACATCGGGCTCTGTGCTGACAGCTCAGAGCCTGAAGCCTGCTTCAGATTCTGTGTCTCCCTCTGTCTCTGCCCCTCCCCCTCTCGCTCTCTGTCTCTGTCTCTCAAAACAAAATAAAGATATAAGAAAATTTTCTTTAAATAGTATTTTCTAAAAAAAAAAAGAAAAGAAAAGAAAAAGAAAATGGTTCATGCCTCACACCATACATAAAAGCCAATCCCAGGTGGATCAGGAACTAAAACGGGAAAAATAAAACTTTGAAACCTTTTAAAAACATTACAAAAGACTATCCTCATGATCTTTGGATAGGGAAAGATTTTTAAACCAGCAAGAAAAGTGCAAATCTTAAAGAAAAAACTTAATAAAATTGACAAATAATAAGGACTTCTGTTCAGTACAAGCACCATTTTAAAAGTGAAAAGACAAGCTTCAGTTGAGAAGATATTTGTATAACATGACCAACAAAGAATTATCCAGAATTGTGCAGAATCCTAATGAATAAGAAACAAAAAAAAAAAGAACAGGAAATATACAGAAGGCATAAACAGGCGTATCTGTGAAAAAGAAACACGAATGGCCAACACATATGAATATGTACATGAAGACGTGCTCAACCTCATAATTAGCCAGGGAACTGCAAATTAAGATGACAATAAAATAGCTTTTCAGACACAAAAACCCCACAAAAGCCAGCACTGGTGAGGACAGAGAAGCACAAGTGTTCTCATGTGCTGCTAGTAGGAGCAGAGACTGGCTCCATCAGAGCAGAGAGCAACTGACATTACTACCAACTAGTTTCCTCAATTCTTCGCCCAACCTCTGTCTAGTAGCCATATTATGTTGCAAAGGGCAGAAAACTAAAATCTACATTTCTAAGACACCCTGATAGTTGGAGATCCAGGTAGGATTGAGGTTGGACCTGCCCAGTGTGGTCAGTGAGACTTGAACAGAATTCAGTGGGGAAAGAGGGGTTCAGGGCATTTGTTTTGCTGGCAGGAATTATAATGGTGGTTCCTCAGTTTTAAAAGGTGGTTTCAGATCAGAGGCAGCTTGGTTTTGGAGCCAGTAGTTCTAACAGTGGCTTCCTGATTTAGCTGAAGTGCCTTTCTAATTGCACCTAAGGCAGTGTGGCTTTGGAGCCAGAATTGTATTGGCAGCTTTCACTTCAAAACCGCTTCCTGTCCACGGGATAAGCTGTAGCTTTCTCGGTGGCCCAGTCTTTTGGTGTAGCTTAGGGAATCATTCCTCAAAGCTCAGCCTAGAGTCTATACCTTCTACCCTTCTAAGAATTCTGTAAATGATCAATAACCTATGGTTATTCACCTTTCGGTTTTAATGAGCTCGGGGATATTGTGTTCTTTGTAACTGTATCTTGAACTGTACCCAGCAAAGTTATACTTGCATACACCATACAGCCCTGTAATTACATTCCTAGATGTATGCCCTAGAGAAACCTTTATATATGTGGACCACAAATATGGATGGGAACATTTACTGCAGAATTGCTTGAAATAATGAAAACCTGGAAGCAATCTGATGTCTATCAAGAGTAGAATGAATAAATAAGTTGCAGTACAGTCATACAAGAGAATACTACACAGATATGAAAATGAGTGACCTATAGCTTTGCTTATTGACATATGTATACAGTATGATTTCATTTATACAAGATTAAAGCTAAATAATGTATTGCTTGGAGATACATAGGTACATGATAGAACTGTAAAGAAAATACAGGAAGTGGTCAACAGAGAATTCAAGATAATCACTGCCTCTGGTGGAAAGAGGCAGGTGTGTTATTGGGGAGGAAAACACAGGAGGCTTCAGAGGTATTTGGAAGCATGTTGTTCTGAAGCTGAGAACAGGATGAAGTGCACAGTATTGCCCATAAAGTGTTCTTGACAAGCATGTTTAATTTTTATTAATTTTTAATTTTATTTTAAAGAGAGAGAGTGCACCAGCTGGGGAGAGGGGCAGAGGGAGAGAGAGAGACAGAGAGAGAATCTCAAGAAGGCTCCACATTCAGTGTGGAGCTCAATGCAGGGTTCTATCTTACGACCCTGAGGTCATGACCTGAGCCAAAATCAATAGTCAGATGCTCAACTGACAGAGACACTCAGGCACCCCCAACATGTTTAATTTTAATCTAATGAAGCTTTTGTTCTTTATAATTTCCAGATACAAGGAAGACAGAGAACAGAGGAACAAACTAAGCCGTCCTTCAAAGAAACCATCAGACAAAGCCACAATATGGGACATTCTTAAGAGAAGTGGTCCAATCACTTCAACACTTCAATGAACTTGGGAGAAGGAGAAGAGGAAGGAACAATGGTTCTAGAAAAAGAGAGATGTTCTTGGTTGGATCCTGTTTTGAACAAACCAGATATATAAGACATTTTGGGAACAACTGAGGAAATTTAAATATAGACTAGGGAATTATTAGCTTAGTTAGATGTAATGTTGACATTGTGGATATGTGGAAGAATGTCATTTTTAGAGAGGTATGCTGAAGTATTTAGAGATGAAGTTTCTGGGTGGATGTAATTTAACTTTTAAATAGTTTTGAGAAAAACTATATATGTGCATGTACATATAAATTATTTACATATAAAACAAATATGACAAAATACTAAAAATTGTTAAATCCAGGTATGGATTACACATGTGCTCATAGTATAGCCTTTTCTACTTTTCTGTATTATTTGAAATATTTTATAATAAAAATATATAAAGGAAGGATAAGAATGAAACAAAATAATGAAAGTGCTAGATAATACAATCAGCAGTTCAATTAAACAAATCTTTGGCACATACATAGACACAATATTTTCGATGTGACAACAAAATTTGTCCTGGAAAGAGGGTTCTCAGTAGAGATACATGTACTAAATTCAGAAAGATAGAAAAAAGGCCAAGTTATCAATAGTTAGAAAATAATATCAACTCCTGAACAGACCTATTTTCACTTTCCTCTCACAGAAACATCTCCCTCTGGAACCATTGTTTCAAGCCTTTGTAGGTGGTTTTGGGACCACCAACCAGATTCTGAGTCTCCTGGAAATTGCTTCTCTTGCCAGTAAGCATACATCAAAAGAGATGGTACTTTGAAGGTACCTACTGAAAGGCTGAGAAGTAAATTTCCTGCAGGAGATTAGCCATAAAGGGTTCTGAACCAATTACAAGTAAGGGTGAAAGGTTGAAAGATCTCTTTTTCAAGGTAAAAAAATTTCCCCCCAAAAGGTGAATCTCTCCTTTAAAGGACCTCAACTCTCAGAATCACCCACAATACTCAGTGTTGCTGGGTTTCATCAGTCTTTGTTGGGTAACTGGATTCTTTCAAAACTATTTTCCTTAGGAGCGCCTGGGTGGCTCAGTCGGTTAAGCGTCAGACTTCAGCTCAGGTCATGATCTCCCAGTTGGGGAGTTCAAACCCTGCATTGGGCTCTGTGCTGACAGCTCAGAGCCTGGAGCCTGCTTCAGTTTCCGTGTCTCTCTCTCTCTCTCTGCCCCTCCCATGCTTGTGCTGTCTCTGTCTGTCTCAAAAATAAATAAACATTAAAATATATATATATATTTTCCTTATAAAGCAGAAGGAAGATTACAGACGGGAGGCTTTCAGATAAAAGTTATCTCTGTGGAGCCCCTGGAGGGAAAAACGGGTCTCCCACTTCCCATCAGTTCTCAGGCCAGCAAAACCAATTCTCCCCAGGATATATATACACCTACAAAAATTGCAAGGTAACCCTGAATTCCAAAACCCAGGCCTCTACTCACCCCTTATTCTTCTCAGTAACTGCAGTTAACAGTATTCGCTCCATTGGCCACCTACTCTCTCCTTCTTGAAGCTCTTCGCTCCCTGGACAATGAGACAGAACTGGAGTATCTGCTCTCTCACTGGCCACATCTTCCACCTCCTTTACTCACCCTGCTTCCTTCCTCTGGAGACCTAATGTAGGCGTCGCACAAAGACTCACTCTCCTCTTCCTTAGAAGGCTTACCCCCTTTTATGGTTTATACACAGTGGAATATGACTCATCCATAAAAAAATAATGAAATCTTGCCATTTGCAACAAACATAGACGGCTCTAGAGGATATAATGCTAAGTGAAATAAGTTAGAGAAACGCGAATACCGTTATTATTTCACTCACAGGTAGAATTTAAGAAACAAAACAAACAAGCAAAAGGAAAAAAGGAGAGAGAGGGAAGCCAAGAAAGAGACTCTTAACTCTATCAAACTGATGCTTACCAGAGGGAAGGTGGACAGGGGGATGGGGGAAATAGGTGAAGGGGATTAAGGGGACACTTGTCATGAGGAGCACTGAGTAATGTAGAGTATTGTTGAATCATTATAGTGTACACCTGAAACTAACATAACACCATATGTTAATTATACTTCAATTTAAAAAAAAAAGAAAATTTTATTTACTAATTTATTAACTAGTGGTTTCCCCAACTTCTTCAGGGCCACAGACAGGTAGTGATGAAGAGTTCACGGGTCTACAGCCAAGTACCAAAGAGACAACAATATTGTATCAATTTAAAAGACTGCCTTTAAAAATGGTAATTTTTTATTGCTTTTTGTTGGTTTCAAGATGCCCTTTCTTTTCTTTTACAATATAACACTTAAACAGGTTTTGTTTTTAATTTCACTACTTGGAAAGTGTAAACATGTCAGGACTATTATAATCTCCCTTTTATCAAGTAAATTAATTTTTATATGGATAATAACTCAGGTTGTTAAACAATTAAAAAAGAAAGAAAGGAAATGTGAATGGTCTCCCTGGCACCCCATCTACATCTGTTACCGATTTCTTAGTATTTTTTTTAGTTTCTTTATGCATAGAAATATATATTACTTTTACCCCTCTCCCAACTTCTTGAGACAAAAAGGAATTATTTTACAGCTCTTTTCAGATCAATATATTATCCTGGATTTTTTTTCTATTAGCACATAGAAGTATTTTTTGTTGTTTTTTAAAATAGGAGCATAGAGAGGCACCTGGGTGGCTCCATCAGTTAAGTGTCCAACTCTTGATTTTGGCTCAGGTCATGGTCTAATGGTTTTGTGAGTTCAAGCCCTGCATGGACTCTACACTGCCTGCTTGAGACTCTCTCTCTCTGCCCTCCTCCACTTGCACTCTTTCTCTCTCTCTCTCTCAAAATAAATAAATAAATAAAACTTAAGATACAAAAATTAAAAAAAAAACTTTATAAATAGGAGCATAGAATTCTAGTCAGAATAAACTATTATTTTTAATCAATCTTCCAAAAATAAAATTAAAAGCTCAACCCCCTTCACAGCTCTATTTCTTACATAAAGATGACTCTCAAATTCAAATTGGTCTAGCTCTAACTTCATTCTCATTTTTTAATATTTTTAACATGTATTCATTTTTTAGAGAAAGAGACAAACTATGAGTGGGGGAGGAGCAGAGAGAGAGGAAGACACAAACTCAGAAGCAGGCTTCAGGTTCTAAGCTATAAGCACAGAGCCTGACGCCAGTCTCAAACTCATGGACCACGAGATCATGACCCAAATTTTCAACTACCAGCTGGAAATCTGTACCTAGTTGGTTCACAGGTGTTTTAAATTCCATCTTCTCAAAACTGAAAGATGATCCCCTGCAAATATGTTCTTCTGCATTTCTAACTCTTGTTCCTTCATGAGATAAATATATTGGAAATTATGATATCCACATAGAGCACTATCATAGTATTATTGCTGAGTATTACCACCCCCTAAACTCAGCTTAAAATCTCCATCTTCCTTCACTGTTCCCAGTGCCCATTTTACTGGTTCTGAACTCAAGAGACTATTCATAATCACAAGTTCCAGTGCCCCATCTGCAGGTTGGGAAAGCACTGCTCTGGATATAATATTTTCTCAATTAAATCAGACCAAGGGAGTGCAGCAGCACATGGGACAGTCCCTATAAAACTGCTTTTACAGGGCCGTGTTTGGTGTGATGGTCTCAGCTTCTCAAAGGATGCTACAAGAGACAGTATATCCAGTATAGTCAAAACTGCTCTTGTGCTCACTACAGAGGTGTGGTAAAGATGCCCATATTACATCACAGAGGGGCCTTTATGAGGCAGAGTCCCTGCCCAATGAGGAAACAACCACAGGAGAGGCAGACTAGAGGCCCAGCGGAGGGAAACATATGTTGGCCTCAGTGACCCACTTGTTCCTTGAGGAGAACACCCATTTCTACCTAAGAACAGCCCCAGAGGCCTATGGACTTTAAACATTGTTCTGAGCAGACTCATCTCAGAGGACAAAGCAGGTAGGGAAGGAAAGGAAGCCATGGGAGGGGAGAGGAAATCACTCCTTGAATTCTAAACCAAAGCATTCAGATTTTCACTTCAGGCCAAAGGGAAATTCCCTACAAGGTTCTGTGGAGGAAGCAGAATGGTGAGAACAATGTTTAAAGGAGACCCCATGTTCAGGATGGAGACCAGAATTGGAATATAAAATGTAGGCACCAAATGCCAGGTATTTTATATGAATCTGAATTGGAATTTTTAAAAGAGACAAAGAGAAATGAAAGAGACATTTCAAAAGAAAATTCTGGACTTTATGACAACTAGCCATAGATTTAAACATAAAAGAAAGGTAGAAGTGCAAGATTATGTCCAGATTTTAGATCAAATGACTAAAATGATTGTATCATTAACAGATATTGACCACATCTTAGACCATTTGGGTTACTATAACAGAACACCAGAGACTGGGTAGGCTACACAGGAAACACATCTCATAGTTCTGAAGGCTGGGAAGTCTAAGATCAAGGCACAAGCAGATTCAGTCTCTGGAGAGAGCTCACTTTCTGGATCATAGACAGCTATCTTCTTACTGTGCTCTCACATAGCAGAAGGGGTGAGGAACCTCTCTGGGGTCTCCTTTAGAAGGACACCAATCCCTTTCATGAGGGCTCCTCCCTAATGACCTAATCACATCCCAAAGGCCTCACCTCCTAATACCATTGGGGCTTAGATTTCAAAATATGAATTTTGGGGAAACAAATATTCCATCCACAGCAAGCCAGATAGAGATAGATGGAGAAAAGATGAGGCATCTTCTTTTAGATCTGTGGAGTTGAATTGACAAGAGAACACCACCATGGGCACCCCCTTACAGGTAGTCCATACTAACTCCATTAATTCACAGCATCATTTCTATTTCCTCACCAAGAACTATCTGCTTCTTAAGTCTTTGGTTTGTTTCTATCTCTAGTATATCACATAACTCAAGCTATCATCACCTCTCACCTGAACTCCTCCCAAAACTACTCTGGCCCTTCTCTAATCTTGTCTTTATACATCAGTCATGTGATCTTTTCAAAATAAAAATCTGATTTATTTTACCTCCCCATTTTAAAAAATTTTCAATGTCATCCTAATGATCTCAGGACCTTTGCCCTAAAAATGTATGCCAGCTAGATACCTTAGCTATCTTTCCAGCCTCATTTTATGAAGCGCTAGTTACATTTTAAGTAGTTCCATGCTCTGCCTTTTGTTCATAAGGCTGAATCCTCTCCACCCACCCTGCAATCTCCAACTCCTAACCCTGCCAGGGCTAGCTGCCATTCTTCCTCCCAATATGATATCAGGAATTTCTTCTTTGGGACCTTCTCTGATCACCTTGCCTAGTTTAATTCCCCCAATCATGGGGCAATGTACCTAAAGTCAAGACAGAACAGGGATATGCAGACCTATTGAGAGCAAAACAAGGTATAAAGGATATTCTGTTCCTTGTTTTAAGGTCTGATGACAGTTTCTTCTTGTAATAACATAATAGGTGGCCAGCATAAGTCCTCTGTGTTGGTGTGTATTTGTCCCACGAAGTTGACTGTCCAGGAAACATGAGCAAGAACTCTGTGAAGCCCATTCTCATAGCCATTGTTACAGCTACTAATCATGCTAGAGGAATGATATCATGGTTTCCTGTTTATTCTACTCTGCCTGGTAGTTCCTAGTGTTATTTAAAAAAAAAAATGAAGAAGAAGAATCAGCACCTGAGTCTAGGGATTTGTATTAATAATGAGATCTAGACTAGGAAGTGGCTATGGATCCCAGGCTAGAAGATCCTAAAAGAAAGATAAAAGTCATGAACTATCCCTACCAGCCACCACCCCAGTGGAATACCTGTGGTTGAGAGCTCTGTACCCCATAGTCAACTGAAAACTCCTAACCTTTCCTAAAATGCCACTACCAGTATAACCACTGAGTCAGCTAGAAGACAAGGAAGAAAGAGACCACAGAAAGCCTCCAATTGTTCCTTAAAAGATGAGTCAGAGAAGTGAGGATGCACTTATCTCTGTATGAAATATAAGGGCTCACTCAAAGTAGGCCTGAATCAATGTTTGCTTATTGATGAATAAACAAACATTAACTAAAACCAAGCTTGTCACCAACCCCTCTGAATCAAATCTTCCACCTGCTCTCCACACACTGCCTTTCCATATTTTCCCAGACTTCTTGGCCCAGTGAGGGCCCCTGGAGACTCACCCTCCCAATGGATAGTCCTAACAAGCCACTGCCTAGAGCAAAGCCTGACATGGCTTCCACTGTCTACATCAACAATTTGAAACTTTAGCTGTACATCAGAACCACCCTGAAAAGGATGCTTTTCAAACATGCAGAGACTATGGTCCCATCCTTGAAGATTCTGTTGGGTAAAATAGAAAATGAACTATTACCTCTTACATCCTTATTATGTGCGAAGCATTAATATGTACACTCTACCCTTTTCACATTCTCCTAGAGATGTAGTCCTATCATGGTTGAGAGAGTAAGGCCCTGAGACACAAGTAATTGGTCTAAGATCATATAGTTGGCAAATGGTGAAACTATAATTCGATGACGAAAAAAATCTGTTGAATTTTTTATTGCACCATATGAGCTCTGGCCATCCAAATCCCTTATCTGGGCATTTAAGACCTTAAAAAATCTGACTTCTAAACTGGGTAAATTTTATTGCATATATACTTTAATTAAAAAGTTAATATTATCCTCACAACATTTGTTATTTTGCTTTATGACAGTAATCCTAATAGGTATAAAGTGGTAACTCATTTGTTTCAATCTTGCCTGTTCATCCGTGTATTTATTTTTTCTTATCTTTTTTATTTTTTGTCATCAGCATATTTATTTAAAGCTACAACTATGCCTTTAAGAATTGCTTTAGCTGTGTTACACAAATCCTATCATGTAGTGTTTTACTTCTAAATACTTATTTTTTAAACCAAGTGTCATTTAATATATGTTACCTAGTTTCTGGACATGTGGGATTTTATTTTAGCTATCTTTTTAAAAATATTCATTCCACAGTTGCATTGTAATTAGAGGACATTGTCTGAATGGGACTGATTCTTTGGAATTTATAGAATTCTACTATAAATATGCTACATATATTTAAAAAAAACATTCTTTACTCTGTTTATTTTGGGTATACATATATTGTATTTTCTGCTTGTGCATATCATGATCTTTTTAATGTCTATTTGATCTACAGTTCTTAGAGATGCATGTTAAAACATTTCCTTTTTATTTTTTATTTTTTTTAATGTTTTATTTATTTCTAGGAGAGAGAGAGAGACAGCGTGAGCAGGGGAGGGTCAGAGAGAGAGGGAGTCACAGCACAGAGCCCGATGCGGGGCTCGAACCCACGAACCGCGAGATCATGACCTAAGCAAAAGTCGGACGCTTAACCGACTAAGCCACCCAGGCGCCCCGCATGTTAAAACATTTCCAACCACAGTTGTTAATTTACATATATTTTTTCTCTTTATTTGATACATTTCATAAGATTGTAATGTTAGGTGTATGTACTGTACTGTTAGGTGTATGTAGGCTTGTAACAATTGATTACATCTACTGTTGTTTATTTTTTTAATTTTTTAACATTTTTATTTATTTCTGAAAGAGAGAGAGAAAGAGAGACAGCGTGAGCAGGGGAGGGTCAGAGAGAGGGGGAGACACAGAATCTGAAACAGGCTCCAGGCTCTGAGCTAGCTGTCAGCACAGAGCCCGATGTGGGGCTCAAACCCACCACCCGTGTGATCGTGACTTGAGCCAAAGTCAGACGCTTAAGCGACTGAGCCACCCAGGCGCCCCTACTGTTCTTTAATTAAGCATTTAAAGCTATAAAATAATACACAAGCAGAAAGCTGATAAGCATTTATGTACATTTAAAGAAATACTTTTACAATGAATACTCCTATGACTGTGACTAAGTTTGAAAATCAAACATTGCCAACATTCAAAAATCAAAAGGCAACCCACAAAAAAATCTAACCTTCTCCATCACTAATCTATATTTCTCACAAAGCTTTCCGTACACCACATGCTCCTTAGGGATCAGGCTATTGGTGGCCATGCATTCATTCTGCCCTTCATTACACCCAGCCATCTCCACACCTTTCCCTCCACTGTGACTCCCACTGGACAACCCCTTCCTCCAACCCCACCTGCTGATACTTCAAGCTGCCACTCAAGGGTACCTCTGTGGAGAACTTTCTTCACTGTGTCTGCCATAAGGACTCAAGCCCTCTCCTCTCCGTATATCTCCACACCATAAGGAAAAAATATACACTTAATCCAGTGTCTGCATTCTCCGTGTATTATAGTTCTTTTCTTTGTCATCTACTAAACATAGGCTCCTTGAAGTAAGGACCAGGGTCTCGCCATCTGAATTCCCCATAGCCTCTGATTCAGTATAAGGCATATGCTAAGTGCTCAATAAATATTTTAAAGAAATGAATGGAATCTCTCTTTAATTCTCTGTGGTTCATTAGCAAGGTACCTGGCAGTTTCTCCTTTAAAATGTTTCTTTATCTTCATTTCTTCTCCATTTCAATTGCTACTATTTTATTTCAGGCCCTTATCACTTCATACCCAAATAGCTACAGAAAAATAAATAAAGAGGGAGAGAGAAAAAGCAGGGAGAAAAAGAAGAAGAGAGGGAGGGAGGAAAAGGAAAAGAATGGACTATCCTTTGACTTTCTCCCCAGACCAAATAAATCAGAATTTCTGGAGAAGTGACTGAAGTATCCATAGTTCAATGTGCCACCAAGGTTGAGAAGAGAACCACTTCCTGTTTGTTCCCTTTTCATTTCATCAAATTTACCTCTAACGCTTGATACCAGAAACAATTCTTTTAAAAACAGAAGACTTGGGGCACCTGGATGGCTCAGTAGGTTAGGTGTCCCAATCTTGATTTCAGCCCAGGTCATAATCTCATGGTTCATGGGATGGAGCCCTAGATCAGGCTCTGTGCTTACAGTGCAAAACCTGCTTGGGATTCTCTCTCCCCCTTTCTCTCTGTCCCTACCTCCCACACATATGCTTGTAGTCTTTCTCTCTCAAAAAAAAATTTCTTAAAAAGAAGGACGATATCTAATGGCTTTCAAGGCTTACATAATGGACTCCATCTGCATACTATATTCAGCTCCTTATCCCTACAGGCACCTCTGCTCCACTCCACAGGCTCCCCTTCCTTTCTCCTCTCCTCTCCTTACATTCTAATCACCTTCAAGGCCCTTCTCATGTCTTACCTCCTCCAAGAAGCATCCCAGACCTCTGCTCCTGCCCCTTTTCTAAATACCTGTGGTTGACATGAGCCTTGCGATTCCACACACAATCTCACATAATGAATTTATCACCACTGTGAGTCCATGTATTGGTCTCCCCAACAAGATCACAAACTTCCCAGGAGCAAGAACCACAGTTGAAGTTCCTCTGGCCTCCTCCCTCCACCCCAGCCTCTAGTGTGGAGAAGAGATGGTGTGCTAATTGAACACTTTCTCCAGAAGGGGCCATTTAACCCAACCCTCTCCTATTGCACACAAGGAAATGACAAAGCAGGAAGGTAAAGTGATTTACTGGAGGTCCCACACCTAGTGAATGTCAGAGCTCAGATAAAAATTACTCAAGTCTACTGAGCCCCGTAGCTGTTATTGTTGCTTAATCACGACTGTCTGTTTCCTTTTTCTCTCCTGTGTTCCCTCCTGCCCTGTGTCCTATCACACTGTAATATTCTCAGTTTCTCCTCATGGAGAGCAAAAAGCCTTCTTACTTCTCTGACTTTGCCTTATGAGCTACATCTTTCTCAGGAGTAGATCATTTACAAGCTGTATTTGGTGGCAAGCCCAGAGAACAGCTCAGCACCACAGTGCTCTGGGTAATTCAGACCCTGGGGCCATTTTCTGAAAATTTTCCTTAATGATCATTTGTTCTGTGTATGTGAGTTTGTCTTCTGGATGGATGGAGGAGGTATGTATCTGAGCTGACTGATAAGGGGCTTCAGCAGAGGCTATAGGAGGGCAGGCTATCACTGCAGTAGAAAATTAAAAAATAGCAGTTAAGGGGCTCCTGGGTGGCTCAGTTGGCTGAGCGTTCAACTTCAGCTCAGGTCATGATCTCATGGTTTGTGAGTTCAAGCTCCTCATTGGGGTCTCTGCTGTCAGCACAGAGCCTGCTTTGGATCCTCTGTCCCCCTCTCTTTTTGTCTCTTCCCCACTCCTCCTCTCTCTCTCCCTCCCCCTCTCTTTCTCTCTCTCTCTCAAAAAGTAAAGAAAATAAAAGAGAAAAGAAAACAGTTAAGTAGAAATAGACCCTGCTGTCATCAAACTGAAGATTTCAGGCTAGGAGCATGTGGCAGGAAGAGAACCAGAATTCTGCACTCAATAATAACTCTGTTATCCCAATTCATTGGCAGACGTTGAAGTAATTTCCATTCTCAGGGAGGGGCAGGAGGGTGGCAGAGATGCCAGAAATTCATCTGAATTTCTTCCTGGGCAAGGCAGTTGGCAGTCTCAAGTGAAGGTAGAAATAGAGTAAGAAGGGAAGTGAAGAAGACAGAAGGGGTTGGATCCACACAGGTAGCTGCCATCTGCATTCTCAGAAGATAATAGCTTTGATTAGAGACCCAGGACAGTCGTGGGTGAGTAGGGCCACCCTCCCGGCCACAGCTGAAGGCATTCATGACCAGGACATCTGCTGAAAGTGCCCTGTGTCCTGTCACACTGGGATCCCCCAAGCCAGGGGGAAAAGAGGCTTTACTTCCTTTATTTATATACTCTTTCATGATGAAGACTGGGACAACTCTGCTAGTCTCTGAGAGAAAGACAAGGAGAGAGAGAGAGAGAGAGAGATATTGAGATTTAGGGTGGTAGAGCCAGAGAACTGTAGAGCTTAAAATGGCTCCTGTGGATGAGAACCTGGATGAGAGAAGAAAGAAAAGTATTCACTACTCATTCACTACAGATATCTTGGACCTGAGAACTAGGGGTGAGGGGTTCTTTCTTAGTCTTAGCTCTGCCACTTACTAGGTATGTGACCCTGGGCAACTCCGTTAGTGTGGAGGTGGTTTGTCATTCCTGTATTTATCACATGGAGACATCTAGTGAAATGGCCTCTGAAGATGGGGCTGATGATTCTCTAGCTTCAAAGCTCCATTTTATAGTCAGGAAGTGAGGCCTAGGATCACATAGCGATTTAGGGGCAGAGCAGGGCTGGAACTGCCTCCCGAAATCTGGTGCTTCTCTGTCATCAGACACCTCCATTCCTTACATAGACGATCCCCAGTGCTTTTGACAGGTGTAGTGAGAGAAGGATCCTTGATCAGTAAAGCTGGGGGAAAGCCACCCCCAAGAAGGCAGCCTGCATGGCGTCATTTCCAGATGCCCAGGAAGGACCCTTTTGCCTCTTTCGTGGGGGTCCCCCAAAGAATTAAGGAAGCATCAGATTCTACCATGTGGGTGATTAAAGACAACTTGGTCATCTGTATCATTCGAGCTACTCAATCTACAATTGAGTAGATATTTGCCTATTACTTAATAATTACTTAACTGTTGAGTACAGATTACTTAATAATTGAGTACAGATTCTTAAAAAGTTCTACTATTAAATTAATTTATTTTGGCTTAAGTAGTATCTGATTGGTAAAACACAAATATCCGAGTGGTGGACTACGCATGCAAGAATCCTCATGGATAGCAGCTCATGTTTGTTGAGAGCACACCACATGCCAGGAGAGTTGCGTATATCATTTCATTTCACACTTAGGATAATATATGAGGTATGTGCAGCTGTTAGCAGCATCTTACAGATGTGCATCCTGAAGGCTGGAGGGCTAGGTCATCTGTCTGCTCATACAGGGAAGGTATGGAGCCAGTATGCAAACTCATGTCAAATTGACTGCATGGTCCATGTCCCTAACCCCTACACCAGATTGCCTCTCCAAAGATACTTTACCTGGCAGCAGAATGTCTCTCATGCCTTTTCTGAAATCAGGCTTTGACAGTGGAAAGGAGACAAGAGTAAGAGCATCAGAATGCCTGGATTCAAGACCCAGCTTCACCACTAACAGCATTACTTCAAGGAAGTTAACTTGTATAGACTATAATTCCTCATCCATCAAGTAAGAATTATAGAATCTTGCTCAAAGAGCCATGGAGAAGATTAGAGAATACATCTGCAATGCTCAATGCAAAGCCTCCTATATAATAAGCTCTCAATAAACATATTATCACTACGGTTCAAGAGGCCAAAGACCACCCTGGACCCCTTCGCAGCATTGCTGCTGGTCAGCCCAGAGGAAGGGGTTACACTCCCCAGCATCAGTTTCTTCTGCTGCAAGCTGAGCATTCCCTGACTTAAGACAGAAAGGCAGCTTCCAAGAAAAGCACATTTGATCTCAAATTAAACTATGACGTAAAAGATCAGCTGCCGTTCATATGGAGCACAGTCAGGACAGTTGTATTAGTTAGGGGATGATATCAGCCCAATTAAAGTCATGTCAGAAATTCTCCACCAAACCTCAGTACCCTCCAGGAGTGCTGAGCAGTGCTGACTACCACCAAATTCCTTAAGTGTTCTTACTGGTTTAGCAAAACTTCTTTTTTCCCAGTTCCCTGTGTTGGCAACAGCGATCTTGATGTACTACCTGAGTTAGGGCTTTGCTCAGCTGTATATGACATGAGTTAAAATTGTTTTCAAGATGAGTATCTAAAAAGTCACAGGGAATGACCTCAGAATTTTTTATTTATCCAAAACCGATTCCAAAAGATATAGACTTTCTATAACTATCTCTGACTATGTGTTGACATAAACTTCCTGCCACAAGACACCAATCCACTCCCTGCTCTGAAAACGCAACACGCTTTCCCACAACTCTGCCTCTGCTCCTCCTGCTCTCACTGCATCAGAACGAATCACTTGCAACTCTCCATCAGACACCACTTTACTTCCTCGTTTTCAGATCTTTTGTATAAGATGTTAGCTATGTCTTTGTCTCCCTACCACACTAAAGGTCACTTGAGGACAAGGGCCATCTCACGTCATCATTATGTCCCCTAGCCTATTAGAAAAGGGAAAGAGAGGCACTGAGTTGGTCTGTAAGGTGTTATGTCGAAAATCTTCATAACCACAAAAGGCAGCCTTTCCACCCTCATGATGAACATGAGGCCACTTGGCTTACCAACTCTTTAATATATTGCAATACTTCATGATACATTGCAGGTAAGCAAGATATTGACATCTACTGCGATGGAGAAGGGCAAGTTTAACAATTTTGAAAATTGTTTTTTATCCTTTATCGTTTTAAATGCATTGCTACTTTGATGCAGTGCTTAATGATATTTATTGCTTCCACCACACAAGCACAAAATGCTGGCTCACTCTCAAATTCAATATGGACCTTGTGGAAAGTAGCTAAATGCTGTGAGATTTCGTTTTCCAATTACTTTAGTAAATTCCTCTTGTGGGGATTGTAATTGCAGGTGGTGATCAGAGAACGCAGAGACCTCAGAAGAATTTTATGGCATTCCAGGCAGGACATGGACCAGCCTGGGAAAAAGCAGAAATAAGAGCTGGCAATACAGAGAATGCTACTAGGAAGTTATTTCTGAAGAGAAACAATGGTAAGACCTTCCAGCACCTGAGTTGGTTATGATACAGTAGGGCAGAATTCTTAGAGGGACCCCTTTTTTATTTAAAACTAGTAATTGTATTGGTACCTGTTCAGAAATTGTTCAACAGCAGCATTCTGGTTATTCTACGGTTATTCTACAGCTGTTCTGACAACTCCTCTTGTGCATTCTCTTTTCCTCCTCTCTCGAATTCTCCTTCCATTCTCTGAATCTTCTTCTATCTGGCCTTTCTAAATTAATTTATTTTTGTAGCTAGAGCTTCCACTTTATTGCAATGGTTACTTTCATGTCTCTTATTGCTTTCTTTAATAACTTTTAATGACCTAAGAAATAATTGGCTGGATTCCATTTTCCACTTCCTCCAAGTCAAATGATAGCACATCCTATACCCTGTGTTTACAAATATCAGAGAAGGCAGCACTGATTCTTTCTGCCTTACCTTCACTAAGTCATGCCTGGATTTCTGACAGGATGAAATTGAATGAGAAAGTGGTTTTCTACATGGCTAAGAAATAACAAGCAAGCCCAGGTGTCATGAGAGCTAGAAACCTGCAGAAGTCATCTGTCCATCCTGTCATTGATTTACTCTTCATGGTTTTGGGTGCCTCCCATCAGACAAGCATGGAACTAGGGACTTCAGGGTAGATATCCAGGAATAAGACAAAAACACTGCCTCTAGGAGCTTTCATTCTGCAAGGGGAATAAGACAGGTGCTCAAATCAATGTGATACAGGTTGCAGGAGATAGGTCCCCAACCGAGGCTACAAAGAACTATGGAAGGTCAAATGAGAGAAAGAGTACATCCCCTCAGAAAAGACCTGGTGGAGATCCTAGTCAGTCTGGGGAATGTTGAGTTTGAAATCAGTGGGTCAGCATTAGCAGGCAGTGAGGACATGGGGACAGAAACCAAGAAGAGAGGGGTGGGTGAGAGGTAGAATCCAAAGTCATGTTTGAAAGAGTGTGCTCTCAGCTGCCTGACTCCTGTTTTGACTACTGGGATACTTTTACTGCTACAGCTTCCAGAGCCCACGTGCAGTTGGGGGTTTTAATTTCCCAGCAAAGACATTTCCTGCCACAGCTGAGACACCCAGGACCTACAGTTGGGACTTCTGCTCGGGCTAAGTTGTGTTTCAGTTTTTCAGATGAAAAGGTTTTTGTGTGTCTTTGCTGTTTTTCTGATTTTTAAGGTAATACTTGTACAATTTTTTTTATTTTAAAAGTATAAAACAGCTTTTTAAAAAGTCATTCGTATACCTACTATCCAGAAAAAATGTTTTATAGTACCAAGCTTTTCTATGTAGTTAATGCAATTAATGCAAATTAATATCTATATATTGATTCTTTTTTTTTTACTCGAATATTTTTTAAAAACAACGGTTGGATTATGTTAGACATATTTTTGGGGTTTTTTTCTCTTTAAAAATTACACCATGGCTTTACATGAAATACACAGCTACATCAACATTTTGGATTCCTGCAGAGAATCCCAACCTCTTATTGATAGATACTCAAGTTATTTTCACTTAAAACTGCTTTTAAATGATATGTGATAAACACTCTTGTATGTACACATTTGTGCATGTATTTTGTTGTTTTTTCCTTAATATAAAAGTTTTAAAGTTTATTTACTTATTTTGAGAGAGTGCGAGCAGAGAAGGGAGAGAGAGAGAGAGAGAGAGAATCCCAAGTAGGTCCACACTCCACACCAGCAGCACAAAGCCCAATAGAGGGCTCAAAGTCATGAACCATGAGATCATGACCCAAGCCAAAACCAAGGGCCAAAAACTTAATGTACACAGCCATCCAGGTACCCCTCTTAATGTAAATTTTTTTAAGCAGAATTCCAGGGTCAAAAGATATGTGTTATGTGAAGCAAAATGAGTCAGTCAGAGAAAGACAAAAAACATATGATTTCACTCATATGTAAAATTTAAGAAACAAAACAGATGAACATAGGGGAAGGGAAGTGAAAATAAGATAAAACAGAGAGGGAAGCAAATTATACAAGACTCTTAAATACACAGAACAAACTGAGCATTGCTGGAGCAGTGCTGGGTGGGGGGAGGTGCTAAATGGAGGATGGGCTAAGTGGGTGACAGGCATTCAGGAGGGCACTTGTTGGGATGAGCACTGGGTGTTATATTTAAGTGATGAATCACTGAAGTCTACTCTTGAAACCAATACTACAGTATATGTTAACTGACCTGAATTTAAATTTTTTAAAAAAGAGAAAAAAAAGATATGTTTAACTATATTAATTGTTCAAGGACAACATGTAACATCAAACAGTTTAAACTTTAACTTCATCTTGCCCCCCTTGTAAGTACTACTCCCACGTCAGGTGGCCTCCCTCCCCATCCATACACCTATCTTGACCCCATTCCTACAAGACCTGAGCACACTGTTACCTAATTGCTTTAATCAATAAGATATTCACTTTTTATGGCTTTTAATGACTCATTTTCATGAATATGAAAATGATGTTTGGAGCCAAAGGAATGAAGCTATAATGAAGACAAGAAAGGCAGAAGAACTATTATGGGCTGACCCTTGACTGATAAACCTCAAAACCCACCATGATTAGCTAGGATGAGGCTTTCTGAGTTATGATCAGATAACCTGCCCGCTTGCAATGTGAGATTTTCTTGATCTTTTTTGTCAGCACAGTTTCTTTACTGGAATGGTCACCCAAACTTCCATTCTGAAGATCTTTTGTCATTTTGCCCCAGCACACTTCCTATTGCCCATTATGGAAAAAGAAAATGGTCTCTGCAACCAAAGAAAATTTACATTTGGACCACATGCTCCTGTCTGTGTTGAACAGGGGACAGGTTCTAGACCTTTGTGTTAATCTCTGAAGTCTGTTTCAATGGCACTAGCAACTCAGGAGTATGACCCAGTAATTACTAAGTCCATTAAACTGAAAATCTACTACATTCTCAGCCACAAGCATCACCTACTAATCTTGCAAGGCACCTCTGTGGACAAGCCACAGAGGCCATGGAAAATTTACTGTGGGACTTTAGGATCTTATTTCATGTTCTCACATTTCTCTGAAGAAAAAAATGTTACTTATAAACATGGAGTTAAAACTCTTACAAATTTCACAAGGTTACAAAAGAAAAGGGGAATCCAATCTTGAAAACTCAGTCTAAAAATACCAATGAATACACAGAATGTAATTTTTTAAACCTAACTCAAATGGGTGACTACTGGCTTTTTTTTCCTTTCCATTAGTGTGATGCTTCAAGTAATACCTTCCTTTTGTGAAGTCTGATTTTCTATTATCCTCTTACACATAGTAGGCACTCAATAAATGTTTACTACAATGAGATAAATTTAATACACTTAGGTCAATATCTTTCACACATTCTTTATAGTAGTTTATAGTCAGAAAACAATGTTGACACCAGCCGTTTCAGAGATAATACCAAAGGGAGCTCTCCAAAGACACCTGAAGTAAATTATTAAGTTCTAATTTAAACCACAGCCAATATTACCAATTTGTTTTAAATAACTTGTCCAGCTCTGAGAGAAGAACAATGATTTGGGGAACAGAAATAGATCAAGAAGATTGAGAGTAAATAGCAGGGGGAAAGGGATACATATTTGCAATTCTGCCTTCCTGCAGTGAACAGTCAAAAGCTCTCCTGCCAGAAAATAATATCTTGAATTGAAAACCATTCAGATCATGGTGGATTTCTAACTCTATTAAATTCCCTCCTCCCAGGCAGCCCATTTACGAAAACAGTATAATCGCTGTTAATATTGTCATTTAATAAACACATTTCTGATGGGAAAAAGATAAAATAATCCATCTATATCCCAACATGTAAATAAAGATTTCCTCATAAAATGATAGCTTTATTTGAGGTTGTTGCTTTTCTTTTCAAACTGATCTCTTAGGAATTAAAATATACCAACAAATGGAATTAGTTACACAAAGCAATAAAATATGTTCTTCCTAATTCTCAGGATAACAGCACACTGGAACGACAGGGATACAGAAAACTGTCATTGAAAATGCCCAGAAGTGTTTTTTAAATCAGAAACCATATTCAAGCAGCTCTTTTTCACTGTGATGTACTTTGCCACTCTATTCATTCAAAACTTCTTAGTAAGCACTTATATATCACCCTGATGTCTCGCTAGTTCCTTGGGTGACTTCCTTTGGAGAGTAAACAGATTTGAACAGACAAAAAAATAAATAAAATAACACATCCTCTGTTCACATTATACCAAAGTGCCTTACGAGAATCATTTCAGACACAAATTTTCTCATGAGTGGGGAACACTCTATTTAGTAAAATAGCTTAAATATGATCATAGAAATCTTTTCAAAGATAAGATAATGCTTTTCAAAACCAATTAAAAATTGTTTTTTAACAATGTACTACAGTGACCAATTCATCTTGTTTGCCCAGAACTGTGTTCCAATTTTAAAACTACAAGTCCTGCATCCTGGGAGCTCCCTTCAGACCCAAACAAGGACAATTGGTCACCCTACCATAAGCAATCTTTGAATGCAAATATCAGAAGCCAAGCCATTCTTTTTCATTGAATTTAAAGGCCTCTGTATGTATGTATAAAGCATTGTGCTGAACAGGAGTTGGTCAGGGTTCAGGCAGGAGATGGGTATGGGCAGAGTTAGGGAACCCAATAAGATGTTGGGCAGGATCCCGGGCTAGCACAGCGGGGAGACACTAGCACCTGAAGGGGTAGGGGAGGGAATGATGATCAGAACCTGAAGAAGGCAACTGTTCAGTTGAGGGCTGTCCTCCTAAAGTCACCAAAACCCAGGGAGGAGGGAGCCTAGACCTTTCTCTCCTCCCACTCTCCAGATTTGCATGGATGCCTCCCCTTGGCTGAATCCAACTAGAAGGCAGAGGAAGAAAGCCTATTGATAAAGTTCTCATCTGTCAGCATCTCAAGCCATGGAGCAGAGCAAAGAGTGGGTCTGCAGGGGCCCAAACAGACTTAACCCTGGTTTCTGCTTTTAGCAATTTAAAATATAGGAGAAATCATAAAGCACCTACCATCTCTCTGAACCATTTGCTAGCACCAAAAAACAAACAAACAAACAAACACCAGAGTGTTGAGTCCTTGGGGAAGTAAATAGAAATTGAATTTAGGGCTGCCTGGGTGGCTCAGTTGGTTAAGCATCTGACTTCAGCTCAGGTCATGATCTTGCTGTCCCTGAGTTCAAGTTCCATGTCAGGCTCTGAGCTGTCAGTTGGAGCTGGAGCCTGCTTCAGATTCTGTGTCTCCCTCTCTCCTGCCCCTCCCCTGCTTGTGCTCTCTCTCTGTCTCTCAAAAATGAATAAATGTTAAAAAAATTTTTTTTAATCTAGTACAGTTCTTTATGCCTCCTGGCATGGTCTACCTGAGGCATAGTCTACCTTTAGTTACCTTAAAATGAATGAACCCTGAGAGTTTAAAGATATTGGTAGAAATATTAAAGTATTTACCTCCACTACTTTCATGATTGAGCCAGAGTTTGAATCATACATCTATTCCCTCCTTTAATAACTCCAACAAAATAATTTTTTTAAAATTTTTAATGTTTTTTTTGAAAGACAGAGAGAGCATGAGCAGGGGAGGGGCAGAGAGAGAAGGAGACACAGAGTCTGAAGCAGGCTCCAGGCTCTGGGCTGTCAGCACAGAGCTTGATGCAGGGCTCGAACCCACAAACTGTGAGATCATGACCTGAGCTGAAGTCGGCTGCTTAACCAACTGAGCCACCCAGGTGCCCCTCCAACAAAATAATTTGAAGGTATCTCCTGGGTGGCATTGAGTTACATTGTTGGATTTACCTTGTGGTATCCTGCCAACATTTTTACCTGCTCTTACCAAAAGTGAGCATCTCTATGCTTTTCCAAAGTTTGTCCATTCTCATCAAAGCTGAAAACAAATGGGCAGATTACCCAGTAATACAAGTAACTGTATTATACACCATTGGCCACATCAGATTTGCTAAGTGACAACTCAGATTTACAGAAGAAACATTACAGGAAATTGCTACCAATGTGATCCCCAAAATGCTTCCCTAGTATTATCCTCTCCACCACCATTCATTCAATGTTTAGAGGTGAAAACACCAATAAATGTATCATAAAGTTAGCTTTCAACTTTTGATAGCATTCAAACTGTTGCAGTTCCTCACACAATCACAGCATCATGGCAGCTAATGTCCCACAAAAAGACCACAAGTTTTCATGTAAAAAGTGCTTGTTATCTTTAAAGTGATTGTGAATAGGTTACTCTGGGTCTCTATTCCTTCCTTTGTTAAAAGAGGGAAATAATGGATAACTCATTGATTGTTATAATGATTAAGTAGTAATATAATTTCAAAAAATACCTGACAGGAAGTAGGCCCAAAATTAACGTCCATACTCATACTCCCTGCCTTACTCTAGTATATATTTACATATACGTTTAGATACGTAGTTTCAGTAACTTTATATTTTAGTAACTAAAGAAAGTATGCCATAGAATCTCCAAATGTATCTGCTCATCTCTGCTCCTTGACACTGAGTAGCCATCGGCAAATATGTGGGATGAGTTCAGACTAGTATGACATTCCATTGAACAAAGGGTTTTCAGAGAAGTAGGAGTTTTCTTTGTTTTAACCCACTTGAGGTAATCCAAATCAGTAAGTAATGAAGTTTAGCCAAGCAACATGCATTCAAGAGTGGGGAGAAGAGTCGAAATCTTACCTTATTGAGAAGAAAATTTAAGGGGTCCACTCAGACACAAAAAGGACTTCATGTCCATATGTGAGGTAGATGGGCAATACACATCCCTTTAGACACTCAAGGCTCACCTGCTATGGGGGAGCATGAATCAACACAGAACAATGAGGAAAATGATCAAGCCATCTCTCTGACCAAATATCTTCTTTTTTTTTCAAAGTGTGGTAATATCTTTTTTTTTCCCCTGAAGCATGGTGTTTTCTTTTCTCCTGGTCTCTCTCCATTCCATCCAACCCCCAACCCCCACCAAAAGAAATTAAAATTTTGAAGTACCTCCATCGGATATCATGTTTAACATAAGCCCTGAGTGGTCACGGATTCTCTTTCTTAAATTTTCACTGACAAACTGCTTCCAGCTGCCCCCTTGGGTGGGACGCCACCACAATAAAATGCAGTGTTTGTTGAGGATTTCAGCTGCCACCTGGGGGCTCAGTGTCCTCAATGAAGGCTATTTTAGCAAGGCTGGTGGTGAAATGGTGACAAATGGTATGTTGACTTTTTTTCTGGTGTTTGTGGTTTAGGACTAGTTGGTTTCAGTCTTGCTGGCTCTTGCTTCTGTGTTACCAACCTTTTCCACATGTAAAGTCTGCTACTGCCTCTCCTTCAGGGTTATGGCAGCAAGCTTTGTGCTGTTGACAGAAGCCATTTGTTGAGTGGAAGGTTCATATTTTAGAATAGTGGCAAGGACTGATTTTACACTTAGTCCATGGTTCTGAATTTACGTTTACTTTTTAAAGCATTTTCTCTTTCAACTAGCTAAAAAATGCTTCTTCATTAGGTTGTTATCACTCCACTCACATGAAATGGCCTTGACTGCTACTTCTTTTATCTCTAGTCACACCCGGTAAAATTAGGCTTGAGTCCACATGATTAGCCAGAGACTGGTCCACATCCGAGCCATGTTTGCTCTCTAAACATCTTGGTGGCTTCACTGGTAAGATGGACTTTGTCTCATGCTCAGCCCCTAATATGTCACCTTTCTTATCTCTGAAGTCCCTTCCCTACCCTTGGTGGCAGCTCTCAAAGACTATCATCTTTGCATCTTTGCCTTGGCTTCCTCTTGTTACGTTCCCTCTCCTTACACTGCCTCCCTCCTTCATCCCTCGTAGTTCTAGAACACGTCCAGTTATTTCTGCTTCAAGGTCCTGAGCTGACTGTTCACTAAACTAAAACATGGCTGAACCCAAAGGCCTGAGAAAGGACAGTTTCCACTCTACTCCTGATGAAGAGTCCTGAACCCTTGCTTCTAAAGGGAAAGGAAGTACATTTCATTGAAGGCTTATCAGGAATCCCAGGAAGCTCTCAGACAGAAGGCGTTGGCTGCTGTAATAGCTTTCTGCTTCCAACTGTAAAGAGGTCCAAGAGCAATTGACCTTCAAAGAGATGATATGGGTTCAAGACCCTTTCCATGTGCTTCCTATCTTATTCACTCCAATACAACAAGGTCAGGTGGCCATTTGAAGTAGAAAAAATGATTTTTCTCCAATCTAAAGCACTCTTGGGGTACAAATTAGAGGCAACCTAAAATATTTGTATAGTTCCACATTATTCCACTAATTTAGTACAAACCCACTTGTACACAGGCTTGGACCTGGTCTCACTTCTTTTTCTAAAGCCCAGTCCCCACTGTGCACCTTCCCCAGAGCTCTTCCTTCCTCCTAGGTCCCAATCTCCTTTTAAGTATCAAGCCAATTGAAAATCAACTTCATTTGAAATCTACTGTGTGCCTACTCAGTCTAGTATGGTAGTCAGCCATATAGAGTCATAAATTACAACACAGAGTGATCAGAACAGTCGAAGTGGAACAAAATCCCTCTTCTCCAAACATATGAACCCCCACCTCTATAGAATCCCTGTTTCTGCCCCTGGAATCTCCCCAAACCACTCTCCCTCCTGCTGGCTCACAGCCTAGATCAAACATCCAAAAGAGGCCCTGCAGCTCTTCCTGCTCAGTCCTCCTTCAAGCTTTCTGTGAATGTACTTTCTCTGAAACCTCATTTTGCGTGGGTGCACTCATGTGTGTTCATAGTCATACTCTCATATACTCACACTCTCTCACACTCACCCTGCAGAATCAAAAAGTCATGCTGAGAATACAGAACTCATATCCATATTTTCAGATTATTCTCAGACCTTTTGTATATCCATAGCTCAGCAGACAGGGTTACTCAGTCTGTTCACTGTTTTGATGGACGGAATATCTGCCACACTAAGACATAGACCTAATGAGTCTTGTTACATCAACATGCAGAAGACTTGGTCCTTCAGGAATTATGAATCCATCATTGAAAAAGGTGAGTGACCCAATCACCTTTAGACTATTAGGATCAAAAGGTAGAGATTCCAATACAGGTAACCTGAAACATCCAGAAATCCAAAAGCTTTTCTGGCCTGAAAGCATCAGCCAATTTTCTTCCAGAAAATGTAATATCCTGATGATGTTTGGATTGAGATGTTATTAGAATAAGTGTCTACAACCACAGGTAGTCTGCGAAATATACAAGGTGAGGTCTTGTCAGCACAGTGAAACTAGCGTGAGATTAAAAGCATCTGCTGAAGGTAAACTATAGAATTGATAATGGAGACTTGATTCTGTATTTTTCCAAAACTATGTCCAGATAATACTACTTACATGCTCCCAAGTGAGGGAAAGAAATTCTTTGGGAGACAAAGCTGAATGGCTTCGGTACTGGCACCAAATGTCTTCTTGCTCAGCAACTCAGTTTTAAAGTCTTATTCACTAGCTAGGCTGGATTGGAGTACAGGGGCGAGAAGTAAAGTCTGTGAAACATTGATTGTATTCCCTATAAGTATTGTCTTCCAATAGGCAGTCAAAGAAGCCAATGCACATCCACAGTGTGTCTGTCCTCAGATAGAAGGGCTAAAAAAAAATTACAAACTATAATATATACAATGTATGAAATGTGTAAAAACACATAATATACAAAATATAAATATAAAATATATAATATAGAGGATACAAAGTATAATGCTGNAGACTGTACTATATCAATCACAGACTCCCTGACCTTAAGGAGCTTACCATCTAGGCAGATGTGCAAATCCAATCCCTTGTCAAAGACAAATTGCCTAGAGAGGGAGAGAGGAAAGAATGTCACCTGAGCCAGAGGACTCTGGGAAGGAAGGCTCCACAGAGGCATTTGGATCCGATGTTGAAGAATGGAAAAAAAAATTCAATGAAGACAGAACACGAGGAGTGTTGTCTAGTCACAGGGCACGGTTATGAGCAAAGACTGCGAAACGCATGCTCTACGGAGCACAAGAAAAGTCGGCTCTGTGATACGGCCCTGTGTGCATGAGATGTCATTGGAGATGTCACTGGAGCTGAGCCCAGAATGAAATCCGACGCCAGGCCATGCAGGACGTTTAATGCCGTGCTCAGAAGTTTAGTTGTTAACCCGAAACAACGTTTTTTGGGAGGAGCGTGATAGGATTCAATCTGTCCTCTAGGAAGAAATGTGGTGACCACGTTTTGGAAGGGTGGGAATGGAGAGGAGCCCAAAACGGGGAGACCCCTTAAGGAAATGGGAATTTAAGCACACACGTCCTTCTAGCACCCTCCGTGCAGGCCCGCCCTTCTCCCACAGAAGCCACCAGGGGAACATTCTCGAGCCCCCACCCAGGCTGACTGCGTTCCTCTAGGCAGGCCTCCCGTCTCTGTCCCTCTTCACTTGTACTAGGAGTACATTTCCCAAAAATGTTACATGTGTTTACTCGGAATGCTGCGATTACCCCAGGTGGGTATTTTCTTCATTGTGTGTTTTCCAAGTTTGGGCATTAACCAAGCTTTTTACTTCCATCATTCCTTTTTTTTTTTTTTTTTTTTTTTTTTTGAGAGAGAGAGAGAGAAAGAGAAAAAACATGAGTGGGGGGTGGGGAGCAGAGAGAGAGGGAGACACAGAATCCAAAGCAGGCCCCAGGCTCTGAGCTGTCAGCACAGAACCCTACAGGAAGCTCGAACTCATGAACTGCAAGATCATGACCTGAGCTGAAGTCCAACACTTCACTGACTGAGCCCCCCAGGTACCCCTAGATGCTTAGTTAACATTGCATATGCGATTCCAGCTATCCTGTGAATCCAGCATTTGCTCCTATGTTTGGAACATTGCACTTCTGGTAATACAATCTGTGATGTGCTCATCTCTTTCAAAGCCACTTAACACTTTTGGCTGATAGAAATCTTGTAGGTTTTCACATGAAATGCCACTAAATCATGAATCTCCCATCCCCTCTTCATTTTTATGAGTAGTTAAGATAGAAGCCCTACCTACAATAGTAAAGGCTGCTAATGTATTAGATTACTTAAATAACCAGCATGCCTTTTAAAGGGGGCTGTCATGGTCTAATTCAAGTGATAACAATCCAGGGTCTGTGTCTGGCCTCAGTCTAATGCATATCCTTTGTGAGCAGAAAGGGGTTTTTTGACCCTGGGCCCCGCTACCTCCCATCCTTGCATTCTTAATCCACAAACTATTTCTTGGAGTTATTACCCCCTGCAAAAATTAATATATGTAAAAAATTCAAGATAGTTGTAATGTGTGGAGGGGAAGGAGAGAGGTGGCAATATTTATTTTGAGTGTCAAATACAAGGGGATCATTTTATTTTATACCCTTTTGTATGTATGGATAAAAATGTGTAATATATAATAATTTTAAAGGTTTATGTGGGGTTGGTTTAAAGCAGGAAGAAAATTCTCCATAATCCTTCTGTTTCACATTTAAAAAAAGGTAATAGAGAGAAAAGTGAGGAGAGAGGAGGCACTAAATACACACAATGAAAGGAAGAGAAAAAGATTTAGGATGGAGAAAGTAAATGAAAGTAAGGAAAAAGATATAAGCTGGGAAGACAGGCAGAAATGGTGGGTTTGGATGGAGGGTTTGTTTGGCTGATGGGCACAGAGTGAGGCAGGAGACCAGACAGATGAATATGGCGACCACCTATAACATTGAGAAGAGATGGAGTTGGAAGCATGGGAAGGTGCCTCAGATCCTCCAAAGGTCTTAAAAGATCCACCCCTCCATTTGACCGTCAGCCTCAGCCATCTAAGGTAGTCAACACCCCCCTCCCCCACCGCCACCTTATTGTCCAGACCATGGCCCGTAGGCAGGAGGCACGGACACCAAGGTCCTGCCAGTGTGTTCCACCAGACACTCCCTCATGGCTCTGGCTCAGATTCTTGTTACACATTAGGTATCTCCTATGTGACTCAGCCCACTGTCCTTCTTCCCCTCCCCCAGGGCCTGAGCAGCAGCCTACTAAACTATAATCAACGAGAGCCTTACAAGCCTCAGGAGCAATGGCGACATCTTTCCAGTGAAACCTGCGAGGTAGGTGTGCAGACTATCCAGGACTTTGTTGGTCACAATGGGACTCCTAACTTCAGGGTAAAAGTCATGCTGCTTCTTTCCCCCCACACACACCCCCTACGTGGAAAAATTCCACTTGAGTTAAAGAGTTATGTGTTTTCAAAAAGTGAAACCATAAAAATATATGTAACTCAGATAAGTAAAGTAAAAAAAAAGTGAGTTGTGTAAAAAAAATAAAATAAAAAAGAACAAATGGTTAAGCAAGCACATGAGACCAGTACAACAGACAGTCTGAACTGTGTGGGTTATGCCATGAAATAGCTTTTTTTTTTTTTGTCTTCTACCTCTGCCTTCAAATCTTCCTTTCTATTCTCTTCTTGACTCCTTGGGCTGAACACACAGCTCTTTAGTCACTCAGCTTTAAGAACAGTCTCATTCTGGTCACTAAGATTCTATTGCATATATTAAAGTCCAGGCCAAGTCAAAGATTAATTTTATTTCCATTCACATCCAAAGACTTTTCCCCTCCATCCATCCAAGGCTGGACTTGTGGCCTAAATGTCCACCTTGGAAGGAGGAATAAAGTTCTTCTTTTGCATTGTTCTTCTTTTCTCTTCCTCTCTCTGCTGCTTCTAACCCCTCTGGGAGTGGGTGGAAGTGGGGAGATTGAGGAGAAGAATAGGGCAAAAGCACTTACCTATCTTGCTGGTTGTGCTCTTGTGGCTGGAGGCGCCTACCTGTGGGTGGTACTATTGTCTACCCAGGAGATGCTCTCAGGGTCATCTCCACTCACAGCCTCACCCCCAGGCTCCCATCCCAGCAATGCCCATCACAGCCTGAGACTGGGGGAGAGGAGCCACCTTGAATGGGGTACCAGCAAGATAGCACAACTCAGTTTTTACTACTGATAACTTGGAAGCTTCTCATTTGGTGACCAGTGAGAGAAGCACCCCAAACCACAAACCCTCTCCTCAGATCTTTCTCATGCATGAATTCTTTTGGTAGTCTTATGTTGAAAGACTTATGGACCCCTTCTTAGAATAATGTTTATAAAATAAAATATGCAATGTTACAAAGGAAACTATTTTAAAATACAGCTGTCAAAACATTTTTTTAAATTTGTACTCTGATATGTATGCTGCTTTATCTAACAATCCTCGCCGTGATTTCTAAGTGGTGCTGAGTGTAACTGATATTTTGAGGTATCTGCAACAACTGCGTGCAACATGAAAACACCTGTGGCTTCTACTGGTGTTGCTGATACTATTGTGGTTTGCTGCCTACATTCATAATGGAAGGAAATGCTAAATGTCGGCCAGAAGATAGTAAAAATAAGGACAGACTATTCTTCCCACTTATGATCATGAACCCCCGAATTCTATCCACAAATCCCTGAGGGCTCCAGATCAAGAAATCCTACTCCAGAGGACCCTCCTCCCACAGCCATCCTGTCTCTGCGCATATAGGTCAGCAAGGGTTAGGGAGGTGGCTGCAGGGCCGGTTTGGTGGCCTCTTGGTGAGGTTTGCAGCTCCCTTAAGACTGGAGAAAATTAAATCCAATAGTCATCAGCTTGGAGACACACAACTCTGAATCAATGTGAA
Organism: Crocuta crocuta; assembly: GCF_008692635.1. Taxonomy (NCBI): domain Eukaryota; kingdom Metazoa; phylum Chordata; class Mammalia; order Carnivora; family Hyaenidae; genus Crocuta; species Crocuta crocuta. The sequence continues at coordinate 3,501,680 of NW_027530974.1, forward strand.
AAAGTCCACTAGATGACTTGTTGCTGCAAATGTAGTTTGTGCTCTACATTTATGAAAATATTCTGAAATTGGTACCCAAGAAGCTGTTAAGAGTAAATACCTTGGGGAAGTGGAGGTGGAGGTTGGGGTAAATGGAAGGGAATTACTCTTCATATTAAGCTGTTCAGTACTGTCTGAAAAAAGTATAAAATATTTTGTTTATATGATGAAAAGCGATTTTAAAGAAAACATTAAAATTTTTCTAAAGGAAACTGTATGTTATTTTAAACTGATCTAAGGCTTGTAAGGACTTTATAAGCATAAAGGTAATAGAAAAAATGATGGGAAAGACTGATAGATTTGATTACACAAAGATAAGTCAAAACATACTGCTATCACAAGCTAAAAGAAATATTTGCAACAAAAATTACAGAAGAGAAGCTAATCTTCCTATATTATGAAAGTCTTATAAATCAATAAGGAAATCAGTAACATGCTACAAACAGCTGTTCTAGACTTCTTTCTGTCCTGATTCTACCACATCCACCTACAGAGAACAACTGACCAGAAAAGAAAGAGATTCCTAAATATATAGATGAAATCCCAAGATTCAGTGGTAGCTGAGGCCACTTATACTTTTCTTTTCATGCCCGGTTTGGTCCATTCTACTGGGATTTCAAGCTAGGCAAGGCTTGGAGGACCCAGGACCAAAGTGGACCTGAGCCTCTACACTAGAAGGAAAATAAGTGAATCTCATAATCTCTCATCTAAGATATATTTAGAGATAGGTGGTACCCTTACAATAAAGATGCAAGAAAACTTCTTGAAAAATAAAATGCCATGTTTATTTGCACCTGGCCTTCTGGTACAGCATCCTGCCATGTATGCAACAGAATGGTCTTTGGAGACCAAATACACTTGGATTCAAGTCCTGGTTCTGCTGCCTTTTACTGTCTATAAAACTTGGACAAGTCACGTATCAAATCTTGGTTTTCCCATCTGTAAAGTGGGAATAATGCCTCCTTATACGGTTGTTGTAAGGTTAAGAGATAGTATATGAGATCCTTACCTCATACCATACACACACACACACACACACACACACACACACACAAACTTCAAAGAGATAAATATTTAACTAAAACATGAAAATTTTATGAAATAGAGGATAATTTCTTCATGACCTTGGAATAGGAAAGAATTTCTTAAGCAAGGTCCAAAAAAAAAATAATGAAAGAAAATGTATATGAATTAGACTACATAAGGTTTAAAACTTCAGTGCACTAAGAGATATCTTTTAAAAAATGAAGACAAACAAAACCTGGAAGAAGGTATTTGTAACATTTAAAATAAGCGAAGCATTAGTATGGAACATACTAAAATTCTTTTAAACAAACATTTTAATGAAAACACAATAGAAAAATGAGCAAAAGACATGAACCCACCGAAGAAACCGCTATAGCCAACAAATGCAGGAAAAGATGTGTGATTTCACCAAAACCATGGTAATGCAAATAAATCCAGAGTGAGACATTCCACTCCCACAAAATTAGGGAAAAAAATTAAATTGTGATAAAAGCAGGCACTGGAGAGGATTATGGGGAGTCAGGGATTTTCATGCACTGCTAGTGGGAAATGTAAATTGATTCGATCATGTCGGAGAACAATGTGGCATTATCTAGTAAAGTTAAAAATAATCACAGCTGGGGCGCCTGGGTGGCTCAGTCGGTTGACCATCCGGCTTTGGCTCAGGTCATGAACTCACAGTTCGTGGATTCGAGCCCCACATTGTGTTCTGTGCTGACAGCTCAGAGCCTGGAGCCTGTTTCAGATTCTGTGTCTCCCTCTCTCTCTCACCCTCCCCTGCTCACGCTGTCTCTCTCTCTCAAAAATAATAAAACATTTAAAAATTTTTTTAAAAATCACAGCCTCTGACCCAACAATTCTACTTCTGAAGAAACCTCAGCACGTGTTGGACATGTGCACAGAGAGACATAGAAAGATGTTTACTGTAGTCTTGTTTTAGAATAGAAATTTACTGTAAGCAATTCAAATGTGCATCTGTAGAAGGGTGGGTAAATAAATTGCACCACATTTATACAATGGAATACTATATACAAGTGAAAATAAATGGACCAGATTTACGTGTAGCAACATGGAGGAATCACAAAAAAATATAACTTTGAGCACAAAAATGCTGCATACACTATGATATGCATGACATGCATTTATGTAAAATTCTTACATACCCAAAGCAACACCAAATATTGCTTAGAGATTGCATATCTCCATAGTAAAAGTATAAAAATATGACCTGGGTACAAACCAACTTTCTGAGGGAAAGGAAACTGGGCAGGAAATGCAGAAAAACTGTTACTGTACCTTCCTGTACTTTTTTAAAAATTGAGGTATTATTGGCATATAACTTTACAGCAGTTTCAGGTGTGCAACCTAATATTTGATATTTGTGTATATTGCAAAATGATCACGACAATTAAGTCTGGTTAATGTCCGTCATCACATATAATTACAAAAATGTTTTTCTTGTGACGAGAACTTCTCAGATCCACTCTCTTAGTAACATTCAAATATGCAAGACAGTGTTATTAACTATAGTCACCATGCTGCATATTACATCTTCATGACTTATATAACTGAAAGGTTGTATCTTTTGACCCCCTTCACTCACTTTGCCCATGGCCCGCCCCCCAACCTCTGGCAACCACAACCTATATTCTGTATCTATGTGCTCAGGGTTTTGTTTTGTTTTGCTGTACTGTCCTATGCTTTAAAAAAAAAAAAAAAAAGCTTCTCCCAAAATAAGTAGTAAATGTGAAGTACTGAGGAGAGTGTGTGACCTTTATGAGGTGCTTGTTAAATTATAGCTATTTTTGAGATTTTCTATCAAGTATAGGTAAGTAAAATATGCTTCAGCCCTGTGTCCCAATTCCAGGAAACTGGTGGCTCTTCTCCACCAGCGAATAGCAGGCTCTGTATATTGTAAAACAACATGAAATTAGCATTGAGCCTCACGTTAATCCAATGGCTCTCCACTGGGGGAATTTTGACTCACAGGGGACACCTGGCAATGTCTGCAGATATTTTGGTTGTCGCAACTGGAATGGGGGATGTTGCAACTCGAATGTAGAGGGCTGAGACCAGGGTTGCTGCTGAACATCATACAGTGCATAGGAGAGCCTCTTACAGCAAAGAATTATCTGCTACAAAATGTTAATCATGCCAAGGTTGAGAAACCCTAGGTAAGCCCATAGAAAGTAGAATAAATATTCATTGACATGTGTTTTAATATATTAAATTTGACTACTTTTCTGATTTTTTTTTCTAAATTATCAGACCTGTGAAACCATACCTTCTTTCTAATACTGAATACTAGGGCTAGATCAGAGAGCATGGGTGACAGAGATACTCCCATCCAGACCATAACCTCTAGGTTTTTTCTTTGTCCTCACAGTAGTCAAGATGCCATTTGCCACAGGAAGTGTACTCTCTATAATCATTTTAATTGGGCAAAACATTATGGAATTTTTTTCCCAACTCTGAAGCTGTATCAGTCTTGCATCCTAATTAAGTCCAACCCTGGCGGGTTCCAAGCTAAAACAACAGAGGCGTTTCTTTTCAACTTCTCAAGAAATAGTTCAGCTGATTAGTGGACCAGACCTCAAATCCATAACACTAAACCAACTACTTTATATTCTTAAAATTCAGTTGGCCAAATCACACAGAGAGAGTATATCAATCATGAGTTGATTCATAGCTTCATAGCTCAAAACTCCAAAATACAGTGGCTTAAATAAGATGAAACTTTATTCTTTTCTCATTTAAAAGATCTAAGGGTAATGCAATTCAGAGCTAATCTGCTAGCTCCATGACATCATCGTGCTCCTTTGAGTTCTTTGTGGCCCTCATTCTCATAGTCCAAAGTGGCCACATAAGTTCCAACTACAATATCCACACTGGAATCAACGGGATGGAGGAGAAGGGAGATGAGCATGGTGTTCCCTTTTAAGGAGACTTCCATGGGTTCCTTGCAACTCAACTACTTTTTGTCTCATTGGTCAGAACTTAAATATTTGGCTATCACTAAATGGTAAGGGAGGCAGTGACATAAAGATTTCTAGCTGGGCAACAATGTGCCTAGTTAAAAATCAGCATTCTTGTATTAAAGGAGAAGAGAAGAATGGATTTTGGAAGGCACCTAGTAGTTTGGCTTCCTAAATAATCATGTATACTCTTCTCCTACATAGACACATGCGTCTCCTTCTGCAAAAGAGATGACCTCAAAGTTTCATCCAGGTATTGCATTTCACTCAAAATCCAGAATCTCTGGGTGATGTCATCTCCATCACAACCAGATGTGGCTCCTCATGGTCTGGTAATTCACAAACCAAAAAACAAGTTATCTGCATTTACATGCAATATAATTGCTGAAGTAGGAGCAGAATAACCACAATAAAACTGCCACCAAAAAGGTAGGAAAAGGAAATATTGCAGGTATGGATCTATAGCAGTTATTGAATCCTGCTGGATAGGAATGGCAAAGACTCCCTTTCTGGCAGTGGAGTACATGCCTTGATTGGGCCCTCTGGTAGCTGCTGCCTTGGCTGAACTCCCTTGTCCATTGTTCACCATGACCTCTGGCTTTGCCCTCTGGGAGATTCTTTCTTGTCATTTTCCTCCATGGCTATTTTTGAGCCATGGACATTAGAAAGATATGATGGTCTTTGGAGCTGCAGCGTTTCCAGAGCCATTCTCTCTTGTGCAGGTGCAGGGACCCAGGGATTCTTTTAAGAATTGAATAATTAGAAGTTTTTGCAAGCCAAGCGAGAGATTCCTGTCCAAATGTAGAAAGCTTCCAACCTATTTGCTTCCAGTCAGTTCCAAGTGTGAGTTACCACAGCCTAAAACTGTGTCTGGAAACTCTATGCCTGAAAACTCTGATCTTTTATTTATAGCTCTTTATGCTCTGCCAGTCCCTTCCTTCTCAAATTGAAGTTGACTATTCTTGAGACCTTTTGAAGCAAAGAAAGAAAAAGTTGGATGGGATGGCAATACCTTTCATCTTTCTTTATGACTGGACATGTTTCCATTGTCTGGCAATGAATTCTGAGGGAAGATGCTTGAAAGGGGCTTGCGGCCATGTTCTTATCTCCTGCCAAAGCTGGATGAGTGTTCAGTCGCTTCTTACTACTGCTTCAGTCTAGGCAAAAAAAGTAATTGGATTTTTCACCCCAGCAAGACTCCCAGTTATAGGGCTCATAATCAATTTAGATCACAGGCAGAGACAATCCCATAGTGAAACTGTATTCCCTTCCATTTCTGCTGGCAGACAAGCTAGCTCCAGCCCATGTTCATATCTTGATTGTAGTAGTTGGCTAAAAGCCACAAGGAGCAACCAGTACAAACAAAAGTTTTACCTTCCCTACCTTTTCCCCTACCTACACATTCAGTTTGCATGCTTTCTTTACATGATTCAGCAGGTGACAGTTGGATCAAACATTTTGCTATAGGAAAACAAGAGTCACTAACTTTCCAACCAACAATATTTAGTTCATCACTGTTCTTCTCTACTAAGCCAGTGACACTATTGGATTTTATTGCTTCTATCACCCAACTCCCAGGGGCCAAATCTCATATTAAGGATGATCTTCAGGGACCCCTGGGTGGCTTAGTCGGTTAAGTGTCCAACTTTCGCTTAGGTCATGATCTCGCGGTTCGTGGGTTCGAGCCCCGCATCGGACTCTGTGCTGACAGCCAGCTCAGAGCCTGGAGCCTGTTTCAGAGTCTATGTCTCCCTCTCTCTCTGACCCCTCCCCTGCTCACACTGTCTCTCTCTCTCTCTCTCCTAGAAATAAATAAAAATATTTAAAAAAAAAAAAGGATGATCTTTAGTGGTACAAATATTAAGGTGCAAAATCAAAAGTGATTAAAACCTAGAACAAGATGTTACGCCCAAAGATGTGACTAGTCATATGTAGAATGTGATAAGAAATATGTATTTGTTTATTAACCATAACAGGTCTTAGTAATAACATAAACCTGTGAGTTTATAAATTAGATAAAACTCCTTTTCCTATATATAATTTGTAATGCTTTTCTCAAGTTGGAACAGGATTTCAGATGGTGTTTCTCATAAGGAGAACTCCCAAGATCTCATGATTATGTAGACTAATTCCTGACTCAAGACAGCAGAGATGGGCCATGGGACCAGGCATCACTAATGCACAAGACAAAGGTCAGATGGAAATTGGAAAGGAGACATGAAGAGAAAAGGAGAGAAGTGACTGAGGCCGTTCAGTTCTAATCTGACTATAAATTGCTAAATTGTAAGAGAAAAAGAGAAAGAGAGACACATGTTGAAATAAACCAAAGAGTCTTTGAAAGACCTGCTGCCACTAGTTTTATAATAATTAACATTTTTTGACACTGTGTAGTAAATGGCAATGTGTTAAGTTCTTTGTACACCTTGGGTAATCCTCAAAAATGTATGATACTCTTGTGATCTCCACCTTACAGATAAGGAAACTGAGGCATAGCTTAAATAATCTACCTCACATCATAGCAAATGGCAGAGCCAAGACTTGAACTCAGGTCTCTCAGAGACCAAAGGTAATCTCTTGACCACTATGGTATATTGCTTATGGTGGAGATTGAGGTTTTCATTTTTTTCTCAAAGGAATGATTTATAATCATGTTCACTTTTCAGTACTAGACAGTCATTCATCAGCTCTATAACCAATCTGGATTCATCAGGAGGAAAGTCACTCCAGCTCCAGATTATTAATTGATATTTCAAAACCATGTATTATGATCTTTTTTAAAAAAAATTTAATGTTTATTTTATTTTTGAGAGAGAAAGAGAGCACAGGCAAGGGAGGGGCAGAGAGAGAAGAGTACACAGGATCTAAAGTGGGCTCTATGCTGACAGCAGACTGAAAACCAAGAGGTCGAGGTGCCTGGGTGGCTCAGTCGGTTAAGCGTCTGACTTCAGCTCAGGTCATGATCTCATGGTTCGTGGGTTCGAGTCCCGCGTCGGGCTCTGTGCTGACAGCTAGCTCAGAGCCTGGATCCTACTTCAGATTCTCTATCTCCCTCTCTTTGTGACCCTCCCCTACTCACGTTGTGTCTCTCTCTCTCTCTCTCAGAAATAAATAAAACATTAAAAAAGAAAAGAAAAGAAAGAAAACTACGAGATCATGACCTGAGCCAAAGTTGGGTGCTTAGCCGATTGAGCCACCCAAGGGCCCCATATATTATGGGCTTAATGAGTAGAAGTGGGGGAGGCAAAAAAATTAAGAAAATGGGTAGAGCAAGTATGATATGAATACCTCTCATCCTACTCTCAGAAATCCCCTTTGTTTTAAAAAATACTTTTTTTTAAGTTTATTTATTTATTTTGAGAGAGAGAGTGAACACAAGTGGGGTAGGGGCAAAGAGAGAGAGAGAGAGAGGGAGAGAGAGAATTTCAAGCAGGCTCCACACTGACAGCTCAGACTTGAATGCAGGCTCAAACTAATGAACTGTGAGATGATGACCTGAGCCAAAATCAAGAGTCAGATGCTTAACCAACCGAGCTACCTAGGCACCCCAGAACCCCTTTTCTTCCTTTGCCCCTTTCTCATCAGATGTTGAGTGTACACTGTTTGCCAACAATTTCACTTAGGACCAGAAAGGTCACCAGGCTCAAAGTCCCACTCTACTCACAGAACAGGGTGTTACGTACTGGGAGGAATGAGGTCAAGTGCTGAGTAAGCACATAAGAGGCATGTCATGCCCAATCTTTGGGATAATAGAGGAGAGAAAAGCATTCCTTTAGGAGAAGATGCCCAAGCAGAGACCTAGAAGGATAAATAGACATTAGCAAAGCACTAGCAGGCAGGAATGTACCCCAGCCAAGGAGACAACATGTGCAAAGGCCCCAAAGCAAAAGAAAGCTACATTCAGGGCACTGTTAGGTATAACTGCAATTTACAGGCCATGAGTAGGGGTGTGGGAAGAGGCAGCCTGAGGCTAGGTTCAAATCCTGAAGGTTCTGGTGCATCACACTAACCTGTTTGGATTTCATCCTATGGATAATGGAATGTTGAACGCAAGAGGGACACATCTGATTTGTGCTTTAGAGAGTTCACTCTAGCTTCAGGGTAGAGGATGGTTTGAAACATGATGTTAAATGGAGAAGTTAGTGAATAATCTATGAAGTTGTTGTAGCGTTGAGATGGTGAAGGCTGGGACTCGGGATAACAATATGAACCGGCAGTAGCAGCCAGACTGAAGCACCACTGTGGATGCCTGCTCACAATTGAGTGACGAGGAGTCCAGCTTAATGCCTGGTTTGGCTTGAAAAATTGGGTGAATGAGTGGGACTAGATGCAGGAAGAAGAGGAGCAGGTCTGGGGACAGGTTGATATCAAATAGAAGTCCTAGGAATCTTGAGATCACCAGAGAGACCTGGCCTGGAAAAGGTGTATGGTTGTGCACATGCTAGTAATTAGAGCCAGGGAAATAATGAGCTTACCCAGAGAGTAAGGTTGACCTCCTTCCGTACACAGATGTCTTAGGCCCTCCTAAGTCACACTGCAGTCACACTGGCTAGGACTTCCCACTGAAGTGTCCCCTGCCAATCTACTCTTTGGGGTCTTAACCCACTCTCAGTTAGTTGCCCTGATCCCTATCCAATATTAGATTGTTTGTCTCAGGATCTCTCTCCTAGCTACTTTACTAAGTGATTTTTACATTAAAAACTCATAGGCAATAATGGATTGTTGCCTAAAACGTTTCTGAATTTTAATTGATGAGAATCAATAGAATTTCAAATCCATAGAAATCGCAAGTTTCTTTTTCCTTCCTTCCCTCTTTTCTTTCATTCTGTTTATTTAATGTTTATTTATTTTAAAAGAGTGAGAGAGAGAAAGAGAGAGCAGGGGAAGGTCAGAGAGAGAGGGAGAGAGAGAATCCCAAACAAGCTATTTAGCACAAAGCCTGAGGAGAGATTCAATCCCACCAACCACTGTATCATGACCTGAGCTGAAATCAAGAGTCAGACGTTCAACTGACTGAGCCACCCAGGCACCCCTTTTCCAACTTGTTTGTTTGTTTGTTTTTGAATCAGTGGTTATTCCTGAGGTAAGCTACCACTTAGGACCCCACCACTGCCACTATAACTCCTATCTCCTCAAATATGGATTTGCTAAAAATTGAGTATTTGGTTTTATTGCTTTGAAAGCATAAGGTGTAAACTGCCTTTCAGAATCATGATCTTTTTTGTCATAGAGAATCTATACAAGTACTTCATGCACTTATCTGCAAAATGGCAACTCAGGTTGTGGCTATTTTAGTGCTTGACATAGCCCATACAGAATCAAAGGATGCAGGTATTTTCCACCAATGCAAGGCCCCTAAGTTAGAGACATGGGAAGGGGGTGGCAGAGAGGAAACCACTGTATTTCGGAAGTCAAATGCGATACAGTAGAGAAGATTTTTGCACAGCAATCATTGGGGGCTCCTACCCCCATGCTCTTATAGCAATATGACATTTGGCATACTGCATTGTAATTCTTTTTTTAATGTTTATTTTTTTATTTTGAGAGATAGAGACAGGGAAGGAATGCATGCACATGCAGTTGCACACATGAGTCGGAGTAGGGGCAGAGAGAGAGGAGAGAATCCCAAGCAGGCTCCACGCTGTCACCGTGGAGCCTAACTTGGAGCTCAATCTCAGGATCCATGAGATCATGCTGAGCCAAAATCTTAGAGTTGGATGCTTCACCCACTGAGCCACGTAGGCACCACTACAACTCTTTCTTCTAATATTTTATGCTTCAAGAAGAGAAAAATCATATCTTGTTCTTTTCACTCCTTCTTGTGCCTTGACACAATGCTATTTATAGCAGATGCTTAATAAGTATATTTGAGCAGATGAATGAATGAATCTGCAGAAAAATAAGCCATTCAGAGCATGTCAGGTAACTTTTGAGACACCAAATCACATGACAGATTTTCCAAGAGATATACAATTTCTACCACTTCATCGTCCCCTGAGAAACAATATGAAGAATATGTACTAAAAATACAGGTTATGTGGCAAACATCAAATGGCTTCTGGTGGAGGGTGAGAAAAAGAGAATGGAGTGAACAAAAATGGAAATTGATCACAAGCACTGAAATAGAAATGGTAACTAGACATAGTGGTGACCACTTCACAATGTATACAAATGTCAAATCATGCTATATATGTGTATAGTGTGTATGTACATGCTATGTTGTATACCTGAAACCAATATGATATTGTAAGTCAATTAGACTTCAATCCATTTTTGTTTGGTTGGTTGGGTTTCTTTGGAAGACCCACACCATGGAATGTTATACAACTTTTATATTTTTAGGGGTTTTTAAAGTTTATTTATTTATTTTGAGGGAGGAGGGGCAGAGAGAGACAGAGAGAGAGAATCCCAAGCAGGCTCCACACTGTCAGTGCAGAGCTTGATGTGGGTCTTGAACTCACGAACCATGAGATCATGACCTGAGCTGAAACCAATAGTTAGACACTTAACCAACTGAGCCACCCAAGACTTCAATACATTAAAAAAAAAAAATTTAGAAGCAAAAGTGAGGTATGATGACATTGAGAGGTATGAGGAAAGAAAGTCAAGAGGATGAACAAACACAGTAGGGGGAGCCAAGAAAGGAAAAAGCATGTGGTTGATACACTGATAGCAAAGATGTGAAAAGCAAATTTTAGTGAAAAAAGAAATAAAGGCAAATCTTGGTAAACTGTAGAATGAATGATAGAGATGAGAAAAGTAAAAGGGAAAATGTGCCAAAAGCCAAGAAGTTTTTTGGCTTGGAATGAACCATCTCTAAAGGCTTCTACAGTCTTATTCTCTCTGCTATCAAAAGCTCTCTAAAATTCTTCTCTTCCTATAAGTCTTAAACAGGAAAGGAGAAAACATCCAAACTCCTCTAACAGAATTGTAAGACTAGAAGAGATCTCAGCAATCATTGACACCTTCAATTGGCAGATGAGGAACTTGAGGCCCAGGGGATGGAAGTGATTGGACCATTTTGGAACCTGAGCCAATACCATCATCTCTATTTCCAGATCTGTGCTCATTCAAATAGATGCTCATTCCCCGTTCCTATTTCTCCAAACAGAGGATATCTCTGTCATCTGAATAAGCTGAGGAAAAAAGTTTGTTTTGTAAAAATGAATCAATAAATATTTCTGTGTGAAGAAATAAACAAGAGGTCTAGGAGGCAGAGACTATGCTTTGATCTGTTATACTTCTAGGACCCAGCCCAGCACTTGGCACAGTGGTTTTAAATAAGGTTTGGATGGATGGCAGGATGCATGGACAGATGGACATATGGATAGGTGGATAGATGGATGGATGAATGTATTCTACGAAGGCTGTCACTGCTACCCAGATAGTTATTGAACAGACTTACGATCCTAAGAAATATCTGAATCCAGCTTTCAATTGTATATGGACAATGACCCCAGGTTGTTTTAGTATTGATTGAGTGAATGAATCAGATGCCCTCAGATAAGTTATAATCTCATCAAAAACCTAAGATGTAGACACAAGTCAAAATCATAAGCAAATAGGACAACAGTGTGTTAAATGCCAGGGAACTATACAAGGAGGTATAAATAGAGTGAATCTGTGATTTATTTTCTGAACTGGGACCCTTTTGAGAGTGAGGGGTGGCTACTACTTAGTCCTCTTAAAATTAATAAGCATGATATCACTAAATGGCTATGAAAAGTACATGCAAGTGATAGAAGCTAGAGAAAAAATTAAACAGATTTTTGTACTGTAGTTTTGTAGAGATGAGTTTGCTATCTTACAGTAAAAAATCAGACCTGTCTTCCTAGCATTTTTAGTTATATGTGTTCCACTTTGAGCAAAATGCCCTTCTAATGGTCTAATGAGGGTAGTCCAGAACTTTTTTTTAGTAATAGAAATGTTGCTAACAAGGTATATAAACCTACTTTTATACCTTTCCTATGTAAAGTGTAGTCCATGGGCCAGCTGCATGAGCATCATGTGGGAATGTGTTAGAAATGCAGACTCTCTGGCCCTACCCCAGACTAGCAGTCAGACTCTGCCCATTAATGAGGTCCTTGGAAGGGCACCTGGGTGGCTCAATAGGTTAAGCATCTGAGTCTTCATTTCGTCTCAGGTCATGATTCCACATTTTGTGGGATCGAGCCCTGCATCAGGCTCTGTGCTGACAGCATGGAGCCTGCTTGGAATTCTCTCTTTCAATCTCTCTCTCTGTGCCTCCCCGACTCCAACTCCTGACTCATGCTTGCTCTCTCTCTCTCTCTCAAAAAAATAAATAAATAAATAAACAAACATTAAAACATTTTTAATGAGGTCCCTGGATGATCTGTAGGCACATTAAAGTTTGAGACTCATTGGTCTACAGCACATTAATTTTTCCAAAAGAATAACATTTATTTAAACATTTCAATATACTTTTCCTACTTCGCTCCTGCTCCCCTTTATAAACTATATTCAAAGTGTACTTCCTTTTGCTTTTCAGCCAATTTCAGTGCCTGGAACTTTAATGATGATAATGAGGAGGACTGTTGTTTACAGAAAGAACAGGAAAACTGTGGATGAAACACCCTATATCCCCACAAATGCACTCTTAACTCAGGGCTGAGGATGGAAAACACATTCACAAGATAATCTTCTCCATTTTGGTACAGACCAGCTTTATTTAACTCTACCTAACCAATTCTGGTTTTAAAACTTCTCTCAGTTAAGAGTGGAAAGGTCTGAGGGGGAATTATAGAAGAGGAAAGCATACTTGGAAATGCAAATGGATCCAGGAAATCTTCACTTTCATTCATTGTAAATGCTTAACAAAGACTTTATCTTTTCCTAAGTCAAAGGAGTATCCACATACTATGGAGGTGGCTTGCTCATCCTTCCTGCGACTGCTTTGCTGGCTCAGGGCCCAGTGTGAATTTGGTAATACTGGGCAAGGCCACAGCTGTGTGCCGGCCTGCATGGCATCTCTATTTTTGCAGCCATTAAATAGCTTTTCCCATCTCCAGCCTGTGTTGCTGCACATGTGACCCGATGAATCCCCTGTAGAATGAAGCCACAATAATGGGCAGGACAATTAGCTCAGGGACACCAGGCCTTCCTAGCAGCCTCTTGCCCATGTTATTTGGAACGCGTTCTGGGCGGGGTGCTTCTGAGAATTCCACTAATGCCCCATTACCATCCCGAGTCTGGGAACCATGGGGAGAGAGATCCGTTTCCTTCCTGCCCAAGATGAATGTTGTGAAGGGCAATTGAGGGGGTTGGGAGTGCCTCCAAATAAAGGTCTTTTATGGATCTTTAAAGCTGTAAGTCACTCAGTCATAGTCTCTTTTTGCCTGCTGGCATGACAACTTTAAAAATGTACATTTCTGAACTTGCACTTTAACAGGCTTTCATCCTAACTTCGGTGAAGAAGAATTAGAACAGGGAAGATTTAAGTGTATGGTGTGGGCTGAAATCAGGATAATATTGATGGGACACCTCCATATGCCATTACCTATGAACCAGAATTTTACATTTCAAAAAGCATAGGTGAATCTTAAACAGTCAAGGCTGCTATCCCTGAAAGATCAGATAGACAGGACATCTCATAGTGAAAACCATGGAATCTTGGGCCTCAAAGATCTTTAGAATTCCCCTCTTCCTAGTGGAGGGAAATGTATACAAAATGAGGACTCTGCTGCTCTGCTTCATCATCTTGCCCTAAGGACCACATCAGACAAAATGGGAGACTACACTGAAACTGCGCAAAACAAAATAATACATATTTTTAGAGATCCTTGTTATTATTTAAAACTGAGAGAACAAGCACAAAGGAGTCAAAATGGCGACTTGTCCACAGTCACTGGGTCATGGGTTCCCTTAGAGATGCTTGAGCACCTGTGAGCTCAACTAGACTAGATCACTTTCACAAAAGAACCTTGTCTTTTCCCTTGGTCTAGCAGTGATCCGGCACATGTGCCTGCCCTAGATTATACAGAATACTTGCACTCTGGGCTCTCACTGGAGAATATAACCTTGAATTCCTTACTGTCCAGTCCTTTAGCAAAGACCGATTTTTGAAAAATGTTTGTAGAAATTCCCTGAAAGGTATATATGTATTATCCATTCTGCTGGGTACCCTCAAATTTACCTTGGGACCAAATTTGACTGTTAGTGTCTTGTGTGTTTAGATCACAGATATTTGCCTTCTTGGAGAATGGACTTGAATGAACTGTGCATACATAGAGGGGTGCTATCAGATCCAACTCTAAGTAATGCATCACTGTATTTAACACAGAGATCTCAGTGATAACCCAGTCTGCCACATTTCTAGATTCCTCCTTACGAGGACACATAGGAGAAATTCCCCTGGGGTTGCAGCTTAAGGAGAACCATGGCTTTTACAGAACATCCTTTTATATTATGAATAGCCACAGTAACTTCATAACTGGGAGTGCTCTGGCTACTAGAAAATAGAGTCAAATTTGTTTAGCAAATGAAATGCATTGCACTGTAGTAATTTTATCCTTCTTTTGATTTCCTTACCCCTTTTTCCCTTTGACAATTCCTTTCATCTCTTTATATTGCCTATGTTTTATAAACCAACTCATTTTTATAATTTTTTTTGTGGTAACTTCATAAATTTCAGTTGGATTGAATGGAGTCCTTGGCATCTTTTGCCAATAAAACCTCAATTCAAAGTCTTTATGCCAAGTACTCGCAGCAGCTGGGCATTGGGGATAATGCGTAGCTATGATTTTTCAGAGGCATATGTAAGTCATGAATCTAAGTAGATCATATTTCCAAGACCATGAAGTTGATAGATTTTCATGTTAGAAGATGTATTTAGTTCCATAAGCTCTCTTGAACTTATAACCAGATATTGAAGGTTAGATAAGGCACTTGACCTTTGCCATTTAGTTCTTGGCATCATCAACATGCAAAACAGTAAAATCTCAGTTGGACTGTATCATTTGGTTTTGTGACAATTTGGACAAAGACTGGTTGAAGTTTACCCTTTGTTCTCTGTATGGATACATTAAACGAAATGTAACTTGTAAGAAGGAATATTTGAAAGCTAAAGAATTACTTCCCAACTACTTTTATTCCTATATGCATATTAAAATGCCATTAGATTACCTTCAAAATCCAGCATTGGTCTGGCTCATACTTTGATATGCTAATTACAAACCTTTCCTATTTATTAAATTAGTAATTGATTACTCTGATTAGAAAGTCTAACACTGAAGGTGATAAATATGTACTTGTGAAAAATATCCAAATTATTTCTAATATGTATGCTCTTGACAATCATGCCAACTCTTGAAATTGCTCTAAAATTTAAGTAATAACATGGTATGTGTCTTTTCTGAAACATTTGGAGATGTTCGCTACTTCTTTGTTGAAATCACCCCCTCTTGAATTCTGTAATATTGCCTCCTCTTTCTTCTTTTATTCCCTCTCTGATTAAGTCTTTGTTTTATGAAATGTTTTTCCCTCCTCCTTACACCCTCTGACTGTAGATATTCCCCAAGTCCAGCACTCAGTCTGACAGCTTCTCTCTTCTCATTTGCTAGGGTAACTAACCTTTAAAGCATCAACTATCATTCTTAACAGCTGACCTTCTAGTGTGAATGTTCACTTGTGTTCCAATTTCTCAGCTCAGATTATTTACTGGATACTTCTACTGACACTTCACATTCATGGGGTCAGCCATTTAGTGAACTTTGTTAGTGCTATCATGACACTTAGCCATAACAAAAAAAAAATCTTTTGTATTTAGTACATGGTACAATAGGTGCTTTAAAAACAGATTCTTGATTTCAGCTCAGGTCGTGATCTCATGGTTCATAGGATGGAGCCCCTTGTCAGGCTCTGCGTTGACAGCCCAGAGTCTGCTTGGAAATTCTCTCTCCCTCTTTCTCTGACCCTTCACAGCTTATTATCTCCCATTATATAAATAAATAAATAAATAAACTTAAAAAAACATTTCATTTCATCCTCTGAACCATCCTATTGGTGGGTTTTCTTTTCTTTTTTCTTTCTTTTTTTTTTCCACAGCAAACAGAGGTCAAAATATGTATTACAGAAATCTTGATGTGTTCTTTTTTTTTCTTACAAATAGTTTATTGTAAGTTGGTTTCCATATAACACCCAGTGCTCATCCCCACAAGTGCCCTCCTCCATGCCCATCTCCCCCCTCCCCCCCACATCCATCAGTCCTCAGTTTGTTTCTCAGCATTCAAGAGTCTCTCATGGTTTGCCTCTCTCCCTTTCCNCGCTTAACCAACTGAGCCACCGAGGCGCCCCGGGTTTTATCTTCTTAGCTTTACCTTTTAAGAAACTGGGAATGAGGGGCGCCTGGGTGGCTTAGTCGGTTAAGCATCTGACTTTCGCTTAGGTCATGATCTCGCGGTTCGTGGGTTCGAGCCCCACGTAGGGCTCTGTGCTGACAGCCAGCTCAGAGCCTGGAGCCTGTTTCAGAGTCTGTCACTCCCTCTCTCTCTGACCCTCCCCTGCTCACGCTGTCTCTCTCTCTCTCCTAGAAATAAATAAAACATTAAAAAAAAATTTAAAAAAAAAAAAAAGAAACTGGGAATGAGAGACATACAGAAACTTGCCCTGGTCTTTCAGCAAGTTTTTCTCAGCATTGCAAAAATAAAATTTGAACTCCAGCCTGTCATGTTAAGCTGCCTCCCAAACTTATATCTAAAATTAAATTCTCTTTTTTTTTCCAAAATAAACTTCCGTGATGTCCCTATTCTCGCCTACCATACCATAATTCTCCTACTAAATATAGAAGCTTAAAACTTGGGGTACTTATTTGATCCTTCTCGTCCTTATCACTGTTCATATGAAATCCATCACAATGTCTGCCATGTTGATTCTTTCTAATGTTTCTTTCTTCCATTCTTCTTTCCTCTACTTCACAGACTTCTTTATTAATGTCTCCATTAAGTCGCTATCCTTTCTGCCTCTAGCTCTCACATGCCTTCCTTCCTTGATTCACTACTGTTGAACCTTCCAGAAGGCAGCCTTGCCCTGTTGTTAGGTGGTCAGAAGCCTTCAGG
Organism: Crocuta crocuta; assembly: GCF_008692635.1. NCBI lineage: Eukaryota > Metazoa > Chordata > Mammalia > Carnivora > Hyaenidae > Crocuta > Crocuta crocuta. The sequence goes on from NW_027530974.1 coordinate 3,518,790, forward strand.
ATAGGGCTTCCACAATTCAACTCCAACCTATTTTTACCGTTTTATTGGCCTTGACTTTACTTTCACTTCAATCTTCTGCTCTCTTCATTCTCCCTAGAAAGAGCCTTTTATTTTCCTTCTAAACTTTTGTTCACACAGTCTTTCCTCTCTTGAAATAAATATTCTTCTCCCACCCCCACCCTTGAAAGGCCCAACTCAAGCCTTGGAGTTGGTTCTGTGGTTTTTACCTTCTTCAAAAATTTGCCTGCTGTATTTATTATTACTTATTCAGTACAATTGTATGTTGCCTTGCATTCTGAGGAAAATTCGTGTGTGTGTGTGTGTGTGTGTGTGTGTGTTGTCTCCTTGGTCACATTTTAAATTCCTAGAGGGCAAGGATGGATTTCAAATACCTTGTATGTCCTTTGGAGATTTGGAATGAGTTATCATATAAATCACCTATGAATAATATAATATTCAAGGAAAGCAAATTACTTTGACAGAGGAAATGAAAAGAACACAGGTCTTAGAATTTATAGTATCTGAATTCCAGTCCAATCAACTGTGCAAATTCAGTCACTTTCAGATTCTTTAATAACATGGAGTTACTTCTGTCCTCAGAGCTTATGGTGATATTCAGTGAGCTGTAGAGTATGTAGCCCAGTACCTGCCATCATTGTGTACTGAAAAATGAAATTTTTATGCTTATTTGATAACTGAAGGGAGTCACTGTCTGTTCACTGTGTAACCAGACACACTGTGTGAACCAAACGTGGTTTGGGCCACTGTTGTTATCTATAATTGATTGACATGAATAAATGAATGTATAGAATAAAAGCTCAGACTATTTAAAATAAGTTTGTTGCCAATTTCTTTACTGAGAATTATACTATTTTAGAGTGAAAATAGTCCTTATCTAAACCATGACTCCCCAACACAGGTCTTTGAGAAAATGAGTAAAACATTTTTATGATGACTTTTTTGGTAAAACTAAATAATACAATTTAAGGAATTACTCTACGCCTTAAGATTATGACTCTCCTACTTCATATATGTGTTAAAATCCCTTTGTTTTATGAAACAATGTTGATATATATAGCAGAGCATAGCAGTGAGTTTTGTTTGACTGCTATGACTTTTCCTTAATGAAACAGAAAGTTGGCAAACAGATGACGGATTCCACAGTATTTTTTTAAAAAGGTTACAGGTCCACATTACACCAGATACTTAGAAACATGAGTCTAACCCAAGATTTTTGTTTCCAAATTGAAAATTATTTAACCTACAGAAATTACATTACTTTTTCAAGATCATGTAACTACTGCAGACCCGTTGTGAGAATTCAACTCTCCTAACTCTCAGAATGGACTTCATCTTTTAAGTGAAAATTGATCTTTTCTACTAATGGAAACAGGAAACCATTTTCCACTTGACTTTTGATGAAAATGCACTGTATAAATTTTATTTACTTATAATAAACTTATTAAAACCCTCCCAAGGGATGACTTTATTGCTAAGTAGAAAAAACTTGATGATAAGCTGTAAACCTTTAAAGGATATTTAAAATAGTTTCCAAGTTTTAAGAGCCTAAGTGTCCATCAACGGACGAACGGATCAAGAAGATGTGGTTTATCTATACCATGGAATACTACATGGCAATGAGAAACAATGAAATCTGGCCATGTGTAGCAACATGGATGGACCTTGAGGGTGTTATGCTGAGCGAAATAAGTCAGGCAGAGAAGGACAAATATCATATGTTTGCACGTATAGGAGGATTAAGAGGAACTTAACTGAGGAACAAGGGGGAGAAGAAGGGGGGAAATGGTGGGGGAAAGGGAGAGAGACAAACCATGAGAGACTCTTGAATGTTGACAAAAACTGAGGACTGATGGATGTTGGGGGGAGATGGGCATGGAGGAGGGCACTTGTGGGGATGAGCACTGGGTGTTATGTGGAAACTAATTTGACAATAAACTATTTGAAAAAAAAAAAATAGTTTCCAAGTTTTTAAAATTTCATATTTTCCATTTATTTTCAAATAAAATTTATTTTCTTTTTTTTTAATGTTTTATTTATTTCTAGGAGAGAGAGAGAGAGAGACAGCGTGAGCAGGGGAGGGTCAGAGAGAAAGGGAGTCACAGACTGAAACAGGCTCCAGGCTCTGAGCTGGCAGTCAGCACAGAGCCCGACGCGGGGCTTGAACCCATGAACCACGAGATCATGACCTAAGCGAAAGTCGGACGCTTAACCGACTAAGCCACCCAGGCGCCCCAAATAAAATTTATTTTCATCAAAAATAAATTTTCTTACATAAAAGCTATAGAAAATATAGAAATACAGGAGGAAGAAATAAAAACCCTATAATTCCAAAGAGAATCATGTTGGTCTATGAGCATACTTCCTGCTATATATTTTCCTTTGTACATCTTTGCATAGTTGAAATTATACTGCATATATAATATTTATATTTTTGGGTTCTTCACTTTCATTTCTTTAATATTTTAAAAGTAATACATTCACATAGTTTCAAGCTCAGAAGGTACAGATGGATATAGAGATGATTCTCCTCTGACCTAACTCTCAGTCATCTATTTCTCCTCCTTAACAAAAATCAGCATTTCCAGCTTTTTCATTTTGGGTGTGTGCATCCTTCCAGAGATATTTTATGCATTAGGTTCAGGTTTTTTCATTCCATGTTAAGACATAAGCATTTCCCCATCTTTTAAAAAATCTTATTATTAAGGGCTATATAATATTTTATTTTGTAGATATGCCATAATTTATTTAGTCATGCTTACATATCATACATTAAAATTATTTTCAGTTTTTAAATTTTCAGTAACTTTGCAGATCCTATAGCTTAAATGAATCCATTGATCTCTTTTTATTTTAAAAATTATAAGACTTTAACAATAACTTTCCTTGAAGAGATTAGTTTTATTTTATCTCTATTACCAAAAGCAAATCTGTTGTTTCTTCAACTGAAGCTAGTCAGTCAACCTGGGGTTGAAATAATCTTTTATCTACATGAACTGATTTCAGCTGGATACAGTCATATTCTCTCAAGAAAGAATTAGCTACCACATTCAGTGCTCCATAACAACTTACTGGAAGAAGCTGATAATACTGAATTATAGTATTGAAATTTGCTAAGAGAATAGAACTCAAAGATTCCCAAAAAAATTAAAAAAAAAAATATGTGAAGTAATGGAAACTGAAGGAATCCTTTGACAATGTATGTATATGTATATCAAATAACCACTATGTATACTTTAAATTTCTTACACTTTTATGTGAATTATACTTCAATGAAACAAATTAAAAAGAAAAGAATGCACCGGTAGAATTCATGGCATTTTGACCTCACTATAATCACTGCACTGTATATACTATATACTAGGAGTTCATGAGTTCACAGTGTTGTTGGCTAAAACCTCATTTGGAGCTCTCTCTCTCTAAAGCGGAGAGAAGACATGGATTCAAACATCAATAAGACCAAAGACATAAAAAAACAACACGGCAATTAAAGGAAAAAAGATTAGGGGCGCCTGTGTGGCTCAGTTAGTCAAGCATCCGACTTTGGCTCAAGTCATGATCTGACGGTTCATGGGTTCACGCCCTGCATCAGGCTCTGTGCTGACAGCTCAGAGCCTGCAGCCTGCTTCAGGTTCTTTGTCTCCCTCTCTCTCTGCCCCTCCACCTCCCCTGCTCATGTTCTCTCTCTCTCTCGCTCTTGCTCTCTCTCTCTCAAAACTAAATAAAGATTAAAAAAAAGAAATAACCATATTATTGATGTAAATGAGATTTTTACAAACCAAACAAGATTGAGGATTTCATCCAGGAAGAAAGGAATTAATAAATAAAATGATAGGAGTAAAGAATACAACAACCAAGAGTTTAAGAGTATATCAGACATAACTGAAGAGAGAATTAGTAAACTATAACATCACCAGAAACAACTGTCTCAATGATTTAGACTTCCAGTTATAAGATGAATAAGTTTTGGGTATCTAATATACAGCATGATGACTATAGTTAACAATACTGTACTATATATCTTAAAGTAGCTAAAAGTAGATTTTAAATATTTTCATGATGAAAAAAATTGTATTTATGTGAGGTGATGGAGGTGTTAACTAATCTTATGCTAGTAATCATTTTGTAATATATATGTTTGAAATCATCATGTTGTACACCTTAAACTTATACAATGTTATATGTCATTATACCTTAATTAAGCTGGAAGAAAAAATTTTGATGACTTTATATAAAAAAAAGAAATTGCCAACCTAGAGTTCTGTACCAAATGACATAGCCTTCCATAAAAAGGTAAAATAAACATTTTCAGACAAAAATGACAGAATTCATCATCCGCAATCTGCAATAAAAAAAAAATTAGTTGTTCTTCAAGCATAAGGAAAATGATTCCAGATAGAAGAGTGGAACTACAGTAAAAAAAATAAATAGTTATATATATATGTGTGAATCCAAATTAATATTGGTTATATAAACCAATAATCATAATGACTTTTGGAATTTAAAACAGAATTAAAATACAAAACAATAAGGATAAGACATGGGTCAGTAGAATATGGAACAAGTGGTATAAAGTATTCTTAGATTATTGCATTATCTAGGGAAAGATAAAAGTATTGACATTAAACTTAGTTAAGAGAAAGATGCATGCCATAATTTCTAAGGTTGCCACTATATATATATTGTAAAAGAAAATATGACTTTCAAGGTAATGAAAAAAATGACAGAATATTTTTTTAAAGTTCTTAATCAATCTAAAACAAATTTAAGGCTGAAGTCCAGGGAGGGAAGGGGTAAGAAACATAGAGCCATCAGGGTAAACAGAAAATACTGAATATTATGATGGTATAATAATATTACTACACATATCTGTAATTACCTTAAGTATAAATGGACAAAATAGCCCAATTAAAGGACAAAGATTGTCATACTGGATTTTTAAAAATTGTTGTTTCTAAGAGACATATAAAAAACATAATGATCCAGAAATTTTAAAAACACAAAGATAGAAAAAGATTTATCTATCATACAAACACAAATCAAAAAGAAGTTGGTTATAAATATCTTAATGTCAGATAAAGTAGACTAAAAGTGTACTAGTATTAATAATACCAGTATGAATTCATACTAGTATAATATACTACTTATTAATATATTAATTTTTGCTGGTATATTACTATATTCATACTACTATTATTAATATACTAGCATTGATTAATAATACTAAGGTATTATTAGTATCTTTATAATGACAAGATGCTTCATTTAACAAGTAGATATAACAGTTTAAATCTGTATGTATCTAATAATTAGCTTCAAAATATATAGAGCAAAAACCAACTGAACTAAAAAGACAGAGACAAATTCACAATCATATTGGGAGATTTGAACACATCCATACCAGTAAGTGACAGAGATTTGAACAACATAAATAGCATAACAGCGTAAATAGTAAACTGAAATATATAGATATAAATATATCTCATATATAAAAATATATTACAATATATATTAACGTATACTATATACAAAAAATATCATTACTATTACTATATTATTATTTTATATAACATATATTTGTATTATATATAAATAATATATTTAATTTATAAAAATAGATCATTATATAATATATATGATAACTTATATAATAAATTATATATATGTAAANATATAGAAAATTAGGATATTTGGGGCATAAAGTAAGTCTCAGCAAATTTCAAAGGATTAAAATTCTACAGATCATGTCTTTTTACTACAATTCAATGAAGCCAGAAATGAAATGACAAAAAATAACCAGAAAATTCCCATATTTTTTAATGATTCTTTTAATAATCCACAAGTCATAAAAGAAATCACAATGGAAATGGAAATATATTTTGAAGAAATGATAATGAAAATGTAAAATATCAAGATTGTGGGTTATAGTGTAATTTATAGGCTTATATATACATTTGAACTGAAAGACAAAATCAATAAAGTCATTTAAAGAAATTAGAAAAATAACAGTAAATAAAACTCAAATTAAACTAGAAATAATAATGGTAGGAGCATAATGAAATAGAATAGACACTTCCAAAACAGAGAATCAAAATGTCCAAAATCAGTATTTTTAAAAGACTGATAGATTAATGCAGCTCTGGCAAGACTGATAAAGAGAAGTCACACACAATTTGAAAAATGGAAATGGGGCATTACTACAGACCCTACCCATATAAAAATTTTCTGAGCAATTTTATGCCATTAGGTTTGAAAATATAGATAAAGTGGATACATTGTCATAGAAAGAAACCTGAATATTCATTCATTAAAAACTTGAATCTATAAAAGAAGATTAAAGAGTGCACTTATCATGATGAACACTGAGTGATGTGTAAAATCATTGAATCATTATGTTGTACACCTGAAACTAATATAACATTGTGTGTTAATTATACTTCAATTTAAAAAAAGAAAAATATTGAATCTATAATATAAAGGCTTCTAACAAGCATGCCCCAGGATCAGATGGTTTTACAAGCAAATGCATACAGTTAATAAAGGAAGAAATAATAGCATTCATATACAAACCAAAAATTGGAAAAGAGGAAATGTATACCAATTCCTCTTGAGACATGCATAACTTGATATCAAAACCCAACAACGACAAAAGAAAGGAAAATTTCATGCTAACTTTTCTCATAAATTTAGATTCAAAATCCTAAACACAGTATTCACATAATAAATGTAGCAATTTATAAAAAGGGTAATGCGTCAAAACCAAATGTGGCTCATTCCAGAAAAGAACAATTGGTTTAAAATTTTAAATTATATAAATCAACACATTACAAAATGAAGGAATAAAATCTTATGGTCATTTCAATAGATGACAAAATTCCATATCATTCATGATTTAGTAAAACTTCTTGAAAATTAGTACTATAGGGACACCTGGGTGGCTCAGTTGATTGAGCTAGATCAGCTCAGGTCATGATCTTGCAGTCATGAGTTCGAGCCCTGTGTTGGGCTCTATGCTGAATGCTGAGCCTAGAATCTGCTTCTGCTTCTGTGTCTCCCTCTATCTCTGCCCTTCCCCCCTCCCCAACTTGCTTGCTTGCTGGTACATGTGCGCGCTCTCTCAAAAATAAATTTAAGGCATTAAAAATTATTAAAAAATAAAATTAGTACTAAAAAGGAACTTCTTTAATCTGCTTAAATATGAATAGAAAATTATGTTAGTGGTTATTTCTAATGATGAAAGATTTCCCTTTGTAATAAAAATCAGGAAAAGATGTCCACTATGACCATTTCTATTTAATGTCACAGTGGAGATCTTAAAGGCAGTGTCAGGGCCGCCTGGGTTGCTCAGTCGGTGAAGCGTCCGACTTCGGCTCAGGTCATGATCTCACAGTTTGTGGGTTCGAGCCCCGCATCGGGCTCTGTACTGACAGCCAGCTCAGAGCCTGGAGCCTGTTTCGGATTCTGTATCTCCCTCTCTCTCTGACCCTCCCCTGCTCACATTGTCTCTCTCCCTCTCTCAGAAATAAATAAAACATAAAAAAATTTTTTAAGGCAGTGTCAGTAACCTAATGGGAATACTGAATATGTGCTTGCCATCAGTAAAGCATTCATCAGAAATTTATTTTGAAATAATTTGATATCTTAGAAAAAGATCAAAATTAATGCAAAAGTACAATAATTCCCTAACTACTCTGTCCCACCCACTTATTCTTCATAGTGCCACACTTTTTAAAAGTACTGATCAGATTACTGCTTACAACACCAAGGATATTGTCATGACCCACAAAACTCACCTGCCTCTTAATCCCAGTATATGTCCCTCTACTCCGCAGTCCAGCCCCATCAGCTTCTTTCATATTCTTCAAGATGGGCTCTTTAAATATCTAGGCCTTGGCACAAACTTTTCCCCCAGGCTGGACCATCTCTACCATCCTCATACCCTAGTTCTTCATTCAGACTTTAGCTCACTACTTTATGTATAACCTCATCAAAATCCAAAGATATCCCAATAGCCATCAGCACATTAGCACCCACATCTTGCTTTCTAAGATGATTCTTCAGTAAAAAGAACCACAGCTTTTTGTAAAAACGGCTAATTCTAGGACTGGAGCAGAAAATACATGACAAGAGCCTGGAACATCTAATAATGTTGGAAAGTAAGGAATTGGTCACACACACTTACGTATACACCCTAACCATGATCGGGGTATGTCAAAGGGGCACAGGAGTCACTGAAAGGGCTCCTAATGGTCAACGCTAGAACAGTCAGAGTAACACAATAAAGAAAAAAATACGGCTTGTAATCCTAAGTACAAAATATATACCCACGAGTCCATATTAATAGAAATTATTTAATAAATTAATAAGTAAGGAGGAGGAGGATAACTCCTCATTCCTTAATGTGGGCTTCCCATTGTTACTCCCTCCCAAACAGTAGAGAGTAGAAAGGGAAAGGGGGAGAGCAACTTTATAGTGGAGAAACCTGCCAAACACTACTTTAGCCAGGCAATCAAGGTTAACATCAATGTGATTAGTCATGTTGAGAGTACATACCTTTGATATGATGTGATGAGAAAGGCATTTTTACCTCTGTGGTCTTCCTCTCAAAAACATATAACCCCAGTCAAGAAAAACATCAGACAAATCCCAGTTGAGGGATACTATACAAGATACTCAACCAGTACTCATCAAAACTGTCAAGGTCATCAAAAATAAGGAAAATCTGAGAAATTGTCACAGCTAATAGGAACTTAAAGAGATAAAATCACTAAGTCTAATAGGGTGTCCTGAATGAGATCCTGGAGCAGAAAACAGACATCATGTAAAAATATGGAAATCTGAATAAAGTAAGGACTTTGGGTTATAGTAATGCATTAGTATTGGCCTCGTTAACCGTGACAAGTGTACTATACTAATGTAAGATGTTACTAGTAGGGGAGGGGCGCCTAGCTGTCTCAGTTGGTTGAGTGTCCAACTCTTGATTTCGGCTCAGGTCATGATTCCAGGGTTGTGGGATGGAGCCTTGCCTCCAGCTCTGCTTTGTAATTTTTCTGTAAATCTAAATCTTTTATTTTAAAAAAATTTACAAAAACAACAACTAAATAAACCCTAAGTACTGAATGGAATATAGTATACTCCCTACCTTCCATAAATTATTCAAAAATCTGCCAAGTATTGGCTTGAATATAGAAATATTATTCTTAAGCTGGGGAGTGGGTACACGGGTTTTTGTTGTATCCTCTAATGTCAGTTTGAAAGTTTAATATTCTCTTCTTTTATGTTAAATTGTAAAGTAATTACATGGAAGTTGGGACGTTGATTCTCCCATGAAGGATACTTAGATGCTTTTTTTTAAGGCATCATATTATTTGAAAATAATTTTTCGATAATCTTGTTTTGCTGGTATCTAAATATGTCTAGAGTACCCCTTGGGTGGTGGACACTCTTTGGGAGAGCAACAGACCAGATTCATCTCCAGGTCATATGTGCTCACAGCATCCTGCAATTTTTGTGATTTATAATTGAGACTTTTTACCTGGTAATTTAATGTCTGTCCGTCCCAGTAGAGTATCAGCTGCCTGACAGCAGGAGTGATTATATATACTTCGTTTAGCAAGGGGCCTGACACACAATAAGTGATCAATAAATATTTATTGGGTGATGAGTGACTTTAACTTAATGGTTCAAAGCTCAGACCCTAGACTTAACCCGGGCCTGAGTATAAATTCCAGTTTCCCCACTTACTAGGAATCAGGCCAATAATAGTGCCTATTTCAAAAAGTGCTTTATGGATGGACGTGATTGCTTATAGTTCTTTGCCAGTGTTAGCTATAATTTTTATTAGGTCCTTGTTGAATTAAAAAGGTGAATATTTGTAAAGTGCTTATAATAGTTCCCAGCACAGGGTAAGTGCTTCTTGTTTGTATTTATTTACTTTTTTAATATTACTGTTGACCAAATTAAACTGCATTCACTTTTTGTAGTCTGTTAGGATAGTCTTTGGAAAAGTATTCATAGTCTTTGGAAAGAAAATGCCTAAGTCTATACTATAAATCCTCATTAGTTCAAAATAGATTACTCTAGAGTATGTGATAATTCAGAAGGGAAACTGGTCCAAACACCTTTGTAGTATTTATGGATAAATAATTTATACTACAAAAAAGGGATCACTAATCCATTCAAGAAAATAGGTTTAGAACACTTTGGCAATACCATTCATATATAATGAGCAATCCAACTATGCAGGGGCTTAATGTTGGTTTTCAAAATTCTTGATCTAGATCAAAATGTAAGAAATGTATTTTACATTATGACCTAGTATGTAATAATATATGTGTGTATGTGTGTGTATGCATGTGTATGTGTATATATTATATGTAAATATATAAATATGCATGTGTATATAATGGAAACATGGAGTAATGAATGCATTCCAATCCTTCTTCCAAGCCCATTCCATTCTATCCATTCCATTTCATCTCATTTTAAAAATGCTACTCAAGATCTCCTAAAATGATCTAAAGATCTGCTAATGGTTTGAAATCTGTGACTTGATAAAAACAACAAAGAAACAAACAAAACTGTTCTAAACCACTGCTTCTCAAACTTTAGCATGCATCAGAATCATCTAGAGGACTTACTAAAGAGATTTCTGGGTGCCAGAGAATTTGTATGAACAAGTTGCAGAGTGAATCTGTTGCTACTGGTCTGGGGACCACAATTTGAAACCATCACTAGACGATATTAGTGACTGAAAAAACCAAGCACCAATACATGTTGCCATATGCTTGTGTGGCCTCAGCTTTACTTTTGAATTCATTTTGACTCTCTTACCTTTGCTTTAGATTCTAGTCTTGTTCTAGTCCTGGGCTAATTTTGGTGGGCTGGGTGTTTCTATTGTCCTTAGGAGCCATGATGTTCATGCTCATCTTCTGCTTAGTAGATCTCTCTTATTGATAATCTCTCTCTAGAAAAGGCCAGAAAGTCATGAGATTACTGGGATGCTCTTACTTGAGTGACAAACATAATTATCCATCACAATAATTAAAGGACATTTACCTTTGTTGCGTTTTTTTAAAATGCAAGATGAATTAGTTACTGCCATTTAAAAAGTCAACCAGAATGTCATGCCAATACCTCAAAGCTGTTAACTCTTTATGACTTTTGGTCATTTTTTCCCCCAGAAGGTGGGGTAACATACAACATTATGAAAGAAAACTTTCTCAATCTTGATTACTTTAATTAAAAGAAGGTACAACAAATACATATTACAAGGATTCTTTAGGTAGAATCAGCATTAGCTAAATAGAAAAAGGAACAGCAATTAAACATTAAATCTAGTTGAGAAAGAAAATGACCCTTAATTGTGCATTGATGAGGCTTAGGCAATGGCAGAACCTGAGCCTAAGAGGGAATTGGTGATACCAGATGTGAAGAAGTCTCAGAATTGCTATCGCCAGGGCAGAGATTATTGGGTGGCATTGGGCCAGGAAACAGCAGTGTAGCAGCTGGATTAGATATGGAGAGAATAATACCTGTGATGACCAAGATGGACGCAGGGAGCGAGAGGCTGCCAGTTGAAATGGGGAAATGGACTATTTGGCCAGGGGAGGAAGCAGGAGCTGAAATCAAGAATCAGACATTATTGGTTGTCCAGAAAAGAAAAAGGACACTGGTATCCAATTTAAACTTTCAGGGAAGTAAGAACTGGTTGGCTCCAAGTTCAGAAAAGGGCCTAGCATCTGAATTCATCTTGTGACTCATTCTCCCTGTTGCTCCCGTTTGCTTCTCAGGCTTGAAATTTTCTTACTTTCTTTTGAGATAAGAATTTCCCCAAGTTTTGTGAAGTAAATGTTCTATAACAAGAACGGTATTTAATTTCTCTTTGACTACAGTGTGCATAAACAAACAACCCTAGGTCACGTCTTCATAAAAACTAGTTACATTTGGGGTTTTGGAGGAGGTACCCAAGATAGATTATGCTTTGCGGGCACAAAACCGATGAAGGGAATCATTATCAGCAGCTTTTCTACAGCCACCCAACCTGCCTTTGGCTTAGAGTAGTAGATGCTAGATTTTTGCATCTTTTGTCTTTCCAGTCCCATCCCCCATCCCCTCTAGGGAGCCTGGGGATTCAAATGTAGATGAAATGCAGATTACTGGGAGAATGGAAGATGTGACTGGTTGGTCGGTTGAATGGGAAAAGGGGAGACCCTCTAATTTGAGATTAGTCACTGTTCGGCTGAGATGGAGAATGGCTTCCACTCTGGATATGACGAGTCTTCGTTTGAGTCAATTGATAATTTATAGTCAATTACCAATTGTTCAGATAAATTTGGAAAAGGAGTAAACTGATTTATGTTGGTCTCCACCACTGGCTCAAAGTCAGGTAAGACCTGAAGCTTTTTGCCGATAGATGTATATTTCAACCATGTGTGTCACCTCACTTGTTGACCACTTCTGTAATCCTTGAGATTTATGTGTTTTACTAGCACATGCTATTGTGCTGTATGTATTTTTGGTACAAGGCAGATATCTTTCTTGATATGTTTTGGGGATGTGATTTCACTTTTATTCTCAATTCTCTGAGAAAGTACTTTCACAGCACCCACACACGTGGTCATGGTAACTACTGTAAGACTTCACTATTTCATAAAAGGTGGTATAAATTCAAAGCCATTATATGGTCTTGGATGCATTTAATTCTGTTACGAGCACTGATAAATGATTATATGATAAGATGAATGAAGAAAGCAGAATTTCCTTGAAAGACAGTTTGTACTAATTGAGGTAAAATATATACATAAGCAAAATAGCATTCAGTAAACTGATGGGTGTTTTCTGTGGAACGCAGATAAGAGGAAACAAATTGGACAGTTGAAAATTTGCTCAAGTTCTCGGTCACTGGTTGGATATTAGTACTGGTCTCCTTTGCCAGTGTTCTTAATTATCATGGAAAGAAGCTAATTGTTGGAAAGGGGTAGCTGGAGCTGAGTTTAGGAGAAAGGCTTACTCCCGCTTTGCTAAGGCGGTAACCTCTACTCAGCATAAATAATTCAGATCATCAGAATTAAAGGTCGCAATAAATTGGTTTTTTTGAGTTACCTTTTCTTAAAACTGTAATTCCTCCCTTTTTCTCCACATTGACGGACATCATCTTAGCACTACAATTGTGTATATATATATATATATGAAATATACTAGCTCAATCTCTGAGTATGGTTGTTGTGGATGTCTTTCTATCCTTGTTTCTTCCTCCTCTCCTCTTGGTAATGGTGGTTATATTGGAGACTTTAGAGACAATGTATTTAACATTACAGACCATTAAACACTTGGTAGAGCAACTTGTGAATGCTTAACAAACTCTGTTTTAATGGTGGCAGTAATTAGGGCCATGAGGGAAGAAGAAATGCTTATTTTTATATTTCTGTCAACCTATCGTTGCATATGGGTTTATATGTGAGATGTGTCTGTTCACTTTATATAGAGGATCTTGTTTTTATTTGTGTTTTCTTATGTTTGTGTGATGTTTAACCATCTCCTGCAAAACTGGGCACTTGCAGGGGCGCCTGGGTGGCTTAGTCGGTTAAGCGTCCGACTTTCGCTTGGGTCATGATCTCGCGGTTCGTGGGTTCGGGCCCCGCGTCGGGCTCTGTGCTGACTGCCAGCTCAGAGCCTGGAGCCTGTTTCAGAGTCTGTATCTCCCTCTCTCTCTGACCCTCCCCTGCTCAAGCTGTCTCTCTCTCTCTCTCTCCTAGAAATAAATTAAAAAATTAAAAAAAATAAAAATAAAAATAAAAAACTGAGCACTTGCAGGAGGTACGTGTGCGGTAATTGCTTTGAGACTTCACAGATTATATATGAAATCCTAGTCCTTGCCTTCAGGGAGCTTACAGCTTTCGTTGATGAATTTGTGTGGCGAGTGAGACAATAATTAAATGCAGCAAAAAATGAAAATGTTAAGCGGGAGGAAAGAGAAGCAAATATTTCGAGAAGGCAGAGAGAATCTGGCTGGGCCGTCAGGGAAAGGGGGAAACCCTGAGAGCTCTTCAGCAGGTAGAGGAGGTTGGCCATTAATTTGTGATTCTGTTGTCAAAGCATTTGATAATGGAAATTGGATGTATGGGTGTATGATTCTATTGTGAACGTTGGAATTCCAACTCATTGAATAAAAACTTATTTCGTATATAAAGAATGGAGCTAGGACTGGAGAGTCAGATTTGCAGATGAGATCTGGAAGAAGGTCATAGTCTAGAAATGGGCGTGGGAGAGAAGAGTGGAAAAAAGTTAAAACACACTTGAGTTGAGCCGTTCAATGGGGGCACGCCTGAGGGCTTCAGGAGCCGCTGAAGGCGGAGTAACTGATTTTGTCCTGGAAGCCAGAAGGCTAAGCTTTTGAGGTGACGTCGGAGCTGGAGCTTCAGGTCGAAAGGGAGCGTTCCGGGCCCAGGAAATTGCAGGTAGAGGCACCGGCGTGAAAAGAATGTTGACTGGACTTTAAGTGACTTAAGGGTAAGCGCTGTGCTCCTTCCTGGGCGTGGGGAGGTCAGGAAACTCAGCGGGGTCTGTGAAAAGCCCTGTGTTTGTTAAACTGTGTGTTTGGGGCCCAATTGAATTGGATTTTAAGAAGTAAAGTGGTGGGAGGAGCCTGGTGAGTGGGAGGTCGGTTAGGAACCAGCGCTAGCTAGAGCACCGGGGACGCAAGTGGCAGCAGAGAACCCTTTGGGGGAAATGTAGGCGCTAGTGGTGCCTTCCAGGTGCAGGGGGTGGGAGAAAATGTGAAACTACGTTTATGTAGCGTCCCGTGGAGAAGTTCGGGAGGACAGTTTGAAGTTGCCGACCGTTTGGGCGAATCGGGCCAGGAAACCCCTTCCTCATTCCTCACGGATGGGTGCACGTCCAGTCTCCCGGCAGGTGTGCCTGGGAGCTAGCCATACGGGCCATCCCCACTTTGCCCATCTCTCCTATGGAGTGTCGGAAGTGTCAGCCCATCGCTGTTCTGACCGCGAGGGCCTGTCGTTTTAGTCGACCGCGCCGTTCCCCCCATTGACAGCTTCGTTCCATTAGAACCCAGACCTCCCCAGAGCCCAGATTCTGGCCCCTCCTCCCAGCTCCCCTTCCGAGGAGGTGGACGCTCCAAGAGGAACAGGGAGGCCTGCGTGGGGGAAGCTGCGGGCAGAGTGGAGGCAGCCGCGCCCTCGCGCCGCCCTCGACTCCGCCGGGCTCCCACCCCCTGACTGCCGCCCAGCGAGCGTGCCCGGAGCGCTCCGGGCCACACGGCGGGGCGCGTGGTTCGGGTTCCGGGTCTTGGCGGCTGCCGCGGGGGAGGCGGGCACGTGTTAGGGCGGGGGGTTCCACCTGGCCACGCCGCCCGCCCTCTGCGGGTCGGCCTGGCCCGGGACGGGTGTCCGTGGCGGNCGAGGGGAGCCCGAGCCACGCTGCTCCGAGGGGCCCGGCGGGCGGAGGGGGGGGCCTCCCCGGAGTTGTCGGGCTCCTGGGGGGGCTCCGGCCGTGGGGAAGTAGCGCTGACACCAGCGACTTGCTTAGACTGAGCCCAAAGTGTTCTTGGCGAGGGCAGGGGGTGTGAAGCCCCTGTTACCGCTTGGTGGGGTCTGTAGGCGGTGCGGGGGTGTTTTTCCTGTCCATTTAATAAAGCGTTTTGGAGAGGGTTTTGCCTCCAGTTTGGGGAGTGGGGCGCCTAAGGGAAGAGTGCAACTGTCTCGGCTCTGCTGCTAGCCAAAGCGATGCAAAATAACGCACCGAAAATGCTAAGCGTTGACCACATGCTTTAATTAGGTTAGCATTGTGGCCAGAGCCAGGAAATTTAAATTTAACGCTGATACACCGTCATTCATTTGCGCCGCAGCGTTGCAAGTAAGAAAGGGCACAATCAGAGCTATAAGTTATGAACGAAGGGTTTGCCAGCTTCAACTTCAAGTTTTGGAGTTATCTGTTTGGATCTTTAGACATATTTTGTATGCCTCGGTGTAACTTCTTGACATACTTCAAAGTAGACTTCCTGAAGAGTGCAGAAGCTTGGAAGGCTTTCTGTTCTTTTGGATAAATGACTTTCTGTTTATGTATATTTATAAATACACCTTCATGAGAGACTCAAAAGTTTTGGATGCTCTCTGGATTCACCTTTATAATGCGTTTAGGGACCTGGGTGTTTAGGGGCTTAAGTAAGCGTCTGTAACAAGTAGAGCCCCAGCGCCCTTGATAAACCTTAAGTACCAAGTGAACCTTCTGAGGTGTCTTCTGGGTGTCTTCCTGCTGTTGGCTTAGAACAGCACTCTATTGACAACAGTGAGTCTTCTAGCAACTTTTTGTTGCTTCTTAAAAGCAAGTGTTCGCAAAAGTTCTCAGGAGGAGCCTGCCTTCTGTAGAAATAATGGTGAGATTGTTACCTCTTCTTATATTCATTGTATGTGGTCAGTGTACCTTAGCTAGCACTAAAAACGTCCCATTCTCTTCAACCATCTTACATATTAGCTGTGCTCTAGTGTATTCAGGATAAATATTGAGTCATTTGGGTATGTAAAGGGGGAAAAAAAATCTCCCTATCCTCAAGAAGTTTCCCTTCCAGGAACGCAAGTGGTGTGCATGGGCAAGGTCCCTAAGCAGAAGCTAACTTAGATGCAGGTCTTCCAGGCTGACATACAGTTGGGAAAGTACATATGAGGGATTTTGGTTTCTTCATTAAATTATTCCTTGCTAGGTTAGGTTTGTGTATTCACTCGTTATTACATTTTGTGTTTATAAGTACATAATCATTTAAGTCATTTTATTGGTGTTTGGGTGGGGTAGCACCTTATACATAAGTTGTATCTTATGTGTATAAAAATGATCCTGAAGACAATACATTTACCAGTAGTACATTATGCACTAACTTTAGTTCTTTCTTTGTTTATTCATGTCTTCAGATTTTCTAGTCACTACTTTCCTAGCAGAATTCATTTATAAGTCACATTTTGTTCAAAATTTGCATTCATTCTGCATGTTTGTTGAATGTCTGCCCTACAGAAGTTCCATAGGGAGGCATAAGGTACGTGGACGGTTCATTTCCTCAACACTTACTGGGGAAGAAATAAGTCCATTGCAAAAAAATGATACACTTGTGCAACTGACCTTTTGATTCTGGGTTTTGTTTTAGTTTTGAAAACAAGCTGTAGGAGTATAGTAGAAGGGAGAGTAAATAATATGATAGTGTCCGTCAGGGTAAGTTTTCTAACTTCCTTTACTTGTAGGCAACACTATGACTTTGTGTCTGTATGACTCTTGAAGGCTGATATGTGAAAGTTCTGTTTAGTGGTTGAGAGCCTGGATTTGGAGTCAGAAAACCTAGTTATTGAATTCCAACTCTGTTACCTTGGGTAAATTACCTTCAAAACAGTTTCCTCATCTGCAAAATTGGGATCAATACTCACCTTCAGAACTGTGAAGTTCAGATGAAAAAAAAGTAAATCCTACTCTACAATTCTCATAGTGAACACTCAGTAAGTGATGGTTATTGTTCTATTTCAACTGATCTAACACGCCTCCCTGAGGCCTGGTTTTGTTTCTAAAGATAGAGAACTGTATTGTTTTAATCAAGGCAATATTACTTGTGTGGCAGTATGCAATTGCAAATAAATACTACAGTCTAACAGGCTATTTGACAAGGCTGGGGAGAACACTAAGGTACTTTAGTAATAAAGTCATGGACATTATTAGTTGCCTTGTTTTGCTTGGTTCTGCCCAAATCAAAATAGAAGTTCCATGTTTGGCCCCAAATTCTACAATTCTGTAGGGATACATTGACAAAGAAGGAAGTTCAAAGTCCTGCTTCTTGAAGTAACATGGTATATAGTAAGAGCACAGGTTTGCAGTAGCTGTGTGAACTTGGGTGAGTTATTTGATTGCTAAGCCTGTTTTGTCACCTAAAAAGAAATGAGATCTCCAACACTCAGCATGGTGCCTGGTATGTGGTAATAGGTCCTTAGTAAATGTTTAAAACATTTATTGTGAACACATTTGCGAATTAAAAATAAGGGAACAAAATGGGGTGGAGCATCAGCCTTACAAAATTGGAGGAGCTTCTGTTGAAGATGAAGTGGATTTATTCCCTTTATCTCCAGCAGCTAAGATTAGGAAAGACCAGCACTCTATAGATCAGGGGCCAACTGAGTTTATGTAAAGGACCAGGTAGGTGATATTTTAGACCCTGCCAGCCATGTAGTCTTTGCTGTGGCTACTTGCCTCTGCTGTTGTAGCACAAAAGCAGCCATAGACAGTACCTAAGCAAATGAGTTACTTTCCAAAAATTGCTTATGGACAGTAAAATTCAAATTTTGTATATAATTTTTACATGTCCTAAAGTATTCTTGATTCCCCCCCACAACCACTTAAAAATGTAAAAATCATTCTTAGCTCCTGGGTTCCACAAAAGCAGTCATGGGCTGGATTTCTTGTTCTAACCTGTGCTTTAGATGACCAGCTGCTCTGGAACTGAGATTGAGGCACCTGAAGGTGGAGTGTGGCGTAATCCAAGTCCTTCCAGCTGCAATCCCAGCTCTAGACTGGGTTCCACTCCTCCTTTCTGTATAATGAAGGGAACAGCTTTGTGTCTTAAGTAACTATCTCTCCTGAACATTCTCATCAGTAACATGGGAGCAGTGATAAGTACCTCAGAGGATTGTGAAGCTTACATGACATTAGCATGTAAAAGCAATTTGTAATTGATAAAGTGCTATACCCAAGTGTTAAGTGGTTGTAGTATTCTAGGAAACATCTTTATCTTCCTCCATTCTCAATTAAAGGGGAAAAAACCCACTCAGCTCTCAAACCTGAAACCAAACCTGTTTTCCTTTGATATTTGGGAATTGATATAGTCCCAATAATACAAATTGACTATATCACCAAAGAAAATTGAGATCAAGAAGACTTTAATTTATCCAGTGGTCAAGTAACCACCATAAGACTTTGTTCATGTGGGACTGAATAAGGAGTCAACACTGTAGTAAAATGCAGACACATTCTCCTTATATGTATATCTTAATAAATCTTTTTCTCTCAGTGGATATGGGGTTTTCCCCTTGAGAACAAGTATAATAGCTAATTTAAATTATAGTAAGATTGCAGCTAGTCTTAGCCTTCTATGAAAATATTTCTCCAACACATGCATATTCCAGTCTATCTAAAATGGAAGTAAACTTTTAAGAATGAAGTTGTACCTGACTTATAAAAAATTTTCTTAAAGTTGATTAGTTTGGAAGGATAATCAGGATTTGGGGGAAAGGTAAGTCTTTTGAATTTTTCTTACTACTTTGGGATGTGATTGCTCCTTTCTCCTATGCACCGCAAGAATTTTATGTACATTGACCAAAAGCACAGTTATAAATAAAATCTACTCATGTAATTAAAATGGAAGTCACAAAGATCAAGAGATCTTCTGTGGATGTTAAGCCTGCATCTGTTGTGTGTGTGTGTGTGTGTGTGTGTGTGTGTGTGTGCGCGCACGCGCGCGTACACACGTGCACACACGCTGGCTCTTAGAAGATTGAGATGAGGAAAATGAAGAGTTGTTTGACATCTAGAGTTGATTGTGGGGCAGTGAAGTCAAATGTGTATTTTGAAAATTAACACACTATCTTGAATGTGAATTGCTGAGAATATTATTTATTTATTTGCCTAAACAACAATGTGGAGATCTCCCATGTGTTTTTCCTCTGAATTTGCTTTCAGTTTCTGTGTGCAAGAGTAAGTCGTTTTCTGTTTTTCTTATAATATCTAAGAATCATTGAATTTTTCTTCGTGCTCTATGATGATTTTAACCGCCAGAGATATTTTCATGGTATATAGGATATACCTAATTTGCTGTGTTCTGATTTGCAGTTTTGAATATCTGTAATGCACAAAGCCAATAGGAGTCAAATTTTTGTGAATGAGGAGTAGTGGTTTTTATATTTTGTGTGTTCGTAAGGCAAACAGCATCATCTGGGATCCTTTTTTTACACACATAATTATTTTTGAGCGAGAAAGAGTGTGTGGATGGGGTAGAGAGGGAGGGAGACAGAGGATCTGAAGCAGGCTCTGCACTGTCAGAACAGAACCAGATATGGAGCTCAAATTCACAATCTGTGAGATCATGACCTGAGCCAAAGTTGGACATTTAACCAACTGAGCCACCTGTTGGTGCCCCTGGAGTCTTTTCAGAATCAGATTCTTGGGCCCAAACCATGAGAATGTAGTGTTCAGTGTTTGGATGAAGACCAGAATCTATATTTCCAAAAAGCTTTTTTATGGAATGCAGGTGGAAGTAGGAGCCTTGGGGATTGCATCGGTCTGTGTTCCTGACACCAAGGCTACACGTTGAGGTGGGGAGGGGTTGGGATCTGCCTTTGCAGAGGAAGAACTCCACATGGACCACACTAGTCCTTTTTGCAGACTCTGAGACTGTTGCTGGTTATTAACTGACTCATTCCAGGAAGGGTATATTAAGAACACTAGGTAGCTAGCTAAGGTTGCTGTAATTTCTATTTTCTGTCTTCATTGTGTGGCATACTTGTCCATCAGGTTGTTAAGATTGGTGCTTACACTCTTTAAAACTAGTTTGTTTTTTTTTTCTGGTCATTATTTTCCAGACTTCATACGTTGCAATAGTTGCATAATTGTTGACTTACACTGTAATGAAAAAGTGAATTATAGGGACGACTTTCCATTCTTGACCCTTTCCCTCCAGAGTCTCCCTCCCCCAAATGTTTTGCCTTGTGCTGTTCCTTCTACACTTAGTTCCTCATCTGTGTATGTGGTTTCAACTCTGGAATGGGGAGAACTTCTAACTTTACTGTTTCCCACACAGACTCAATGCTCTTTAGCCTTGGAGGATCTGTGTTCTCTGGGGAGACTGGGAGAAGTCTTGAACATTTGTATGAAAATGTGTTCATATAATTCATATAGTTTTTCTGAGGGAGAGGCTCAGTAGCTTTTATCTGTTTCTCAAGAGGATCCATGACCCAAAACAAGTATTAAAATTGTTCTTGAGATCTTTGAGCTAAGGGTTGACTTTCAGTGCTCCTCACTGATTACTCTGACATTGCTTTTGCCAGACTCTGCTCTCCTTCAGCTGGAGTCCCCAGTAAAACCATACTAAAACTTCTCTGATTGGGTTTCAGAGTTGTATATTATTTCCTTAAGTGTCTGTTCTCGAAATTGCACATACATGAACTCTAAAGTTAATCCAAAGGGGAGTGGGAGGTACAGGTTTCCAGTTAATGGAATGAATGAGTCACAAGGCTGAAAGATACAGCACAGAGAGTATAGTCTGTGGTATCACGGTAATATTGTATGGTGATAGATGGTAGCTACACTTGTGGTGAGCACAGCATAATGTATTGAATTGTCCATTCATGATGTTGTACANACTTTTGTCAAAAATACAAATATTACAGTGACAGGAGTTACATTTTTTTGAAATTATACCATATATGTGAGAACTATGCATTTAGGTATCTTGTTTGAAAAAAAACTCTACGTGGTGTTTTGTAGGAAAATTATTTCTAAATTTAATACAAATAATTTGGAAGAAAATTGTGTTCCTAGAAAGAGTATTTTGAAATGTTTGCCACAATATTTATGTTTAGCTGTTGGTGAAAAGTGTGTGTGGAGGGGAAGAGATATCTAAAAATAATCTCCATTCAAGAGTCTCTCATGGTTTGCCTCTCTCCCTTTCCCCCACCATTTCCGCCCTTCTTCTCCCCCTTGTTCCTCCGTCAAGTTCCTCCTAATCCTCCTATACGTGCAAACATATGATATTTGTCCTTCTCTGCCTGACTTATTTCGCTCAGCATAACACCCTCAAGGTCCATCCATGTTGCTACACATGGCCAGATTTCATTGTTTCTCATTGCCATGTAGTATTCCATGGTATAACAAAAACTGAGGACTGATGGATGTGGGGGGGAGGGGGGGATGGGCATGGAGGAGGGCACTTTGGGGATGAGCACTGAGTGTTATGTGGAAACTAATTTGACAATAAACTATTTGTAAAAAAAAAAAATTTTTAACCTACCGACGGTTCTTACTTCTCAACCTAAAAAGAAGCAAGTTTATCATGGTTCTACCTTAACAACAAAAATGTTCTAGTATGTCTCCAGATCCCCCTCCAGTACTGCAAAAGCTCTCCTTTCTCAGCTACTTTGTACAGGTATCTTAATTGTCCTACTTCTGGGGCACATGGGTGGCTCAGTCAGTTGGGTGTCTGACTTTGGCTTAGGTCATGATCTTACAATTTGTGTGCTTAAGTCCCACATCAGGCTCAGTGCTGACAGCTCAGAGCCTGGTACCTGCTTTGGATTCTGTGTCTCCTTCTCTGTCTGCCCCTCCCCGACTCATGCTCTGTTTCTCTCTCTGTCTCTCTAAAAATAAATAAACATTAAAATTTTAAAAAATAAAATAAAATAAAAATAATCTCCAGTTGGAGAAGTTAAACCACAATATATTTAGGAAATGCCTTTATTTATTGCCTTATTTTCATTTATAATGGGCTCTGCCATGTAGTTTTTAAGAAGTTTATATATTCCCAGTGTTTGTTGGTAATGGTCAACAATGTTGATTGCAACATAATGAATATCTTTGGTTAAAATGTACCCATTTTTCATCAGTAGTTTACTGTTAAGGATTTCAAGGTATCATAGAGTTGCATGCAGAAGTATTTCTTATTTTAATATGTAACTAATGTGGAAGCCTTGGCTGTTTAGAATATGTGAGAACTAGGACCAAATAAAAGGCTTGGCTTGTAAAAAGGTGTCATGCCTCTTAAACATTGAATGGCTCTGGGTCTCTCTCTTAGAGACTGTTTTTCCTTATTTTAGGCATGATATGCTTGGACTTCACTGACTTATCATGTTGGGAACAGGTATTTGGTAAGGGAGAGAAGCTGTCAAAGGCATGTGAGTTGACATTAATAAACTTGCTTATGAGAGGAGGCTGGGATGGCACCTCTAGGTCATGGATAGCAGGGGCTCCTGAGCCCCACAGAGCATGTGAAAGGCATGCCTATGAAAAGAGCTATCAACCATGATTTTTAAAAAAGTTTTGGCACATAATTGACAAAATTCAGTTTCTTTTACATGTTCATTTGTTTTTGAGAGAGGGAGACAGACAGAATGTGAATGGGGAAGGGACGGGGTGGGGGGGGGGGAGACACAGAATCTGAAGCAGGATCCAGCTCCGAGCTATCAGCACAGAGCCTGATATGGGGCTGGAACTCATGAACTGTGAGATCATGACCTGAGCCCAAATCAGACACCTAACCGACTGAGCCACCCAGGTGCCCCCAATTTGGTTTATTTTTATAAATAAAATAAACCCAAGCATTCCTAACAGCAGAAGAAGTGATCAGATAGCCTCATAAAGCGATGGAGTTGGGGGTTGAACTGCCTGCTGCACACCTGGCCTGTTTTTGAATTCTCATGTTACCCTAAACCATAGTGAAGTTAACAGTATATGCCATAGAAAATTTCTTGGTTTGATATTAAATGTCTTAAAAGCACTTACCAGTTAACTTTTCTCCAATTAACTTTGGGTCAGGTTGATGTTTCAGGAAGGGGAACCATCAGTTAGTGTCTTCATACAACTCCTGATATGCTGGGTGTGTGCACCCAGGGTAAGGGGCTTCTGTGCCATGGTCCAGGATGATGTGAGATAAAAGAATTATTAGCTGACTTGGTGATATGTAAATTGGAATATTTGAATTGAGTGATCAAAGAAGTTTTTTAAAATCTTGTTTCAGTAATTCTTACCATTGAAGTTTAAAGATCTTTATTTTCCATCTAAAGTCATCTTATTACTGGGTGTTCAGGAGAAGCTGCACTTGCCGTTTTTATCTTGACTGTCTGCTGATTCTTTACTTGGAAGAACAATTATGCTGTTCCTTGGAGTCAGTCATGAGAGCATTTGGGGGGTGGGGCTCCCTGTTGGAAGCTAGAGGGGGCTCCCTGTCTGCTTTATTACTCCTCTCTGCCCACGGGCTATGCCAGTCCCCCCTTAGAAAACTTGCTGTCTTCCATTTCCTCTTTCCCCCCAAATGTTCTTGTTCCCATGTCTATCCGGTGTCTTCCGCTTGCTTTTCATTCCTCTGCCAGGCCCCCTTTGAGCTGAGGCTTCTTCATTCGTCCTGTGTTGACTCTTGACCCTAGCCTCCATACTGAATTGTTGCCTTGGTCAAAGTTCTGGCTCGGGAAGTAGTGGCCTCACTGTTGTCTGCTTCACTTGGCTTTTCATGTGTGCAGTCCAGAGAGAAATCCTCAGCTACCTGAGGTGGAAGTTAGCCACCTCTCCAACTTTCGGCCAGTGACAGGTCCCCTGTCTTAATCCTCTGACTTGCCTTTTTTATGCAGATGAGCTTTTGAGCTCAAAGCAAGAGGTAAATGATTATTTTATTACCATTTCTAAGGATGGAGAGAGATGTGTGTGTGGTGGAGGATGCTAACTAGAATATGATTTGTAGTACTCTTCCCTCAGAGTATACATGTGAGTAAAATTTTCTCCAGGATTATTTTATATGCCATCATTCAGCACCACTAGCTTTGACTCATAAATGAGCTTTTTGAGAATGTCTTGATTAAATGGATAGATACATATCTAAAAACAAATTCCTAGGGGAAACAATCTTAAGTAGCTGTAGGTTCGGACTGCTTAAAAATGATGATGTTGCAATGATTATGTAGAATAAGTTCAAAAGATTGTGGAGGGAGGGGCGCCTGGATGGTTCAGTCAGAGGAGCATGTGACTCTTGATCTCTAGGGGTCATGAGTTCGAGTCCCACAGAGGGCATAGGGATTACTTACATAAATAAATATTTTAAAATAAATAAAAGCCTGTGGAATGAGATCTTGTCAAGGTATCTGGGCACACATTGGCATGAGCGACCTGATCAAAACCAACAGAAAAAAGATTGCAGTCGTGAGTGGACAGCTTTACAGCAAATATCCACCCTCACCTCTGTCAAAAGATGGCCTAAGGGAGAAAAAAACCAAAACCTTGAAGTGGAGGGTCTGATGGGGAAAAGGATTATTCTAAAATCCCAGTCTCTTCTGTGCATAATCCCACTAGAACGAAGGCTAAAACCTCGGAGTCCTTGTCCCAGCTGATTGCTGTTGCAGTAGGGCAACATGCCTTAGAAGTTGGTAAGCTTTTAAACAGCCTTTCCTGGAACAGGTCTCCCCTTGAGGAAGAGTGTTCCCCCTTAGAGCCTGGGAAGGAAACACTGGAGTGTGAGTAAGGACATTAATGTGACCAAGGCTCTGAGCCTTCTTGTTTCCCTTCTCGGGCAGTAGGCAGAGGAGTGGAATGCCCCTTTGTGTTCCTGAGCTCCTCACTCTCCTGGGTGATTGAGGTGGGAACTAAAAGAAAGATGGAAATTCTTATCCTACATGTGCTTCTTCCACCCCTCAAATGTGTTTCTCCAGAGTCCTTCTGCCATACAGCTGACTATCTGCTCTGCTCCCCTGGGTGAAGGGATGCCCTCATGCTCTTCACCATATCAGTGGAACTGCTTCCCATCATCCGCTGGGTGATGTGAGGTCAGCTAGAACCCTCACCTTGTCACAGGCCCTTTTGATTTTCAGCTGTGCTTCTCACCTTCATAGGAAGGGGAGTTAGGGGAGTGATCTGGGGGTACGACCTGGCTGTGCTCACAGTCTGCCCTTGCACAGTCTTTATTGCTGGGGCAGCTCTGGGCTGGTTCCTCCCCACTTCCAGGCATCTCTCTGAATCCCAGCGGGCAGGAACTTTAGTGGTTCAAACTCTAGTACCTCCCACTTGAAGGGGAAAGAGTGGCTTAACAGCCACTGCAGTGGTTTCTCAGCTTTTGTTGTGAGGTGTGTATCAGAAGCTCCCATCACTGAACGATGTTGTAGCATCAGTTCTGGATCCAAGATTTGTTCCCAAACTATGCTTTGTTTTGTTCTCTTTAGCTCTCTTGCATTTTTGGCCTTTTCTAACTCTGGGTCAAGGGAAACAAGACTGAGAGTTGCTGTCTTTACCACCTACCTGCTCTCTCTGTCCCTCTTCTCATCTGACCCCTGTGTTTTCGAGCCCCACCCTGCTGCACTCCATATAATATGGAATCAAACTTCAGAAAAGTTTAGCTTCCTGTTCTTAATGAAAAAAACTACGTGAACAACAGAATCTTTCTGTCTTTGTAATATAGTAAACTTTCAAAACTAAGCTACTCTTTGCTTGTGAAAGTAGCACCCTTTTCTATGTTTTTTGAAATGGATTTCTAACTCCTGCTGTACATCATTATCAGTTTAGGATGTCTAGTCAGGTTTTTGCTTATTTATTATATAGAAGACATCAATAATAACACAAAAGAACAACAAACACAGAAAGATTTCCTCTTCACCCTCTTTATCTATTTTGGATATATGTTAGCAAAAGTTAGCAAAAAACTATCTAGTAAACATCTTTAAATGATTTGCATTTGTTAAAAGTGGCATTTGAAAGGATATCTTCAAAAGAATTTATAAGTATGATCCTGATGAAACCTTTTAAATGGGGAGGATTGCTTAAATTTAAAAATCTTGCTTGATAAATTTTAATGAGCAATTAATAACATGACTTAATACTACATTTAGGTATGTGTAGGTGACCTTTGGCATTAGCCTGCTATATAAAAACTTCTCAGAATTCAGGAGGCATTACCTCTGTGGTTTAGGGTTTACTATAAGTTGTTAGAGATATTATTGTCCTATAAAGATAGATGCTGCACCTTAACCAATAAAAAGCTGTTTTCCTTGCTATGAGGACTAAAGTTATAAGGGTTTCTTAAACTCCTTGTAGTGTAGTTAATAGATGATGGTAGCTCCATTATAAAAGATAGACAGGATCCTAATAAATATTGAGTCTGCCTTTTCTTGCATGGTCACCATACTTGAGGTTATTAAGCAGAACATAGAGCAGATGTGACTAAAGCAGTGGCATCCTCTAACGTAGTCTGTGGAAGCAGGACAGGAAAGCTCAACTAATTTCCTGCAATTTCACAGTTAGCCAGTAGGTTTCCCATGCACAGCAGCTTGGCAATCTGTATGGACTGAAAAATGAGTGGCTAATTATAGGGTAGGAAATGAATAAGCTTTGTATGAGATTAAACAGATTTGCAGGGAGAATGAACTTACTGCACCATCATGGATAGCAATTTTTGAGTGTCATCAAAGATTTCAAATTAAACAGATTATTTATAATGAAGCACAACACAGTGATGAGAACAAAGAAGACCAAAGAGTCCATTTGTCCAACATTTGTCCACAGAAAATAAGCAGGTGCTCACTTTGAAAGAGAATTTGAAAGTTGCTACAGAGATGATCAATATAAACAATGATGCTCTGACATGTCCTGTGATTTTTTTTTTAAGAACTAGAGCAAAGTAATGGACTTGGAGAATGTATTAAATGGGCGAAGACATGTCCAACATAATCCTTAAAAGACTGACGTACAGTGGCAAGCATTAACATTCCTAAGAAACAGAGGAGCAGTGTCAAATCTGCATGTGATTTTTGTCACCAATAGATAGCACTGTTCATTGTATAACTGATTCCATAGGGTCAAATAGATTTAGTATGTGGAAACGAGAAAGTCTGAGAATCATGAGATGCAGTGGGAGCAAACCTGAGGCCTGAATGGTGGATTTCTTTATTAGGACCCTTCCATATTGTTAGCAAGCAACACTTTTGATTTACAACATATCATCAGTGTAACTCACTGGACTTACAGTTCTGAATTATGTTAGTTCATTCCAAAATTCATTTCTCCCTTAGGGAGTAAAGATTTGGCGCCACAAAGGATATTCAGAAGACCGTGTCTGAGGGCAGTCATAGACAGGGGGAAAGTTCTGGGAATGTTTTGTGTTAACAGCCTCTTTGAAATAAGAGTTTGGCCCTTTAAAGTCAGTACTTGAACCAGCTGACATCCGCTTGGCAGACAGGGTCTTTGAATTTCATAGTCTTAGAATTTACGTGGTCTCCTCACCTTGCTTGTGGTTTGTGTGTGAAGGCCCTGTGTATGTTTACTGAGAAAAGAAGAAGAAAGTCTAAGGGGAAAAAACGTTCTTTGCTCTACCACCGCAATCAACTTCTGCGAACCATAGAAAACCACCATTCTGGACCTCTCTGTGCATAAGTCCAGTTAGAAGAATGGGTGTATACAGATAACAGTGATTTTATAAAAACAAAACTATATGGATGCCATTTAGTAGAAAACAGAAAGTAACATGAAAAGATTGTAGAATTTTAAACAACCTTTTTCTTGTGTACATTTTTTTTTTTTTGGCTTTTTCTTATTGATTTGTTGCAGTTCTTTGTAATGGATGCTCTCTTTGTTACACATCTTACAAATATCTTCTCATCTGTGATGTGTCTTCATTCTTAAAAAGTTTTAAATCTGTAATATAGTTACATATTAATTAAATTTTACACTTTAATGCAGACAGATTTATTTTCCCTGTTTTGTTTCTTGCTGAGGAGATCCTTCCTCCAGGATGAACTTTAGTCCACCTACAGTTTCCTTTTACATATGATACGAAGTGGGGATGTGATTTGTTTTCAAAATATGGATACTCTATTGTCACAAGTTATGAAATAGTCCATCTCTCCCCCATTTGTTTGCCACCTTGGCTGTATATAAAGTTTTCTTTTATGTGTGGGTCGGTTTCTTCCGTTCAGTTGGTATTTGTCTTTTCTTGACCATGCCACACTGTTGTAATGGTTGTATTTTTTTTTAACGTTTATATATTTTGAGAGAGCGTGTGTGTATGAGCATGAGCAGGAGGGGGCTAGGAGAGAGAATCCCAAGCAGGCTGTGCACTGTCAGCGCAGAGCCTGACATGGACTCAATCCCATGAGCTGTGAGATCATGATCTGAGCGGAAATCAGGAGTTGGAGCTCAACTCTCTGAGCTGCCCAGGTGCCCTGTTTGGGTTTATAATAAGTTCTTGAAACCTGCCCTACCAGTTTTTTTTATCTTGTTCTCTTTTTCTGAAAGATTTCCTAGCTTTTCTTGGTGGTGTGCTCCTCCACTTAAACATTGGAATTGTTGTGTTGAATTACACCAGAAGCCATATTGGGGTTGGGATTCATGCTGCACTGGGTTTGTGGATTAATCTGTGGCAGTGGAGATGCAGCAGTGAACCTAAAAGATAAAGTCCCTGCCCCAAGGAGCTTATATTCTAATGATGGCAACAGACTAATTAGGATACTGCTAGTGGCTTGGAGTGTGGGTCATTTTAATGTAAATTTTTAGAGAAAGCTTCATTGATATTGTGACATTTGGGACTTGAAAGCAAAGGAATT
The DNA here is from genome assembly GCF_008692635.1 of Crocuta crocuta. Classification (NCBI taxonomy): domain Eukaryota; kingdom Metazoa; phylum Chordata; class Mammalia; order Carnivora; family Hyaenidae; genus Crocuta; species Crocuta crocuta. The sequence goes on from NW_027530974.1 coordinate 3,548,135, forward strand.
CCCCCCTGAGGTTGGTATGTGCTTCTCGAGTTTGAACAGCAATCAGGAGGTCCCTGTGTCTGAAGACTGATGGAGAGAGTTTGTAGGTGAGGTCGAGTGGTAGTGGGATCCGTGCACGCCCTTTGTTTTTTATTTTTTAATGTATTTTGAGAGAGACCAAGCAGGGGAGGAAAGGCAGAGAGAAAAGGAGAGAATCCCAAGCAGAACCATAAGATCATGACATGAGCCGAAGCCGAGTTGGATGCCTCACCGACTGAGCCACCCAGGCGCCCCAGTGTGCATGCAGGCTCCTTATAAGTTTATTAAAAACCTTGAGTTTTATTTTTACTAAGATGGGAAGCCGTTGGAGGAATGATGTAATCAAATGAAAAAATTTTTAAGGTTATGGTGGATTCTATACAAATAAACGATAGGGGGACCAAGAAGGAAGTGGGGAGATGAATTAGGAGGCTGGCAGAGTAACTGAAGCAGAAGATGATGGTAGTTTGAAGCCCGGGTGGTGGTATGATGGCAGGGGGAGAGTGGGAGATGGGTAGTGAGCAGTGATTGCCTAGGGGGTGTATTTTGAAGATAGAGCTGAGTAGGATTTACTCCTGGATTAGTCATTGAATGTAAGGGAATGAGAAGAAAAATGGAAAGAACCTGGGTTTTTAGGCTTGAGTAACTAGAAGAACGGGATTTACCATTTATTCAGGCAGTTGTCCCCAAGTAAGGCACACCTTTGGTTTTATTGGGGACTCATGGTGGGTAAATGGGAGTTGGAGTTTAGACATGTTAAGTTTGAGATGCCTTATAGATATCCACATGGAGGCATTGGGCGGCAACAGGCTCTATGAGCTTAGAGGTTGGGGCATATGCTTAGGTGGGGGATGATTTGGGGAGATGTCAGTATCTACTGCTCTTGTGTGCATTCATGTACAGAGCTTGGAGGAGGTAAAGGCTCAGTAAAAGGAGACTGAGAAGTGAGGTGGCCTGGAAAGTAGGAGAAAGGAGAAGAAGCCAGGTGAAGAGTGTTTCAAGGAGAGAATGTCCCCCGTGTGTTCTGTGCTGTAGCTAAGGACTGAGAACTCACTGTGACATTTGGCAGCCTGGCCCTAGGCTCATGAGAGAACAGGGATGGAGGGATTAATGATTGTAGGCAACTCTCATCACTAGTTTTGTGAAAAGGGAACCAGGAGGGTGACATAGGTCCCTGAGTTTGTCTGCTTTTAAGGTAGGAGAAATTACAGTGTATTGTGTGATGATAATAGGAAGGGGAAATGAATGACTCAGAAGCAGGAGGGAGGGCAGTAACTGGAATGCTTTACCCGAGTTGGCAAGAAGGAACCAGATCCAAGAGCATGTTCCCTCATTCGGATCTGTGTCTCCCTCTCAGTCTCCCTTTCCCCACCTTTTGGTTCTTCAATAATGTTATGAACGTCTAAAAAGTTTTGCACAGACTTAGTTTGATTTATTGCTCGAAACTGTAGTTTTTAACTGCTATGTTAATGGAATCTCTTTAAGGTTATATTTTTAAATGAGTTAATACTTGTGCATAGAAAATGGCTATTTATGTCTGCTTTTTAGATCTGACAGTCTTGTTCATCTATCTTGTTATTAACTTTGTAGATTATTTTAAATTCATATATAGTTATATCTTGTGCATATAGGGATAGCTACATTTTTTTCTTTTCATGCTCATACCTTTATTTTTCATTTACAACATTAGCTAGGACCATCCAGTACAATGTTGAATAAAAAGTTATAACAAGCATTGTTACTTTATTTCTTATTCTAAAAGTTCTATAAAATTTTATTGAGTAAAAGCTATAGATAATTGTTAGATACTCTTTTTAAAAAATCTAGGTAAGGTTCTTTTCTAGTTTGTGAGGAGTTTTGAATCATAAGTCTTTAATGAATTCTATTGAATATGTTTCTGAATTTATTAGAGATCATTTTACCCCCTTTCCTTTTAATATTTCGATATGGCATTTTCTGATATTGAGCCATCCTTGCATTTCTGGGATAAACACTGCTTAGTCACAGTCCGTTATTTTATATATATTGTTAAATTCTTTTCAAAATCAGTGTTGGAATTGTCACTTGAGAGAAAGGTAGCCAACTTAATTTTTTTCCTATTCTGAAACATTTGCAGAATCTTTGGATTTTCTGTTTTTTTGAGGATTTTGGTTTACTTGCCTATAAAATCGTCTGGGCCTCTGTTGACTTTTAAGATAAGAGGGGCCATTTGATTATCCATTAAAAATTAACTTCCATTGACTTGGTGAAGCTTTCTGTTTAAGTCAGTGGTTGTCTGAAGTTTTTTGTTAGAATATTCTTAGGATCTTTTAGAAAACTTACTGGATTTGTGGATTATATGCCTTTAGAGCCACTCTTTAATTTTTTTGATTCTTTATATCTTTGTCTTCTGTATTTCTTGCTCTGTATTTCCTCTGCCCTCTTTAGATTGTCTGATTCTCATCCTAGGTTCTTGAGTTGAGCACTTAGCTCATTTGTCCTTTAATGAAGGCTATAAAATTACCCTATAATATAGCTTTAGCCACATTGCACAAGTTTAACTATTTTTTTCAGTCTTAAGTCTCTTTACTTCTTGTGTTTATTAAAACATACTTTTTTTGATTAGCGTATTTATTCATATGTTTTAAAAGCCAAAAAGTATTTTAAAAATTTTAGCCACGAGGAGTTTTGTTTGCATTTGAGTACTTAAAAGTATTAAATATTTTAAAGGTGAAAATCTTTTTCTTTATTGGTTTTTAATTGAAGTGCATCATGGTCAGAGAATGGTCTTTATGAATCCTTGAAAATCATGAAGGTTTCTTTTTATGATCTTGTAAAAGGTTTTAATTTGGGGTGTCATTCAGTAATTGGGTCAGGATTCAAATATATATATACATATATATAATACCAAATTTGGTGTTTATCAAATGTTGACTGTACTGTTCAATAATGTAATGCACCTCTATTAATGAATTTTTCCCTTAAAACTTTTTGTATGTTATATAAACTTGGTTTAACTATAATACTATTTTAACATGCTTTCAATGGTATTTACTTCTCATATCTTTTGCAAGTAACACACAGCAAGTTTAAAAACTTCAGTGTGATGTCATTTATGAGTTTAACATATTTATATTATGATTTAAGAAATATTTGGACTTGTTGATGTTTGCTGTTCTTTTTTTTAAATTTTCAGCTGTTGCTTTGAGAAATTTTTCTGCATGGCTTTGCTGTTTATTCCTTTGCTGATTTGGTAGATATAGATTCTTCGACTTTGTGGTTGCCATTAATTTCTTTAAATTCTGCTTAACTTGTTTTCTGAATAATCAAATTATTCAGTAATTTTTCATCTTCTGAAATGTAACAAGGATGTCAGCATTCTTTACTTTTTGAATATATCTATTCCAGGGGCGCCTGGGTGGCTTAGTCGGTTAAGCGTCCGACTTTCGCTTAGGTCATGATCTCGCGGTTCGTGGGTTCGAGCCCCGCGTCGGGCTCTGTGCTGACTGCCAGCTCAGAGCCTGGAGCCTGTTTCAGTCTGTGACTCCCTCTCTCTCTGACCCTCCCCTGCTCACGCTGTCTTTCTCTCTGTCTCTCCTAGAAAAAAAAAAACAAAAAAACAAACATTGAATATATCTATTCCATCAATTTATGCTCATCCAGAATTTTAAGATTTTTTTCACTGACCAAAAATGAGATATATATTTAATGGTTAATTAAGGTTGTCTTCTTTGAAAATATAACAAGGACAGAGCACACTACTGCTGAAATCTCAATTTCACTCCCACTAGATTAAGATTGTCTTACGTTTATTCTGTCCTTTAAACATACACTAATAAATTTTTTAATAAATCACAGGTTATTTAAATTTTCTAATGATATATTTGTTTACCCCTTCCCTTCTTTGCGGGCTCCCCCTCCCCAAGTTACATCTTATTCTTTCTTACCTTTTAAAAAAATGATATATTTTGCATACAGTAGTTTTTCCTCTCATTGTACAGTTCAGTAGTTTTTAGTATATTCACAAAACTATAAAACCATTATCACTGTCTGATTTCAGAACATTTTCATTAGTTGTCAATCCCTATCCCCATTCCCTTCCTGCACCCCTGGCAACTATTAATCTACTTTCTGTCTCCATGAATTTGTCTATACTGGATATTGCACATAAATGGAATCATACAGTATGTAATCTTTTCTTTGTGACTTCTTTCATAATATGCTAATAACTTGCATAATGTTTCCTTGGTTCATCTGTGTTGCAGAATATATCAGTACATCATTTCTTTTTATGGCTGAAGAATATTCCATTTTGTAAATATAACACATTTTGATTTTCCACTCATCAATTGATACATATTTGAATTGTTTCTACTTTTTGTCTGTTATGAATAATGCTGCAGTGAACATTTGTGTAGAAGTTGTTGTATGGACATACATTTTCATTTCTCCTGAGTGCATATTTAGTAGTAGACCGCATCACATCTTTTAATAATTACTTTAGATTTGGAGTAGTAAATTCTTGGTTTGTATGTCTGAAGATAATCTTACTGTTGTCATCCTTGATGCCTTTTCATCTGGGTTTAAGTTTTATTGGTTGACAGTTAAGTTCTGTTAGTTTTGTATCTGATGAAAAACCTTCCCCTCTTCTCTTTATAGGTTATCTGAGTTTCTAGTAGTTTAAGATTTCTTACCTTTCATAGTTCAGCAGTTTTATTACAGTGGGTCTAAGAGTAGATGTGATATACTTTTGATCTGAGTATGTTTGGTCCTTTTAATAAATGTTAATGCCTTGAGGAATTGTTGTCAATGTTCATAAGGTATGTGGATCTGTACTTTTCTCTCCTTGTTTTGTGGCAGAGTTATGCTGGCCTCATAAAAGGGGTGAGGAAGCATTCCCTTATTTTCTGAAACTGGTTTTGATTCCTATATGAATGTTTACCAGAATTTATCAGAGAAATCATGTAGTACTGAAATTTTTTTTTGTGGTAAAGCAAACTAAATTGACTCTCTTTTAATAGATATAAAGCTTTTCAAACTTTGTATTTCTTTAGTTTTGATGTTGCATTTTAAAGGAATTTGGTTTATTTAAAAGTATTGAATTTATCAACAGTTGATTTGACTCTTCCACTTTTAGTTTAATTTGCTTTTCTTTTTAGTTTTGTAAGGTGAAAGTTTAAGCCATTGGTTTAAAATTTTCCTTGTTTTCTAAGATGAACATTTAATGCTCTAAATTTCCTTCAAGCCCTGCTTTAGTGTACACTACAAAATTTGATATGCTTTCATTTTAGTTTAGTTCAAAATATTTTTTAATTTCCCTTGTGATTTTTTTTTTTTGGTGCTCCTTGGGTTGTTTAAAATTAGGTTATTTAATTTTTAGACACTTAGGGATTTACTAGGTATTTGATTTTTGACTTTTGAAATTCTGCTGTAGTCAGAAAAAATTTTCTGTAAGATTTTCAGTCTTGGAATCTTAGATAAGTGTAATGGCCCAGAATATAATCCATCTTGGTTGAATGTTCTGTGTGCCCTTGAAAAGGTTATGTAATTGTTCAGTTGTTGGCAGAGTGGTTTGTAAATATCACCTAAATTAAGGTTGGTACTGCTATTTAGATCTCCTGTGTTTATAATGGATTTTGTCCAGTGTTATCAATTACTGTGGGAATCTTGAACTGTGAAAGCTCATTTGCCTATTTCTTCCTTTACTTTTAGTTTTGTTTCACATATTTTGAAGCTTTGTCATTAGATGCATGTATATTTATAATACTTGCATATCTGCCTATTTTGTTAATTTTTTAAATCATAATGAAATGTCTCTTTTTGCCTGTAGTAATACTCATTGAAGTCTACTGTGTTTTATGGTAATATACTCATTCCAGTCTTGGTATATATTTATTCAATCTTTCAGTTTGTTTCTGAATTTATATTTAAAGGGCTTCTTTTGAAACTAGAATATAGGTAGGGTTTGCTTTTTTGTTTTTAATCCAATCTCACATCTCTGCCTTTTGATTATAATGTTTAGTACATTTACATTTAAAGTAATTATTGGTATGGTTGTATTTAGGTCTATCATTTGTGTTTCTTTAGGGAGATAGTTTTTGTCATTAATTCCTCCTTTGTTGGTTTTTGTGTTAAAGTGTTTAAATTAAATTCTATTTTAATTCTTCTGTTGGTTTTCTTTGCTTTTTTGAGAGGGTGGTGTATATTGCTCTCTAAGGATTACAGTATGCATCTTAGCTATATCCCAATCTACTTTAATATTGAAAAATTTTGAGTAAAATACAGAATTTGTTCAATGATGTATTTCCATTCCCCCCTGTTAGTATTATTATCTTAATACTGTATTATACTGAGTACTTTGTTCAGTAATACATTTCCAATTCCCCCTTATCCTCAGTATTGTCATGTGTGTTATGTCAATATACCTTGTAAACCCAACAATAGTGTTGTAATTTTTGCTTTAAGCTGTCATCTTTTATAAAAACTAAGAAATTACATATTACATATGCCCACATAATTACCATTTTTGGCTCTCTTCCTTTTTTCCTGTAGATGCAAGTTGCCATCTAGTGTAATTTCCATTTGGAATAGAGAACTTTCTTTAACATTTCTTATATTACGGATCTTCTGGTGATAAATTGTTTTTTTAATTTGAAAATGTCCTTATTTCACCTAAATTTTAAAAGTTTTTTCTTTTTTCCTGGATATTAGATTCTTTGTTGACAGGGGTCCTCCCCCATTCCCTTTTAGCAATTTGAATATGTGGTCCCAGTGTCTTCAGACTTCCATAGTTTCCAGTGAGAAGTCAGTCTATACTCTTACCATTCTTTGTCATTATTTTCTTGTATATACCATGTCAGTTTTCTTTGGCTGCTTTCAAGATTTTTTTTTTGGTTTTAACAGTATGACTAGGATGTGTGTTAGTAGTTTCGTGTTTATTTTGCTTGAGGTTCATTTAGCTTTGTGGGGATTTTTCAGAAGTTACATCTTCATATATTTTTTTTTCTCCTTTCTCTCCTAGGATCCCAATTATTGTGCTGCTCTCTCTTGTCATAGACGTCTTTGAATTCTACTCATTTTTCACCCATCTCTTTTTCTTTCTTTAAACTGGATTCTTTTATTTCAAGTTCATTACAGATGGCAAAAGAACGCATCAATCTGTTTAGGCAATCTAGTGAGTTCATTTTAGTAAATGTTTTGTTTGTTTCTCTGTTGATAGTGCCTTTATCTGTTTACTCATTGATACCATATTTTTCTTCAATTCCTTGAGCATATTTAAACATTTTTTTTCCTGAAATATTTATAGTAGCTACTTCAAAGTCTTTAAAATACGACGTCCTGGCTTACTTGGAATCAGTTTTTATTGAGTGTCTTTTTACCTGCTCATGGGTCACTCTCTCCTGTTTTCCTTGTCTGGTTGAAAATTAGACACCTTGTGGTGACTGAACTCTTTTGAGTCCTTTTGAGGATTATTGGGTTTTATCGTGCAGTTAACTTGCTTGGAGTCAGAGTGGAAGCTTAGTTTTTCTCTGTGTTATGCAGCTACTTATATTTCTGTTCTTATGTCTTTCCACTGATGTTTCTTTAGTCTGATGCCCTGTAGGTTTCCCCTGTGCCTCTAAGATTTGGAAGTCTGCTAAGCATTTGGTTAAAGATGGACTTAGTCTCCGAGGTTTTCTTTCTTTGGGAGATTTCCCTGATTTCTAGCTGCTGTATCAACTTTGGTCTCCATTCTGATATTTCAGGCTTACTATTTCCCTAGCTGAGCACAGTGGGGAAAAAGCATCAAATTCACAGATTTGGCTCCATGTTACTCTTTTCAAAAGAAGATTTCTTTCTGGTCCCTGACTGCTTTTTCAGCATGCTGTTTGTGGTTTCCTCCAAGCATATGTAGTTCAGCTGTCAGCAGGGATTTTAGCATTTTATGGTCTGAATTTGAGTGTCACTTGTATAGTTCTTGTACTGTCAGAAAGCTCTAAATTTCTAGTCACTTCCCCAACTCTGAATTCTGATACCTGGCATCTTTAGCTGGTAAGGCTTTGGGTGTTTTGTTTTTTTTTTTTCTTTTCTGCCACCATTTTTTGCAGCCATAGCTCTGGGATTTGTGGTGCTATCAGGCCAAGAAACCACTTATTCCACAGCTCTTACCTCTTTGGGTTATTGCATTTGAGATTTACCCTTTCCCTAGCTTTTGTAAACACTGTCTTTAGGTTTGCTTGGTTTTTTAAAATTCAGATTTCATGAATGTTATCTGTGGGTGTTCATATGAACTCTTCATTCTTCCTGCCATTATGAGAAAATTGACACTTTTCATTTGTTTTGAAATATTAGGGCACAGTTCATCTGATTTGTGAACATGTCTTTCTGCTGTGCTTTCTTTGCCGGTAAGGACATTCTATTCATCTTCCTTCTTTCTTGTAATATGTTTGTATGAGGTTTAACTACTCTCCTTTTTCTGTTCATTTTTAGTTGAAATTAGTCTTCCTGTACTTTAGGAAGTGGGATGGGTCAGGAGAGGTTTGCTAAAGTCACAGCTCCAGGGCTCCCTCTTCTGACGTTTTTGGAAATATGACCTGGTATTTCCCGAGTTCTGGCTCTGTCCTGCTATCCTTCTTACGCTTCCACTGTCATTTGGACCTGCTCTTTCCATTTTCCATGGTGTCCCTGTCCTGCTCAATTTGTATTCTATTCCTGGCAGTTTTCCTTAGTAAAGGGGAACTTTAGCTGGCTGGTTTCAAGAACTCTTTGGGCTAGTCAGCTCTACCTGACTGTAGATCTGTGTGCTCGCCTATGAATTGAGGCTGCAGAAGCACCTTCCAATTTGGGCTGCTGTTAGCATTAGGGCTCTGTGTTTTCCAGTGAATACCTGTTGATAGTGTTGAGGTTCTTGTGTTCCATCAGTTTATTGCTTCCCTCTATTTCCTCCTGCACGGATCCCAGTACATCTCAGTCTTGTAGGTTTGGGTGATTTGTCCTTTCTCAATAGTATTCTGTAGTATGGGGTGCACCTTGTTCTCTTCTGGCTATTAACTGGAGACTTTGGGTTTTTTTATTAAGGCTTTGGGGAGCTTGAAAACCTGCTGTTCTCATTCTCTCATTGTTCCTCCTGTCTTGAGGTGAAGCAGGGTTTTACCCTGCTCTGAAGGCTGGAATGTGGGTAAGAATCCTTTCTGATCCTCTCACTAGCTTCCTCCTTTAGCCAAGATTCATGAACATAGATCTGTTTTCTTATTTTGTCCCCTAGCCACCTTTCACATGAGAGAGTAGCCTGAAATCTTTCTTGTGTCTGTGGGTCTTTGATGTAACTTTCTGCCCCCCACAGGCTGTCTCCTGACCTCTATATCACTAGTAATCAGTGGATGGCCTTGGCGTATTATGTGGCTTCCAACTTGGCTTACCTTTCCTGATCTTTGGATTCTTTATGTTCTAGAAGATTTCCCTTCTTGACAACTTGTGAGTGATGCATTCTAAAAAGTATTTCCTAAAATATCTTAGTTTTCTGTTTGGATGTTTATTATTCTAGAAGAGCTTTTTAGGGGATTTTGCCATTTGTTAAAATGAAAATTTCATTATTTTTCTTGAAATTTGTCTCTTTTTTCCATGGTTTTTTTTGTCTTGTTGCTTAGCATGCTTTCTTTGCTCTCTTAACATTTGTAGTTTTTAAAATACCATTGTTTTCTACTCAGGTTCTAAGAGTTTGCTATCTTCCCCTTTAAGAAACCAATATAGGACCTGTAATTTTCATGAAGCTTGGGTTTTTGGTCACTTACAGACTAGCCAGTACAGATAAAAGGGAGAGAAGAGGTATAACACTCATGTTATTAGATATAGGAAAACACAGGTCACTCCTCACATTTCATGAACTTGTAGAATATTATAGCAAGAAAGGTCATTGGTAATAATCTTACCTTATCCAACTCTTTCAGTTTTACACACAAGGATGCTGTAACTGCTACTAAGAGGCTAATTATTGAATTATGATGAAGTGCAAGAGTCCAGGAAGCTAACTCCTGTTCCTTTCATCACTGCAAGGCAGATGTTAATCACCCCATTTTAGAACTGAAGCAGAGTTATGTGTTGAAATGGAATTGCAGCTCCAATCCCAGCAGCTTCCATCATCGCGGTCACTCTTCTCCAACCAGGTCACTGGTCTGAGAGCCAGGGAGAATAGAGTGTCTTTCTCCACCCCTAGGGGGTGATGGGCCATGCTGCTTGATTTGCTCAGATTTTTTAGTAAAATAAAAATGTGTCTCCCACGGTTAATCTTAGCAGGACCTACCAGTCACTCTCTTCCCATCCCTGTAAAGGACCAACCACACTCACTCCCTCTGATCTTTTTCTGACACTGTTTCTCAGACTTGACTAACATCTAAATGGCTGGTAAAAGGAAATTCATATCCTCATTTCTAGATACATTCTCCATCCCATACTAATTCTAGAAATTTTCAGTTCTTTGAGACAGTGTCTTTCAGTGGCAAATTAACCCTCAAGGAGAGTAATTAGACTTAACAATTGGATTATTTTTTAGTTCATTACTTCAGCAAACACATAAAATTGAAAACTGTTGTAGAACTGTTGGCCCATTTAACATATATAGTTGTCATATTTCTCTATTTTATCATGTGATCCAGGTTACTCTCCAAACTCCCACTTTTTCTACTTTTTTTGTTTTCTTTTAGAAAAGAGATAATAGATTTTTCCTGGGCTATTCTGAAGTTAGTTTCTGTATATTTGACATTGTATTGTACATTAATTATATTCGTCTTGAATATGATAAAAGAGAGAAAATGTTCATACTATTTTCTTAGTTAAAAATGGTTTAGCTAGAGTGAAGTTTTGAATCAAAATATCGAACTACACACAGAAAAGAGTAGACTAGAAGAGAAGTGCTTTTGTTTGGGAATAATGTATATAAACTAATGTGTATCACAAGACACTAAAAATCATTAGTATGCTAGTGGGCGAGTGAATTAACTTTCCTCCCACTCTAAACTGATGAGTAAATTTTGCTTTACTGTTTGAAACTTCAAAAACCAAGCATGATACTCATGTTAATCTAGCTGTCATGGCAACATAGGTATATACTCTGCAAAAAGCTGTATGGTTGGTTAAAGGAGAAAGGAACGTAATCCGTGTAGTGGCTGGGAAAGTAGTGCTAGGGCTGGAAGCAGGCACCTGACAGCCACATCGGTAATCTGAGGAGGGAGTTTCTTCAGGAGTTCCAGCAGTAAGTGGTAAGAGCTGGCTTTGAAGACTAATGTACACGGAAGCAGCAATGGCAGAAAGCAGATACCACCCCTTGGGTTGAACTGGACGGCATGGAGGCCGGGCAGCTGGCCTGGGGCAGATCCCCACCTCTGAGGAATGGTATACACTCCCTCCTTCCAGGCTGGAGTTTACCCTACAGCCTGGGCTGGGGGCCGGGAGGGCGGGAGGAGAGAAGAAGGGGATGGAGAAGGAAGGGTACCTTCTGGCACTGGCCTTCTAGCACCCTCTGTTGGCAAAGCCTAACATCATGTCAGCCGGCAGAGGAACGTGTGTCACAAAAACAGGACAAGCAGAGTTTGGAACTGAGGGACAGTAAATTAATAACTCCTCCACGTTGCTCCCTGAGTGATTTTTCAAAAATTCAAAGCCGTTCCTAGCATTCTCCTGCCAAAATATCTTAATGATTGAACATTAAAGACAAATTTTTTAACTTTAAAAAAAAATTTCATGTTAATTTTGAGTGAGAGAGAGAGAGTACAAGTGGAAGAGGGGCAGAGAGAGAGGGAGACACTGAATCAGAAGCAGGCTCCAGGCTCTGAGCTGTTAACACAGAACGTGACGTGGGGCTCAAACACAGGGCCCATGAGATCATGACCTGAGCCAAAGCTGAACACAACCGACTGAGCCACCCAGGTGCCCCTTTAACTTTTTATTAATTTTAACATCTTCTGTAACCATAGCACAGTTACCAAAACCAACATTAAGACAGACAACAGACTTTATTCAGATTTTTCCAGTTTTCTAATTAATATCCTTTTTCTGTTAGGATACAGCGTTGTGCTTTGCTGTCAGGTCTCTTTAACCTATGACAGCATTTCCTTTCTTGACCGTGTCCCCTTCAAAGAGTATTTGTAAGTCATTTTGTAGACTGTCCCTAAATTCCAGGTTTCTATGCGTTTTTTCATGATTAAATTCACATTAGTGCATTTTCTGACCGGAATTCTTTCTGAGGAATGTTGTGTCCTTCTGTATTAGTCTGCTTAGAGCTACCATAACAAAATACCACAGACTGGGTGGCTTAAACAACAAATGTTTTTCCTCACAGCTCTGAAAGCTGATGTCCAAGACCGGCAGGTTTGGTTTCTTCGGAGGCTTCTCTTCTTGGCTTACAGATGGCTTCCTTCTCTCTGTGTCCTCCCATAGTCCTTCCTCTGTACATGTGTGTTCCCGGCTACTTTCTATGTCCAAATTTCCTTCTCTTATAAGGACACCAGTCAGATTGCATTAGGGCCTATCATAACAGCCTCATTGTAACTTAATTACCTTAAAGGCCACACTTCCAAATGCAATCACTTTCTGAACTTATGTGGGTTGGGGCTTCAACATATGAGCTTGGGGGAGGGGTAGACGGAAAGGACATAATTCATTCAGCCTGTCTCACCTTTTCAGTGTATCACATCAGGAGGAAAGGTATATGATGCTGTTAGTCTGGTTACTAGTGATATTAAAATTGGTCCCTTCGTAAATATTATAATTAACACATATTTTGGGCGAGATCACTTTGAGACCACGCAAATGGAAGTATTGCCCACTGGCTTTAACACTACATTGGTGAATCTTGCCTGCAGTGGTTACTTCTGTGTTGTTTACCTAATGGTGATTTCTATGTCCCTTGCTTCTGCTTTCTTTCCATCTTAGTTGGGAGTTTTTCTGTAGAGAAGAGCTGCTGCTTTTTCTCCTATATATATTCATTTTGTTACATGTGCCTTTATGGAATCATGTATTTTTTAAAAATTTGTGGGTTATAATCTAATACTTTCATTTGGTGCTCTGTGGTCCTGGTTTTGGCCACTGGAAGCTCCTTTGTTTGGCGCCTGTGCCCTTTCGTCATGTTCTCTCCCTCTTTCCTTTCTTGAGCACTTCCTTACTTTTAGCCACCACAAGATGCTCAGAGCTCATTTGAATTTTCCTTACCCCAGGCCTGGAATCAACCACTTCTCCAGAGAGCCCTTTGTTTAGTTTCACTGGAAAATGGCGTTTAGACACCCGGATCTGGGCACAAGGTGTACATGTTGCTACAGAGGTGTCATTGCTTCTAGACCCTCCTAGTGTACAGAGCTATGTTTATGGATGTTTGTGTTCTTGCCCAGCACACCCATATGTCTTCACATGGATTTGTCCGTGTATGTATTGAAAATACGAGTTCATATTGATAACCTCCATTGCCAGTTCGGCAGCGTAGCATTCATTATACCTGTCCTTCTTTCCTTATTTGTAGCTTCTGTCTCCAGCAGTGAAAAACCTGGTCCTCATTATTTATAATACATTCACTCCACTCTAGTAGTTTCAGAGTCGCTAACCCAAACTATTTGAGAAACAACTCTACTAACAAGACCAGATGTCTGTGGACTGTGGCCTGTGGGCCAAATCCAGCTCTCTTCCTAGTTTTGTAAATAAAGTTTTGTTGGAATACAGCTTGCCCATTTGTTTATACATTGTCTGTAGTTTTTCCTCATGACAATGGCAACAGAGACTATATGGCCTGCAAAGCTGGAAGTGTTTACTATCTGGCTCTTTATAGAAAAAGTTTGCTAACCTCTAAACTCTATAGAGTATGGATTTTGTATACAGTTCTTTTTATCTTTGGCCTTACAGTGTCCTAGTAAAAACACTGTTTTCCAAAGTTACTTTTCCCTTCCATCTCTTTCTGAGTAGTAATTAAAGTTATTTGGTAAATTTGGGGCGCCTGGGTGGCTTGGTCGGTTAAGCATCCGACTTTAGCTTAGGTCATGATCTTGCGGTTCGTGGGTTCGAGCCCCGTGTCGGGCTCTGTGCTGACTGCCAGCTCAGAGCCTGGAGCCTGTTTCAGTCTGTGACTCCCTCTCTCTCTGACCCTCCCCTGCTCACACTGTCTCTCTCTCTCTCCTAGAAATAAATAAAACATTAATAAATAAATAAAGAGATCTAGAGCCATTTGTTTAAAAAAAAAAGTTATTTGGTAAATTAATAGTTCATAATATGGTTAGGTTCATTTGTTACTGAGAATGTTCCACTTTGAGTTCCTTCACACCCCAATTGACTGTGACTGTTCATTTTGGGATACATTAAATGTTACTGTGGCTCTAGGAGTAGGAGCTATACAAAAGAGGATACTGAAAAATGGCCCTCCTCCCTCATTTCTACCTCAGTGTTCCCATTCTGACATGCTCTGCCCACTCTTCCCACCCATCCTGTGTGGGTGGCCAGTCTCTTTAGTATCTGGTTTTCTTTCATGGGTATCTTTTATATAGATTAACAGATACAGGTGTATTTTCTTATATCCTCTTCTTTCTTGCTAGAAGAGCAGCACATTCTAGATACTCGTTCATGCTTTGTTTTTTCCCACTTAATCAGTATATCTTAGAAATCACTCCAGATTAGTTCATAGAGATCATCATCACATTTTAGAACACCTGTATAGGAGCTCCATTGTGTGGTCACTCTATGGTTGATTCAATCACTCTCCTGTGTATGGCATTTAGAATGTTTCCAGGATTTTGCAGTTACAGTGCTGCAGTAAGGAACCTTTAGCATGTGTAGTTTTATATGGTTGGGGGACCTGTCTTCAATATAGGTTCCTAGAAGAGAAATTACTGGGTTGAAAGCTAAGTGCAAATGTGATGTTGTTAGCTGTTGCCAAATTCTCTTCAAGGAGGTTGCCCTACTTTGCATTCCCAACATCAAGGTGTGAAAGGGCCTGTTTCCTTGCAGCCTTACCAGCAGAACATATTGTCATACTTTTTCTTAATTATTCAATTAGTGTTATCTCAGTGTTTTTAGCTTGAATTTTTCTAATTGTGAGTTTCAATAATTTTTCATGTTTGATATGGTTTGTATCTTTTTGTGACATTTTAATATGTACATGAATATTTTTAATATCTTTTTGTGTGAATTGCCTGTTCATGTATTTTTCCCATTTTCCTTTCAGATTTTGGTTCCATGTCCTTAAGTTTTTTTTGTTTTTTTTTTTTTTAAATGTTTTTTATTTATTTTTAGGAGAGAGAGAGAGACAGCGTGAGCAGGGGAGGGTCAGAGAGAGAGGGAGTCACAGACTGAAACAGGCTCTAGGCTCCGAGCTGGCAGTCAGCACAGAGCCCGACGCGGGGCTCGAACCCACGAACTGCGAGATCATGACCTAAGCGAAAGTCGGACGCTTAACCGACTAAGCCACCCAGGCACCCCCCATGTCCTTAAGTTTTAAGAGTTTTTCTGTATGGTAGGGTCAGCCCTTGGTGATATTTTTTTGTCAACCACCCTCTTCTTCCCTCCCCCCGCAACACACACATTGTCTTTTGGCTTTGATTATGGCATTTATTTTTACCTTAATGACTCCCTCTTGCCTAAGAGATGAAGTCCTAATTAATACACAGTTGTCTAACCACACAATTGCTAGCCCTTTGCTGTTTGTTCCCAGTATGCAGTATACTTCCTAACAAACACTCAAGTCAGGCATTGGTTCCCAAATGATTTCTCAGCTAGAATGACTTTGTTTAAAGAAAGAAATTATTTTCTGCCTTCTCAGAGGATGCTGCTTTTAAAAGTTACTTGATCCTCACAGAACCCTTTGGTGACTCTGTGTGATTATGTCTATGACTAGTTAACTAAGTCAGAGTTTCTTTCAAATTTCATCATTGCCATGTCTGTATGGAATGATTCACTGCTAGACTTGAGACTTTGTTTTCCCAATTCATTATGACTTCATCAATGCATTTCCACCAAAATCGTTTTTTGCTCTAGTGTGTAATAAAATTTACAAGTTCCAATGTTAACTTGAGTGGCCATTCAATTATTACAGACAGCTCCTTCAATAAGTAGTGAAATGGCTAGTCAAGTGCATACCATCTCCTGTCAGGTCAGCCATAGAGAGGCCAATTTACTGGGAGCTAATGAAGCTTAAGATTCAGGTCCCCTCACTTGCAAGGGCCAGGCCTGGAGACTTTTTAATAGTTGTCATTATAGAAGGGACATTTCTGCATGCTCATTAATTCTTTAGTAGTTAAGAAAGATTTCCTCTGGAAGGATTAATTAGCAAGTATATGTGGTAGAGATGAAGCTAGTAGGCCAAGTGAAAAACTCCTAACTACGTTGTGTAGATGTTACTTCAGATAAAAATAGCAGTTGCCTGTTTTTAAGAAATTTATTAGACTTAAAAATTTTAAGTAAGAATAGAACAGCTGATTTAAAATAGTGTTGTTGTTTTTCTTTAGTAGTGTTTTTGGAAGTACCTCTGTAGTAGTGATAGGCTGTCACCACAAGGTGATCAATTAATTTTCCCTCAGCTGCTGTTCCCTTCTGGCCAATTACTGGGTATTATTTGAGGAGCAGAGGTGGCCAGCGTTAATTGACCTGCACTGTGTACCAGACACCATGCAATTCCTGGAATTTAAACTGTGTACTCAAAAATGGTCTAAATGTGTTTTTTAAAACTAGCTTTTAATACACAGGATATAACTATGCTATTTTTGTTAAACAAATGAAAACACTGTAAATTAGGCTGAAGCCCTCTTGAACTTTGGCTCCCAATCTCACCACTCTCTGTCGTCTCCCCCTACCCCGTTCCACTTCAGTTCCCATTGAAGTGGCTCCTCTGGAGCCTCCCAGGTCATCTGTGCACCCTTCCTCTACCCCGTGTGGTCCATGGACCAGCAGCATCAGTGGCCTGTCCAGCACTGGTTAGAAATGTAGAACCACAGACACTACTTACTGCAAACCTGTTGAACTAGAATCTCCATTTTTTTTATGTGAAAGTTTGTAACAGCTCTGTTTATAATAGGAAAAAAATTAGAAACAAATGTATATCCAACAATGGAATGCACTGTGGCAGATATATGGGAATATATACATTTGTCAACCAGAATCTGCCTTTTAACAGGACCCTAGGTTTTTGTATGTATGTGATTTTGTACACATGTATAAATGAGCATAGTAAATGCTGCCAATGTGTGTTGAAAAATTACGCAAATGGTCTGATGCTATAACATTTTCCATCAGTAAGGTGCCCTAGAGATATCCTTTCCATGTTGGCGTATGGTAGGCTTGTCTCATTCTTTTCTTAGCTGCTGCCTGACTTCCCTTCTGTACTGTTGTTAAATGACTAGTCATTTCCCCATTGAGGGACATTAAGGTTGTTTGCAGCTTTTTGTTTTCTTAAGACATCCAGTATCGCAGTGAACTCTCCAGGGCATATCTTGTATACATGTGTCAGTGAAATAACTAGATGGAAGGGTGTGAACATTTTATATTTAAAGATCCTGCTAAATTTTCCCTACAAAGTGGCTGTATCAATTTGACTCTCCTTTTGTTCAAGAGAACAAAATTGTGCACATTCTTTATTCTTTATAACATTGTTTTAATTACCACAGCTTTATGTTTTCATATCAAGTTGCCCGATTCCCCTCCTTGTTGTAATTTAAAATTATGTTGGCTTTTAAAGAAATTTTACATTTGTCTTCTATAGGAGATTTAAAATAGCTTCTCAAGTTCTGTGAAAAATTTTCTTAGGGTTTTCATGACAAGAGATTGTATTGAATTTCTACATCAGTTTGGGTGAAGTTAAGCCTTCTGATATATATTCCTGGACATACTATTTCTCTCAATTTATTTCAGCCTTAAGTTCTTAAGTAAAGCTCTATACCTGATTGCATATATGTATACATTTATATATGCTTGGGTTTATTATAGTTTTGCTTATATTCTGTTAGATTTATTCTTTGCTGATTTTTCCAGCTATTATGAATGGGATTTTGGAAAATATTTTTATTTTTCTTCATATATTTTTTATTGGAGTATAGTTGACACACAGTGTTGCATTATTTTCAGGTGTACAACATAGTGATTCAACAGGTGTCTCTTCGGCTGAGCTCACCACAAGTGTACCCACCATCTATCACCACGCAACACGATTACAATACCATTCCCTGTATTGTCCCTTTTATCCCTGTGAAAAGCTTGATTTTTTTTTTTGATTGCCAGTATATAGAAAATTATCTGTGTGGTTTTTTTTTTCTGTATGTTTTTCTGTACCTGTTTCTTTTGCTAGATACTAATAGTTATAATTACCTGTTACATCCTGAGGATTTTCTGAGTAGGTAATCTATGCCTTCTAATTAATTGTGGCATTATACTTTTTTCCTAGTATTTATACACCCATTTCTTTTTCTCATCTGATGTAGAATGAGAACTTCCAGGACAGTGTTGAATAAATAGTAGTGTAATAACATTGCTGCCATCTTCTTTACTATTCACTATTGAAGTGTGATAGTTTCCAAAAATACCTTGTAGTAGATGTTCTTCTATCTGAATTTTCTGGCTGAGAAGCCTTTATTACTTTTTAAAATCATGAATGGGTTTTAATTTGAGAGTATGCTTTTCTAGCATCTACTGATACTGTGTTTTCTCCTGCATCTGGGGGTATTGATAGATTTTCTAATGTTGAATTATCCTGGATTTCCTGGGGCACATTCTACTTGGTCACCATTTATTCTTTTGCCAATGATGGATTCTGTTTGCTATATTATTTTTTAAGGAAGGTTAAATCTTTGCTGTATGCGAGATTGATGGATACGTTTGTTTTTCTTTGTGCTCTTATGGTTTGGTTTGGTATCAGTTGTTAATAGAGTATAATTATTTGAGTTTTGACTTTTTGATGGAATTTGTGTTAACATTTCTGTCAGACACTCAAACTGAATTGTTAGTGCTATGATTTGTTATTTTTATTTCTGTTAACAATGAGCATTAGCTTTTGGCCTGTGTGGCATTCAAATTGTTTTTATTTCCACATTTAGTTAAAATTTTTCTTAGCAAAGTTTTGAGAATAAAACAGTTCTTCCTGAAAATGCTGGGTTGATACATTTTCTTAAATTTTATGTAAACAACTTTTTATGCTTAGCAAATTATTTTAGACTTGAAATAATTAGGTAGAGAAAAGGAACTGTTAAGTAATTGACTTGAGCTTACTAGAAAATGAAGAGAGGTTTTAATATCCTATCAAGTGCATACAGAGCTAACCAGAGAAATCAAAGGGATTTATAATTCAAGGAGATTGTACTCCAGCTAACTGTGAGGATTTAATATTAAGAGTAGAGTGGACAAGCAGATTTAGGTTTGAAAACAGATTCTGCAGATCTGCCTTGTGAGATTCATGTCCACTCATTGTGGAGTTTAGATGGAATCCTCTTGAAGTGGGAGAGAATGAAGAGAGCAGCCAGATCCTTGGTAACAGTTCTCAGCCCTGAGCCTCACAAACATGCCCAATTTCCCCTTTTCGTGACTGCCCAGTCTTCAGTCTCAAAGTCTCACATTTTTAAGTTTGTCGGTCAGAACTCCAGTTTTGGTAGTACACGCTCATGTCCTAGTAATAGTAAATAATTGCAGATGGAAGAGGGGAACATCTGTTTTCTCGTCCTCCCTCCTAAACTTTCAGAGCCTACATGTGTGTGTAGAGGACTACTGGGTCCTAAAGTATACATTTTAAAAAATTCTTTGTATCGCCAAATTGCCTTCCAGAGTGTCTAGTTGTTCACACTCAGATTGAATACCTCCTTTTTGTTTATCAGCGTTGATGATTATCAGCCTTTACGTTTTGTTGATCTAATGGACACACATTGCTTTGCAGTTGTCTTAATAATGAGATTTAACATATTCTTTTCTTTATTTGGTCATTAAAAAAATTTTTTTTTAATTTTCCAAGCTCTTGCTTATGTTAATGTTCTTACCAATTGGTAGGCATTCTTCATGTTATAAATAGTAGCCCTGTGTTGACAGTGTTTTTTCCTAACGTGCTACCTGTCCTAACTTTTAAATCTATGTATCTCTTGCTCCACAGAATGTTTTTATTTTGATAGTTAACTGTGTTTTTCTTAATGACAACTGACTTGTGTCTTGGTTAAGTCCTTTTCCTATGTCAACATAAGTACCTTCCTGGATTTTTTTCTAATATTTTTATAGTTTTGGGGTAGGTTTTTTTTTGCTTGTTTATTGTATTGAATAATATTTACAGTTTGGGGACATAAGGATTGAGCTTAAATTTTTTTCGATATGAAATAGCCGGTTATCGCACCATTTTATTGAATTTCTGCTGTTTTAAAATGCTCCTGATGGGGCGCCTGGGTGGCTCAGTCAGTTGAGCGTCCAACTTTGGCTCAGGTCATGATCTCACAGTTTGTGGGTTCGAGCCCCACGTCGGGCTCAGTGCTGACAGCCAGCTCAGAGCCTGGAGTCTGTTTCAGATTCTGTATGTCCCTCTCTCTCTGACCCTCCCCTGCCCATGCTGTCTCTCTTTCTCTCTCAGAAATAAATAAAAAACATTAAAAAAGCTTAAAAAAATAAAATGCTCCTGATTAGCATATATTAAATTTCTATAAATCTTCGTAAGTTTCTGTTCAGCTCCATTGAATAATCTTTTCTGCAGCAGCATAACAGGGTTTTAATGACTAGCTGTATAGTATGTTTTGATAATCTAAATGCAAGTCTCCCTCAACTTTGATCCTTTTCATCCAAATTCTCTTGGCTGTTTTTGTGGGTATTTTTCTATGTGTATCTAGGTCCATTTTAACAGTTTTATGTTGTGGGCACCTTGGCGGCTCAGTCAATTAAGCATCCAACTCTTGGTTTCGGCTCAGGTCATGATCTCAGTTTCATGAGTTTGAGCGCTGATTTGGGCTCTGCACTGATGGTACAGAGCCTGCTTGGGATTCTCTCTCTCTCTCTCTCTCTCTCTCTCTCTCCATCTCTTTGTCTCTCCCCTGTTCATGCTGTCTCTGTCTCTCTCAAAATAAATAAACTTAAAAAAAAATTTTAAGTTGTTTTATTTTGGATTTTGTAGTAGGTAAAGGGGCTGTGTTTTTATGTTTTACAGGGACAAAAATATGAAGCTCCCTGAGAAATTAATACTTAATGCAAGATTTATTTTCCATGTGTTGGATATTGTTTTAAGTGCTTTGCAAATACTGTTACAGAAGCAATTATACCTTCATTTCTTAAAAAAAAATTTTTTTAATATTTTTATTTCTGAGAGAGAGAGACACACACACACATAGTGTGAGCAGGGGAGGGCCAGAGAGAGAGGGAGACATAGAATCTGAAACAGGCTCCAGGCTCTGAGCTGGCTGTCAGCATAGAGCCGCACATGGGGTTTGAACCCACCCACAAACCATGAGATCATGACCTGAGCCGAAGTCAGACGCTCAACCTACTGAGCCATACAGGCGCCCCACTATACCTTCATTTCTCAATGAGCAGAAAGCCTGGTGGAATGATTGTAATGAAAAAACATTAACAAGCCAACAACTCTGTATTTTAGTAGAGACAGTAGAGATGGTGTACAAATACAGGTCTCAGGTAAACCATCCAGGGTTCCAGTGCTCCTCCCTCCCCCCCGCCTTGTCCCCTCCTAGTTTGTGTACAGCCATATTCAACATGGTTGGCATTATGTGTTTGTGTTCTGCTTTCTGCATATTTTGAGCATTTCCCCATATCACTAAAATAATTTTACAAATGTAACTAATGTTTTATATCCAACTTGTCATATTGTTTCAAAATCTACTTAACCCTTATAGGTGATTTATTTGTTTTTTATTACATTTTTGTTTTGAATTGTTATACATGCAAAAGAGCATGTCACACATGAATTACGGACTATAACAATCATGGGAACGAACACCCAGAAACTTTCTAATTTTATCTAGAGCCTTTCTAATACTCATACATGGAACTGTGTGCTCTTTCCCTAAAGGTATTGATTAAAGTTACAGTGTTGTGAAACTGCGACCTTATTATCTGATTATCCTCCTCCTTTTAAGAGAGGTGTCTTTGTTGGTTTGGGTTTTTTTGTTCGTTTTTCTAATACAGTGAAATTACTGGATCAGAAGCCATTAACATTTTAAGCTTGTATTGGAGCCAAGTATTCACTCCTACCAGCAGTACCTGAGAAGGTACCCCAGCATTTCCTTACACATCAAATCACATAAAAAAACTTAGCTAACCTGAGAGAAAACAGTTAGAAAAGTTTTCTTTTAATTCGTATTTCTCAGATCACTAGAAGCTAAATGGTTTTGAAATTTTTGGTAGTCCTTTTGTAGTTAAATTTTTAAAAAATCACTTTCTATTCTTCATATTACAGACATCCTCCTCTTGTGGCAAATATATTTTCCCAATTTATTTTCTCTGTATTTCAGTGCTTATTTACCTGAGTCTGACTTTTAAAAATGTAGGCACAGTTTATTCTCAAGTATAAAATTGGTATTTTTATCATTTTATTTTTATTTTTTTGGTATTTTTATCATTTTAAACCTTTATTTTTAGGTCATTTCTGCCCCCAACATGGGGCTTGAAATCACAACCCAGAGATCAAGAGTCATACACTCCACCAACTGAGCCAGCCCGGAGTTCCAAGTTTTAAGCCTTTAGATTTATAATTCATCTGGAATTTATTTTGCCTTGTGTTGTATCTTGATGATCTAAATCTCAGTCAATTAGACAATATTTCCAGTATTATTTATGACTCATCATGCCCATTTACCAGAAAGTTGAAGCTTCCATGTATACTAGGCTCTGTTTTGGACTGATTTGCTAAGTGAAATGTAGATGAATGTGTCTGTCCTCCTCATTTCTTGGGACAAAGCATTTCTCTAAAGAAACTTTGAAAGAATATCTTTTTATATTTGAAGTGTTTATTTAAATATTGCTAATTGTTGTTTAATGGCTACCACTCATGTTATGTTTTCTCAGCCTTTATGTGTTTGAGTAATGTAACTATTAAAATTTAAAACTGGAAACACTGAGAAAGGGAGTGGGTAGTATACGTGATATTGTTAAACCTTCCTAGGAAAGATCATTTGTTCCAGGAAAAGGAGGGAATTTTGAAGCCTTTTGAAGGACTGTTTCAGACCTTCCTCTCTGTGTCAATTGTATAATTTATTGACTGTGTGCAGGTGAACTAAGTTGCAGTCTTTTGCTGTTAGTGGATTGTGTGGTCAGTGGGGGTGTGATTTCTTTTTCTAGTGTAAATCTAAGGCTGGAGATGTGTTCAATACACTTGCAGAGTTTACTGACCTTCAGCCATAATTTATTTGTCTTCCGTGAGCAAACGGATCTTTCTTTTTATTGGTGCCCTGTTTTCCTACTCATGTTCTGCTTATCCTACTTTATCTGGGGGCTTTTATCACCCTATTAACTTTTCTTCAGGAGGAATAAAGCAGTTGTATTTGTTAGACAAAACACTAAATTGGAAAGTAAAAGCAAACTCTTACCACCAGCTTTTAGCATTAAAATCAAATATTTTAAAAAAATCATATTAACTTGAGTATCATTGTTTTACCAGGTAGCTGGAACAGGGCTATGTTTTTTGTTTTGTTTTTTGTTTTCCAGGTATTGATCCCCTCCTACCTTTAAGTCCAAGTATATGTTTTAAAGGTTAACATAAGTGCTGTGTAACTGCCATGTTCTCTGTGTAGGTCCCTACAAATTGGGAATGTGTTGGTCCCTACAAATCCCCTCACAAAAATAAGTGTTGTCCTTAAATCTAAATCCATATATACCTTGGTAATCATAGTACTACATGGATTTTTTTTAAGGTTTCTGTTTTTTTGTGTGTAGATCTTAAGGTTTTTTTCTGAACAGGGTGTTATTCATGTGTGTTGGATTTAGTGTTTTATAATAAATCTCAGTCGTATCTTGAGATTTGGTAATACTTTGTTCATGGTTGATTAATAGAAATACATAGCATCATGTATATATTTTAGTTACTGGGTCTAGAGCTTCCTTTGCTAAGATTTCCCAGCTTAGGCACTGTCAGTGGTCAAGCTGGAAGATGATGTGATCAGAAGATCATAGTTCGCCACTGGACAGAGGGAAGAATTGGAGCCCCAGCGGTTGAGGGGTTTGCCCAGAGCCATACTGGTCAGGCTGAGAGACCTGAGCCCAGCTACTCTGACATCCATTTATGTCCTGTCTACCAGATAATGGTGGCTTCTGCCCCCTTTCTTTCTGCTTAGTTGATAACCTCCGTGTAGTACAGCTCCTCACTTTCCAGTATCGTAATGACAACATTACAAGGTTTGAGCTGGACACAATTTATAGATAACAGAGTTTGCCCGTGATGCCATTTCTTCCTTGACCTCTGTTTCTCATTTCTCCTCTTTCCTTATGTAATCTGGTGTCAAGTGTTTATGCAACTGGTGTTCAAGGAGGGAGGTAGATCGTATTTGTTCTCCAGGACATTTGATAATGTCCACAATAATAATAATAATAATAAAGGAGACCTCTTTGATGGCTCCTGACTGAGTTAGAGTTGTGTGCTCCTGGTATCCAGTGGGTAGAAGCCAAGGATGCTCCTTAACGTCCGACAAGGCACTGGACACTCCCCACAATAAATAATTCCCCAGCACAGTGTGCCAGTAAGGCTGAGGTTGTGAACCTAGGTTATGGGAGTGTACTAGACATCAGTGGTGGAGTGGAAGGTCCAGTGGTAAGGTGAGCAGGACAGGGGATATTAAGTAAGGGAGGCTGTAAGCAGGGAGCCTGAGAAAGGGCTGTTCTAGGTGAGCAGTGGTGGGATTATGAACTGATTGTTATTGCCTCCATCTTAGTTCTGTATGGTGGTTGGTCCCACAATCACATAGACACACAGAAAACTCCTAGTAACCTCTGTAAGGTCTAGATTTTTCCTAAGAGAGCATCAACTCTCCCAGAAGGTAGATAGAAGTTTTCAAGTTGTAGCACTTTCCCTTTTGTCTCAGGGCCCTGAATATACTCCTGTGATGTGGAAGTCAGTACTAAAATTACCCAATCCACTCCTTGGAGGGTCAGATAAAAGTTGTTGAAAAGTTTCGGCAATGGTTGACTCAAACACCAAGGTTTCTGCTTCTCGCAGCACTGTGATCCTGTTGTGTGTATTATGTATCAGGATTTACTTAGCCATCCAGTGTTCCAAACCCAGTCTAAATTGCGGAAATAAAGAGTGGGTCTTCTGGTGGACATATTCTGCTGTTCCCTTTTCTCTTTCTGAAAGCATCAGACTTGTCAGCGTCCTGAGGTTCAGTCACTGGGCTTTTGGGGAGGTGTCCCGAGTAAGGGAGATGAAGGCATTCAACACTCAATCACAATGCTTTCTTGAGGGGTGTGCATTCTGTTTCCCCCATCACATTGTATTTAAGAAAAGACTGTGTAGACAGGGAGATGTTCAGGAGCTAGGTGAAGGGAGGCAAGATAGATTGAACCACCAATTGCCTGGTGGGAGCATTGGCAGGTGATTAAAAACCATGTCCACAAGTTGGCTGAGCTACCTTACTTGTATGGATGGAAACAGCTCCCCCAAACACTTGTGAAAATAAAAGTACAGTAGATAGTAAAATACAAAGGTTGGCTTAGAATATGTTAAATGAGGAACACCTGGGTAGCTCAGTCAGTTTAGTGTCTGACTCTTGATTTCAGCTCAGGTCATGATTTCATGGCTCGTGAGTTTGAACCCCACATCCGACTCTGCGCTAACAGTGCAGAGCCTGCTTGGTATTCTCTCTCTTTATGCGCTTCCCCCTCTTTTGCACATGCTCTCCCTATCTCTCTCTAAATAAATTTTAAGAAGAACATATGCTAAGTGACTGGAATAATGGAAACATCCTAAAGTCTGTTTTTTTTTTTAAGTAAGTAAATTAATAAAATATCCAAGGTCTTGGGGCGCCTGGGTGGCTTAGTCGGTTAAGCGTCCAACTTTCGCTCAGGTCATGATCTCGCGGTTCGTGGGTTTGGGCCCCGCATCGGGCTCTGTGCTGACTGCCAGCTCAGAGCCTGGAGCCTGTTTCAGAGTCTGTATCTCCCTCTCTCTCTGACCCTCCCCTGCTCACGCTGTCTCTCTCTCTCTCTCCTAGAAATAAATAAAAATGTTAAAAAAAAAAAAAATCCAAGGTCTTACCTCACATCTAGAATGTAAAGTCTGTAGTGAAAACTGTCTTATGTCTTGTTCATTTCTTGGCACAGAAGACTCTGTATTAATAGCAGTCAAAACAGTTTTAATATTTTCTTATCTTGCTTTTGGTGGTTTTAATCTTATTAATGTAACATAGATTCTCATTTTACCTTATCAA
The DNA here is from genome assembly GCF_008692635.1 of Crocuta crocuta. Classification (NCBI taxonomy): domain Eukaryota; kingdom Metazoa; phylum Chordata; class Mammalia; order Carnivora; family Hyaenidae; genus Crocuta; species Crocuta crocuta. Next base: position 3,574,459 of record NW_027530974.1, read on the forward strand.
TATTAATCTCTTTTTCACCTTTTCATCTTTGTGAGTTGTAGTGCCTTTGTGGACTAAGTGAAGGCTCAGAAATACACAATGCAAATCACAAAGGGGAGGGGATTATCACTATCATAGAGTAATTCTTTATGTAGAAGTGCTCCTTGGGTTTTCATGTGTTCTTACAATGCATGATTTACAAAGCTTAATAAAGCACACTCCTTTGGGATTATGTAGATTAAAATATGCATCTAGATTGCCCCTTAGGTGATCACAGCCATATCATAATTTCCCAGACTTGTTACTAGTTCCTCCAGTACATGTGCACCATCAACACAGTTAATTTTTTCTCTAAATCAGCTTACTTTCTCTTTTTAAATCAGACTTTCTCACGCCACACATGCCAGGGTCATTTAGCTTAAGTAGAAGTGTAATATTAAAAAAAAAAAAAAAAAGCAACAGTATTAGTTTGGGGAAAAATATAATAACCATAGCAAATTGATTTACAAAAACGTATTCCTGAAAATGTTTATCAGTGGGAATATAGTGTCTTATAATCAGTCAATAATAAAGGGATAAGAATGCATAATGCTCCTTAATGAAGCAAAAATGAGGTGTTCTGTGTCAGTAGTACTACTGATTGAATGATTAATAGTTACATAATTTTGATAGCCAGACCGAGAGCCAGTTCACATGTACAGATGAAAGTACAAAAGGTATTTAGCCATTTTCTTTGATAGGATTAGAATACCAAGAATTTCTGATCCAGGTAGTGAAAGTGACTTTGGTTTCAAGGAGCTACAAGAAGCCATCCTCCACAAACTAGTCTGAATGTGTCAAGTTTTCTGGGTAAAAGACAGTGGAAGGGTGTCCTGTAGCCACTCATTGTTGCCATTCTGATATGGAAAATCAATCCCTTATTCTGTCTTTCAAGTTCTCTTGATACATAAAATGTTTTCAATCCCTTTCAAATTAATCTATTTCTAAGTCATGAAGATAATAAAAGACCCCTATATACTTTTACCAGTCTCTAGCACCAAAGCTCTACTGTTGTGCTCACATAGGAATTCTTTTCATCTTACATGTCGAAGAGTACCTTATGTAAGGCTTAAGTGAGCCTGTATCTTTGCAGAGTCTGATGATTCATGACATTTTGCCTATTTGTATCTATGCCCCGACACAGACATTTCTGTCCACTGTAGTGAGAATCTCTTCTTACAATGAGGATAGTAGTGCAGACTTTGAAAGCTTTGAGTCACCCATCTCTCTAGAAAGTGGAGACAGGAGGATGTTAACATTTTGAGCTTGCTTCTCTGTATAAACAGGGAGTAGATAAATTCCCACTAGTGTTCATGTTTCCATGATGACCTTTACCTTTAAGACTCTTTTTAACCACTTAATCTTATTCATGATAAGGTTAACAGAAAGAAGATATATTCAAAGAACAGTCTCCATTTCTCAATTATGTATACTTGTATAATAAAGTATTGCTACCTTCTGGTAGTAACTTTTGGCCTATCAGTGATAAGACTGCATTGACACATGTTGAGACTCAGTATTCAGGAATCTTGGTTGGCCTCTGGGCATAGTGTCCCATCTAGCTGTACTTTTTTTTCATTTCTTGTGATAAAATACATATAACACAAAAGTTGCCACTCTAACCATTTTAAGTGTATAACTCAGTGGCAGTAGTTCATGGTGTTGTACAACCATCACGACTATTTCCAAAAATGTTCATCACAACGGAAACTCTGTAACCTTTAAGTACTAATTCCCTGTTCTCTTCCCCCAACCTCTGAAAACCTGTATTCCACTTTTTGCCTCAATGATTTTGCCTGTTTTGGATATTTTATGTAAGTGAAATCATATAACATTTGTCCTTTTGTGTCTGACTTCCTTCACTTAGCTTATTTTCAGTTCATCCATGTTGTAAGCATATGTGAGAATCATATTCCTTTTTATGGCTAACTAATAGTTCATTGTGTATATATATTCCATGCTTTATCCATTCATCTGTTAAGTGGTCATATGGATTGTTTACATATTTTGGGTATTGTCAGTAATGACTAAGTGAACATTAGCACACAAGTGTATGTTTGAGTCCCTGTTTTCAGTTATTTTGGATATATAAGTGGGAGTGGATCATAACGGTTGTGTGGTCATCATTGATAGATCATATGGTATTTCTGTGTTTACCTTTTTTCGTTTTTTTAAGGTTTATTTTTGAGAGAGAGAGACAGAGTGTGAGCAGGGGAGGGACAGAGAGAGAGGGAGACACAGAATCTCAAGCAGGCTCCAGGCTCCGAGCTATACGCACAGAGCCTGACGCAGGGCTCGAACCCACAAACCGTGAGATCATGACCTGAACCGAAGTTTGGATGCTTAAGCAACTGAGTCACCCAGGAGCCCCCTCTGTTTAACTTTTTGAGGAACCATCAGACCATTTTACACAGTAGCAACAAACACGATTTTACATTTCCATTGACAACACTCACCAACGCATATTTTCTCTTTAAAATTATTGTCATCCTAGTAAGTATGAAGTTGTGTCTTACTGTGGTTTTGATTTACATTTTCTTAAAGACTAATGATGTTGAGCATCTTTTCGTATGTTTATTATCCATTTGTATATCTTTGAAGAAATTTCTGGTCCTTTGCCTATTTTTTTATTGCATTGCTTATCTTTATTGTAGGAATTCTTAGTATATTCTGAATATTAAACCCTTATGTGTAATTTGCAAATACTTCCTATTCTATAGGATATCTTTTCATTCTCTTGATAATGTCCTTTGAAACACAAAAGTTTTAAAATGAAGTCCAGGAGATCTTTTTTTTTTCCCTACCACCCATGTTTTTGTTGCCATAGCTAAGAATCTATTGCCAAGATCCAGTGTCAGGAAGATGTATCTCTACATTTTCTACTAAGAGTTTTATGGTTTTAGCTCTTACATATTAAGATTATTGATCCATTTTGAATTCTGTCTTGTATATTGGGTGAGATAGGGTTCCAACTGTATTCTTTCACTTGTGGATATTCAGTTGTCCCAGAACCATCTATTGAAATGACTGTCCTCCCCTCCTCCCCCACTGAATAAATGGACTTCAGCACCCATGTCAAGAGTCAACTGGCCATAGATGTATATAGATTTATTTCTGGAGTCTCAATTCTCCAGAGACTGTATGTTTGCCCCTAGTCAGGACTACACTGTTTTGATTACAATAGCATTTTACTAAGTTTTGAAATTGGGAAGCTTGAGCCTTCTTTGTTCTTGATCAACACTGTTTCAGCTCTCTGGGACCCTTTGCAATTCCATACAAATTTGAGGATCCACTTTTTCATTTCTGCCAAAAAAGAAAAAAAAAAAGGCTGTTGGAATTTTGATAGAGATTGCGTCTATGGATTGCTCTGGTTTGTATGTATTACTGGTGTGTAAACACACATTTATTTTTGTGTGTTTGTCTTGTGTCTTGCAATTTTGCTGAATTTATTAGCTCCAGTTGCTTTTTTGTTAATTCTTTACATCTGTTTTCTTTGTAAAAGATCATGTCATCCATGAATAGTGCTAGCTTTACTAATTCCTTTCCAATTTGGGTGCCTTTATTTCCTTTTCTTGTCTAATTGCTGTGGCTAGAACTTTCGGCACAGTATTGAATAGCAGTGGTGAAAGAGGGCATCCTTGTGTTGTTCTGAAAGTTTCAGTCTTCCCTTTTATGTTAGCTGCGGGTTTTTCATAAATACCTTTTATCATGTTGAGGAAATTGCCTTCTATTTCTGGTTTGTTGATCGTTTTTATCATGAATCTTGTTAGTGCCTTTTCTGCATAGATTGTGATAATTCTATGGTTTATCTTAATGTGACATTAATTGATTTTCTTATGTTGAACCAACTTTGCATTTCTGGGATAATCGCATTTGGTCATGGTACACAATCCCTTTGATATGCTGTGAGATTCAGTTTGCTTGTACCACCCATCCTCCTTTGTAGATTCAATATTTGTGAATTTTCTTACATGCTGGTGAACTTTATTTGTAACCCCAAAATGAATATAGTGGCAGTCTAATGGTTATTCATGGACATGTCTACATTTGCACCTTCCCAGCTGAAATTGACCAAGGATATAATTCTTGTTTCAGCTCTCACATATAGAGATGACCAGAGGATGAAAACAGTAGGGGGCAGTGCAACATAATGCAAGAAGCTCTGGCTCTGGGGCCAGTTGATGGAGTTTGGATCCTAACTTTGCCTCTTGGTAGGGTAGCCTCCCTCTGGCAAGTCACTTAACACTTCTCAACCTTGCTCTCTCACTGGTAAAGTAAAATAACATCTATCAGGATAAGTCCTTTTTAGGATTTAAGACTACGTGAAGGATGCGTGTGTGTGTGTGTGTGTGTGTGTGTGTGTGTGTGTACTTCTTGTGGGAACAGTGGTTCAGTATTCAGTTTTTGTGGCAACTTTACAAAACATAGCTGTAAATATTGATACAAAATATAAAACTGTAAGTATTGATAATCTGTATTTTATTGAGGATTTTTGCATCTATATTCATAAGAAATATTGACCAGTAATTTTTTATATGACTTCTTTATCTGGCTTTGGAATCCAGGTACTCCAGGCCTCGTAGAATGAGTTAGGAAGTGCTTCCTTTCTATTTGGGAGAAGAATTTGCTAATTCTCCTTTTAATGTGTAGTAGAATTCATGAGTGAAGCAGCCTGGTCTTGAATTCTCTTTGTTGAGAGGTTTTGATTTCTGATTCTATCTCATTATGGTTGTGTTAATTGAGATAGTATATTTCTTCTTGAGCAGTTTAGGTAATTTGTGTGTGTTTCTAGGATGTTGTTTTATCTAGGTTATCCAATTTATTGTTATATAATTGTTCATAGTTTTCCCTTAAAATATTTTTCATTTCAGTAAGATTGGTGGTAATATACCCGCTTTCTTATTTTAATTATTTGAATCTTTTATTTTCTTTGTCAGTCTAGCTAAAGGTTTGTCTATTTTACCGATTATTTTTTAAAGAACCAACCCTTGGTTTTGTTGATTTTTCTGTTCTCCAATTTATTTGTCTCTGCTCTAATGTGTTTTTATTTTCATCAGTATGCTACCTTGGATTTAGTTAATAACTCTTCAGTTTCTCAAGGTGTAAGATGAAGCTACTGACTTGAGATTTTTTTTCTTTTCTTAATGTAGGCTTTTAGAGCTCTATACTTCTATGTACTACATTCACTGCATTCAATACATTTTGTATGCTGTGATTTTGTTTTCATTTGTCCGTAAGTAACTTATTTCCCTTGAGATTTCTTTTTTGACCTATTAAGTTGTTTTCACTTACACATATTTGTGAATGGTCTCATTTACCTTTTGCTATTGATTTCTAGCTTCTAGGAGATAGTTTGTGTAATTTTGATCTTTTAAAATTTAAGGCTTGTGTTGAGGCCCAGTATATGATCTGTGCTGGACAGTGTTCCATGTGCACTTGAGAAGAAGGTGTGTTTGTTGGGTGGTGTTCTATAAATATCTCTTAGGGCTAGTTGGTTTACAGTGTTGTTCAAGTCCTGTTTCCTTATTGATCTTGTGTCTATGTTATTTCTGAAAAGTGGTGTATTGAAGTCTCCAATTACTGTCGTAGAACTGTCTAGCTCTCCCTTCTGTTGTGTTGATGTTTGCTTTATATATTTTGGTTCCCTGTTGTTTGATGCATATATGTGTATAATTGTTGTATTATCTTGATGAATTATCCTTTTTTGCCAATGTTCTTAGTTTTTTGTGAACAGTTTTGACTTAAAGTCTGCTTTATCTGATATTTTATAGCCACCTGGTGACTATTTGTATGTAATATATTTTCCCATCTGGAAATTTCAGCCTTTTTGTGTCTTTGGATCTAAAGTGAGTCTTTTGTAGAGAACATAATCCATGATCCAACTGGATCATATTTTTAGATCTTTTTAGCCAGTCTTTGCCTTTTGATAGGAAAGTTTAACTTACACTAAAACACATACTTAGGAAGGACTTATTTCTTCCACATTGCTGTTTTCTATAAGTCTTAACACCTCTTTTGTTTTTCATTTCCTTGATTACTGCTTTCTGTGATTAGTGGATTCTTTTTATAGGGAATGATTTTGATACTCTTCTCATCTCCTTTTGTGTATACACTTTTTAGACATTTTCTTTGTGTTTATCATGAGGATTACATTTAATATTCTAAATTTATAACAATATAGGTTGATTTGTTACCAACTTCATACAGATGTCTGCCTATATACCACTTCATCAGCCCCCTTTATGTTGATGTCCTGAATTACATCTTTATTCATTGTGTCCCTAATAATACAGATTTGTAGTTGGTTTTTATAATCATGTGTGAAATAAAAAGTAGATTTACATCCCCAGAATTCAGTAATATTGGTTTATATGTTTACTTTTACAAGAGAGCTTTATTTCTTTTTCAAACAAAACACCACCACTCCTAGGCTCTGCATATTGGCTCTGCAACAGAGCGCTCTTGCAGCACTCAGATAGGTTTGCAATAAAGTAGAAGCTGAGGGCCATCTTGGGTCTTTTCTGAACGTGCATCTTGCCTTGGCAATTGTGTGGCTTCCTGTCACCCTGTTTACAGTGCTTTTGAGTGTCCTGATGTCTCTCCTCCAGCTTTTCCCCTGTACTTTATGGGAGTTTGTTGTGTGTTACAATCATAAGCTTTTGCCCCAGATGTCTGGGTTGTTGGCTTTCCTTGCAGTCTTTATGAGCAGTGACCTCCACTTTTCTGGCCAAAGTTCAGGCATCTTATGTCACTCTTAGGTAGCTTACCCTGCCAGATTAAAACAGACTTGCATGATAATTTGTGAATAAAACTGCTCTGCTGTGTCTAGAACCAGGGACCCACATATGGAATGCAGGCTACCTTTGTTAAAAGTGCTGCCACACTGGAGAGAAGGTAGGACAAGAACAAGTAAAAACACCACAAATCTTTCTTAGGGTTTTGAAGTTACCCTTTTCATTACTCAGTGTGTTTACTTAGTTGCTGTAAACCTTTGCCTTCTTTCCAGAGTTCTGACAAAGCTGGTTCTAACAATTTCTGCTTATTTATTGATATTTCTGTGGGGGGACAGGTCTGCCATTTTCTCGAGCCTGTCTGTACTTGTGAATGGTTATGGTGGAAGGTCACTCAAGATTTTAAATGTTCAAGGTGTACGTGAGCACTATCTCTACAGTACAACGGTCCACATAAGGTGGGACCATGTTACCCTTTAAACTTTAGTTAAAAAGTCTGCACTAGCTGTGGCTTTTCTTTTCTTTTCTTTTCTTTTTTAAGTTTATTTATTTTGAGAGACAGGGAGAGAGCTCAAGCAGGAGAGGGGCAGAAAGAGAGGGAGAGAGAATCCCAAGCAGGCTCCACACTGCCAGCATGCCGAAATCAAGATGCTTAACTGACTAAGCCACCCAGGCACCCCAAGAGCAGTTTAATTTATCATTCAAAAGGAGGCACATGAGATACATCATATCAATAAAAGAAAAGATAAAAACCATATGATCCTGTCAATAGATGCAGAAAAAGCATNAATAAAAAAATACACACAAGCAGAGTTTTATAAACTAAAAAAAAAACAAAAAAACAAAAGGAGGCACATGAGAGGAAAAGGGGGACTAAAAATCATTATATAATCATCTAAATATATTTTGATCCATTATACTGCATTGATAGACCTGTAAAGTAGTTCTCTTCAAAAAACTATTCTCAAAGATAAAATTATTTAAGAAAAACTTTTGTTCATTAAGTAACTAAACCGATCATCTGAGTATTACAAGAGTTAGTAATCACTCTTCATGTATTTTCACATACTTTTATCATGTACTATGTTGCTGATGTTACTCTGAAGAATATTTTTCCCCTACATGTTTTTAGTTCAAAATTCTCATCCTATGGCCTGGAAACTTCTTCAGAGTTGCTTTTTTAGTTTGTAAGTTTGAGATTGTCAACATTTTGAGTTCATTTTCCATATACCATAATTTTTTTAAGTTCAAATAATACTCTTTGGGTGCCAGGGTAGCTGGTAAGTTCGGAGTAGCTTGTGCTGAAGGAAGCATATTTTCAGTCTTTTTGAAAACTGAAATGAGGGGACACCTGGGTGGCTCAGTTAGTTAAGTGTCCAACTTTGGCTCAGGTCATGATCTCATGGCTTCTGAGTTCAAGCCGCACATCAGGCTCTGTGCTGACAGCTTGGAATCTGGAGCCTGCTTTGGATTCTGTGTCTCCCACTTTCTCCACCCCTCCCCTGCTCATGCTCTCTTGCTCTCTCTCTTTCTCAAAAATAAATAAACATTAAAAAAAAGTTTTAGGAGCACTGGGTGGTTCAGTCAGTTAAGCACTGGACTTCAGCTCAGGTCCTGATCTCCGCGTTCATGGATTCGAGCCCCACAGCAGGCTCTGTGCTGACAGCTCAGAGCCTAGAACCTGTTTCAAATTCTGTGTCTCCCTCTCTCTGCCCCTCCCCTGCTCATCCTCTCTTTCTGTCTCTCTCTCTCTCTCTCTCTCTCTCTCTCTCTCTCTCTCTGTGTCTCTCAAAAGTAAACGTTAAAAAACATTTCTTTTGATTTTTTTAAAAACTGAAATGAGAAATATTTCACCTCACATATTTTCACAAGAATGGTCTTTTTTTTAACCTCTATTCAGAATGCCCTTGTTCAGTATTTTTATAATTTTTAAAAATTTATTCTGAGAGAGAGAGAGTGAGAGTGTGTGGGTGTGGGTGTGTGTGTGAGCAGCGGAGAGGCAGAGAGGAGGAGAGAATTCCCAAGGAGGCTACACACTGATAGTGTGTAGTCTGATGCAGGGCTTGAACTCACGAACCGGTGAAATGATGACTTGAGCCATCAAGTCATCAAGAGGTGGATGCTTAACCCATTGAGCCACCCAGGCATCCTCCTGCTTGCTTTTTTTTTTTTTTTTTTAATAGGGGTTGATTTCATTATCTTCTATGCAAGTTTTGATTTCAATAATTGCAGTTTGCCAAAATCTTCAGAAGCTGACTTTAAAAAATTCTATTTATTGAAAATTTTGACCAAAGCTATCTAACTGAATTTGAACATAAGGCCACCAAAATTTTGTATTCTTAACCCCCCAAAAAAGTCTAAATCATTTTTGCAATACTTGGACTGATTTTTAAGGTAGTTTCTTAAAGGCTTAAGCAAGTGAGCAGGAAAAAGAGAATGCATGTTACCACACTAAAGTGTTTTTAAATTCAGCTTCAGCCTTTTAGAAATATGTTTTCACAGGTTGTATACACAAATCTGTATTCGTATTAAAATCTCAAAATTGTTCTACAATGAGCTTTTATGGTACTGTTCACAATAATATCAGATACTCAGTTTTCTAAGGTAAAATTCTCTACAGGGCCAGGCATCTGCTGCATCTATCAGTTCTGCGGCTGTATCCTCAGAGTAGCTACAGGTGAAATATAACCACATGAGCGGGACTGGGTCCCAGTAAGACTTTATGCTCATCAGATTGGGAATGCCATACACTTTTCACATATCACAAATTATTATTCGTCTTTTGAACTTTTTCCAGCCACTGAGAACTGAAAAGACCGTCTTTATCTTGCAGTGACAAAAGAGATGGCAGGCTCGATTTGGCCTGCAGGTCATACCTTGCTGAACTTTGTTCTATGAGTAGGATGAAAAAGAAAAAAAAAAAAGAACCACTAATGAAATTTTTTTTCTGCCTGAAACCTGGCACTAACTGCTTGTAAAGTCCTCCCATAGCTTTTAAATGAGCCAGTATTTAGTGTCTGTTGTGTCAACTTTTATATGTCCAGGAGAAAAATAGGGGAAAATGAACACAATTAGTTAGAATACGTATTTGATCTCAATGAAAAGTCATGCTTCAGAAACACATATGCTGTCATTGTGTAAATGGAAAGTCTTCTGTAGCTGCACTCCTGAATTAATTCTCTTTGGCACTCTTTTCTTAAGTAAAAAAAAAACAAATCGCTTTTAAAGTGGATGCCAATGTTTTGTTGAGCACATGTCTTCTGGTGTTTACTGGTTCACTTCAGTGACTGTGGCATCCCATGGAGGATGTAGATATGGGCAAATATTTGCAAATTACACACTCATTGTTAACTTTCTTAAGAAGTGGAAATTCAACACTTCTGAAGTCTTTTTATTAAATCTATATTTAATTTTTAGTTCGTTGCTAAGAACATGGTTTATTGCAAAAGAAAAGTAATCAGAACGATAAAATCAAAAGTTCTCTACACCATTTAGTGAATGCCAAAATCATTATAACAAGAAGTAACAGACTACGGTGTATATGTAAGTCTTTCCCATGTACTTGATGTATGGGAGTCATGACACTACCATACCTTGTTCCGTCAGTGAGTGCTTTGTATATAGACTGTACACCTCAGGGGTCTAGAAAATAGGGGTTTTACTGCAGGTTGACTTTCAGGTGTAACCACATGGTTAAATGAGATGTCTGTTCACTGCACATATGTCTTGCATGCTACTAGATAAGATTGTAGCAGAAGGAAGATATAGAGAATAGAGGTATATTTAACTGGAACCGGCTTATTTTAACGTGATGGTGAGGCATAATACTTAATTGAAAATGAGAACTGGATGTGGAAACTAATTTGACAATAAACTATTTGTAAAAAAAAAAAAAAAAAAGAAAAGAAAATGAGAACTGGACACATGCAAAACCAGATTGGACATTGAGATATGAAGCATAAGCCAAGACTGTCTTAGACAGACTGAAACATATGATTCTCCAATTTCAATACATAAAATTAAGCTTTTCTGTAACTTGGATGGTTCTTCTGTTTTCTTTTCCCAATTTGGTCAGCAAAATAGCCTCCTAATAGGGTTCGGTGACAGTCTCACATCCACCTAGGTCTCTCTCTTTATACCTTACCTTTTGTACAACCCAAGCCATACCAGCTAATAAGACCCAAGCCCAAGCACATAAAAAACCTAGCATAGACTGTCAATGAATGTCACTAACAGTCCTTCAGTGACTGTGTGCATCAGAATCTTCTGTGTATTAGGGTTGTTGCAAACATCTGGTTCTTGTCCCAGAGACGTAGATTTAGAATCGCTCGGGGAAATGCCGGCACGTGGGAAATTGAGGCCTTTATTGGTCTCGTAGTTCTTTGCCTCCCATCCCCTCCAGTTTCACTGTCTGACACCATCCAGCTGTTGTAGTTCCCCGTGTCCAGTTTCATGGACTTGAACATCTTTTTCCACATTCTTCCATAGGCCACTTTTGAGTTTAAATTATATGCATTGCTTTTTGGTTCCATTTTTCTCCAGTCTAAGCATTTTGTGATAGTGGGGTCTGAGTCTCAAATCACTTCTATATTCTTATCCTGACACCTGAAACTCACCGTCACTGTTTAATGATTATTAATAGGTATAAAGTTCAAGGTAAGGATCTTTCCATTGTTCCTCTTGTCATGAACTCTGAGTTAAAGTGAATCAAAGTAGGATTTGTGTAGTCACTTCATGTAGCTCATTGTACCTATCAAGTTCTGCCTTTAAAACGTCAGCTTTCTTCAAGATTAGTGTGATGGTGATTATTAATTTCTCCTTTAGAGCAGAAGAATATCCTTAAATGTTAACAGCCACTGCTTTATTTTAAAATATAATAATAGCCTGTCCCTCTCCCCTGCTTGAGCTCTCTAAAAATAAAAAAATAAAATAGAATAGAATAAAATAAAAAAAAATAAAATAAATCTTTTTAAAAGGGTGCCTGGGTGGCTCATTGTGTTGAGCATCTAACTCTTGATTTCAGCTCAGGTCATGATCCCAGGGTCAAGCCCCACATCAGGCTCCGTGCTGAGCATGGAGTCTGCTTGGGATTCTTTCTCTCCCTCTCCCTTTCATACTCTCCGTCTCCCCAGCTCATGCTCACTTGCTCTCGCTCGCTCGCTCTCTCACTCGTCTCTCTAAAATTCAAAGAAAAAAATTTTTTTTAAATATAATAGCAGCTGTATCTTTCTACAACCAGGATAGGGCTCAACAGGGAAGGCTGGAAGATTCCAGAAGCCTCCAGCTGTGGGATAGCACAGGAGCTGTCAGCAAGAGTTCTCAAGGTTTCTCTGCATGTCAGGATTGCTGTCAGGATGGTTTGAGAGTATCTGCTAAAGCTTTGCTGAGAGTTCGTGCCAGTCGGGCACATCTTACACTCTGAGTTAAGTTCTTATAGAAATCTGGTGAACCACCAGTGTTGAAATTTCTGTTACTTGTAAAATTTGAAGTTTACCGTAAAATTCAACCCTGATTACCTAATATTCTTTGAAATTTGGTAGGCTTTCTCCAGAAAAAAGGAATCTGTGTAAGATAGCCTTTTTTTTTTTTAGTTGGGGAGTAGGATGGGTATATGACCTTCCACGATCTCTAACACTTGCTGACAAATAGTAGGCACTCAATATTTGTTTAATGAATAAATGAACTTTATGGTAAGGCTTGTGTATAGCAGATTGATTCCTTAATGCTTAAAATTTTTCCTACTGGCAAATTTTTACAGAAATTGGAGAGTTTTGTGAAAAATTTTCAATAGAATTACCTACGGTATCCCTTCTTAATGAGTTTGAAATCAGTTTCTGGTACTTACAGCTAGATTAATGCCTCCTGGTACAATTTTGAGAATGTTCTCTTTTTGACAAATGCATTAATGAGCAAGCCTGTAAGAACAATGTGCAGCTTCTTGTTTAGAATGACAACAATAAAGGTCTTCCCAGCGGGAAATCATTTGCATCATGAGTGGCGGCCCAAATTTTTCATTCAAGTCAATGAAAAGGCAAATATTTTGATCAGGAGAAGGATTCTTTTTGGAGAGTATATAAATAGCACAGGACAGTTTTAGTTGTGGCTATTTATATCCTCCCGCTGGTTTGGGTTTTAGTTTTCATTTGATTTTTAGGATGCATTGAATGTTGAGGGCCTTAAGCTTCAATTGTATGGATGACGGAGTTTGAGAGGGTTACTTTGAGACTTTACTGTGAAATCTTTAGGGCACCAATGCAGTTTGCCCCATTCTTTTGTGAAGGTGAGAGAGGCCAGGGCATAAGATTGTTTACATAAATAGGATATTTGAAGCTAATTGTTTACTTTGCTAATATTTGACTAATTCCCCTGAACATTTCTTTGTGTAACCTCAAAGATTAAAAAGATAGTACTTTATTCTGTCACATCCCAGTTGTCATTAACTTATCATGTCCATACTTTTTTTATTGATCAAATTTTAAATTTAATCATGTTTACCTTAGAAAAGTGGTCTTATCCTGATTATTAGGGTTCCTCTAGATAAAACTCTGTTTGCCTTCTTTACTCCATAATCTCTTCTTTGGGTGCCCCTAGGCAAGTATTAGTATTTCTTAAAATACTAATTGGATAAACCACCACTTTATGGGTGAGCAGGCTTTGTGATAGGATTGAGGCTTATTAAAAATGAGGAGTGATAGGGCAATTACTAAAACAGATAATACTGATTTTTGACACAATGAATCTTGGTGGAAGCATATATTGTACTCTGTCAAGTACAAGTGCTTTTTGAGGGTAACAGAATTATAAACAGGAGCAGCAGAAAGTAAGGTTAGTAATGAGCTGTGTGGTATTTTGCAGTACGTTTTTTTCAAAGATTCTTAACAATCATAAGTACTCTTTGTATGTAGGTTACTAGTTTATTTGGGGCAGTTGTTTAAATAAGTGTTCTTATTTTCTTTCTCATGTCTGTGCTTTTGAACATAAACGTTACTCTTCAAAGAACTTCGTCCAGTTATTTTTTATTTTTAATATAAATTTTCCGCCAAATGGTAAACTTGCTCGTGCCGCAGCAAAGTCCCTCCCACTAAGTTTAATCAGGTAATTTTTGTGATTTTTGCACCTACTATATGCCAGACATTTAAAAGTTCAAGGGATACAGCAAGAAACAAAACAGATGATCTCCCTGCCCTCATGTAGACCCCACAGGATCAGGATGAAGAACATGCTATGATAGGGTACTGAGAGCTCAGGAGAAAACAAATGCAGGGAAGGAGAGGATGCCTAGCTGGCTCAGTTGATAGAGCATGTGACTCTTCATCTTAGGGTTGGGAGTTAAAGTCCCATGTTGGGTGTAGAAATTACTTAAAAATAAAAGTCTTTAGGGGGACCTGGGTAGCTCATTCGGTTAAGCATCCAGCTCTTGATTTCAGCTCAGGTCATGATCTCATGGTTTATGGGATCAAGCCCTGTGTGGAGCCTGCTTGGAATTCTCTCTCTCCCTCTCTCTCTGCCCTTCTCCCACTCCCATTTGCTTGCTTTCTCTCTCTCAAAATAAGTAAACATTAAAAAAAAATATATATATATATATAATCCCCACCCCACCCCACCCCAAAAAAAGGCAGGGAGAGGGGATACANTGGAACCCGTATTCTTATGAATAAATTGGTGAAATAATACAGGTTCAACCTATTTTATGAGATTGTGTGGGTAGAAGGAATAATATTAGTGAAAGGCCTTATAATTAGTTCAAATAATGATAACTTAACCTTTTTTTAGCATTAGCTTATTGAATCCTTACAATAATGCTGTAAGTCTAATGCCATTATTGTGATTAATTCAGCAGATAATTATGAGTGTCTTTGTGCTAGGCACTAGTGATACAGCTAGGTTTTAATAGAAAAATCTCTGCCCTCATTCTAGTTGAGGTGTAGTTGAAGAGATGTAGCATTTAGTATCTCTCACAGCTTCTATTGTATATTATATATTATTAAGAATGTTCGTTTGGTGTCCTTTTGCCAATTAACCAGGAAAGTGTGCATTTTAGTAAAGGCTATGATAGGAAACTCAATGTGGTTTCATTTTCCCATTAATTGGTCTTGGGACCACTTAAAATAGTAATTGCTTTTGTTCTGTAAGTTTCCATTTTAAAAGTATTCATGGAATTCCTCATATTCCTTTCCTTATAAAAATTCTGCTGTGGCTCTAGATTTATAATGGTGTTCAGTAAGAACGATGAATATAATCAATTTTCAGATGACAGTGTAGATCAGGAAACAGAAATATGTCATTTGATAATTGAAAGCAGGTAGGTTGTGAAAATCACACACTGGAATTTAGCTATGTTGATGAAATGCTGACTGATAAATGGGGTAGGTAGATCTCCCGTTTAGGAACGAGGTGTGGGAGGGATACACATAATTTGGAAACATAATAAAAAATTATCAAGAGTTAAAATGTTATTTGAAAAAATTAGTAATTTACATTTTCAAGCAATACAGAGTTCTTAACAACTAGAAAATCTTGCTGATTGAAAACAAAAACAAAAATGCTTAGGAGTACCCGGGAAAAATAATAGATATTGAGCATTGTCTTGTTAAGATCAGTTATGTACTAGGATGGTTGGCTAGTTAAGACTGATTGACTAAATTTTGTGATTTAATCTTAAGGTCTTTACTAAGATTTCGGGCAGCCAGCACTGTCCCCTCACTGACTCACACAAAAGACTGACATTCCATTTTGGGGGAGATAACTCCATGATTGATGATGACCACACTTACTTAGGTGGGTGGGCATAGTTTTACAGGTGACCTACGGTTCACTTTCAAAGCCAGAGGACGTCACGTTTGTGAGAAGGTAGTCTGGGCCCAGCACTCGTGAGCTCCGTTGCGAAGTCCATAATGTTATGCAAGTCACCCAACTTCTTGGTACTTTTAGTTTCCTCATCTGTGAAATGGATATAACGGGATTATAGGACATCAGTGAGGTGATTCAAGACTTAACCCAGTGCTTGCACGTAGATACATGAAGTGCATGATGATTGTTTGCTGTCATTATTGATGTAGCCGAAGGTTTTTCTTCTAAGTGTGAGCACTTCACCATGTTGCATTCTCTGCCCTTGGAAGGGTTTAATTCTCCCTGTGCTGAGGAGGGGACCTCTGCCTCATCTTCACTGTAGCCTGCAAGATTCCTGGCACTTCCTCCTGCCTTGTGGGTGCAGGAAGCTAGAGCCTGGGGGTTGTCTCTTGCTAACAGGGGTCTTTGGGAAAGTAGAAACACCTGCCACCCCCAGGCTCAAACAAGAAACAGTTATCCCCATTTAACTGTGCCTTACCTGACACTTTGCATCGACCAGCCCAGAGGCTGGCACTGATAATGACCGGGAATGTGGCTCTGCATATATTCAGGCTCTCTTAGCCTTGTTTCAGTAGATCCACATAGCCATCATTCTTCATATTTAACTGTCAGAGACTAACAGTCACAGAGAATGGTCTGATACCAGAGCAGAGGGTGCTGAAACCACCTGCTAGCAACTGAAATGTTAGACTCAACCTGTGGTGATATTGGTACTAATGAACACAGTCAGCTATTTTATACCCTTTTCTAGAGCAATTCCCCCCTTACTTTTACCTATTTGCTTTTACCCTGACTTTTTGAAATGCCTGGGTCAGTTTCTTGTTGAATGTCTTATCTCCTGGATTTATCTGATTGTTTGCTGATGGTGTTTTGTAACTCAGTTCTCTACCTCTTGTGTTTCCTGTAAATTGGAAGTTCGGGAACAGATAGCTGCTCTGTGCTGTGACATCCTGTTGCCAGGCCCCCAGTGACTGGTTCCCCTGCTGGTGCGTGCCGACCTTGATGGCTTAACTGGTGGTATCTCCATTGAGAAAGGGATGCATTCCCCTCTGCTCTTAGTGCGTAACCTGGCAGGAACATACTTGGCACAGGCAGATATCCTGTTTCCATCAAGTTTTCAGCCTGTGAATTTGGCATCCACTGATGGTCCTTGCTGAATCTTCAGTGGGTACTGAAGTATAATGACTTTCTAATTCTGTTTCTCCTCTACTTAGTAGGTAGAATTATTCTGTAAAGAAGAACTTTCTCTCTCACCAACTGGAATGAACTACAATTCCTCCTGGAAAGGGCAGGGCTTAATTCTTTTCACCAAGTTTTATTTATCTGAACTTCTTTCCAAGTTTAGATTGGTGTAAAAGTGAGCTTCACTGATGGTAAGTGCAGGCCTAAGATTTTTTGCATCATTGTGGGCTTTGGATTTCTGCTCTGTGATTCTGATAAGTCATTTTTTTGTTTGTTTGGATTGCCCAGTTTTTAGCCAGCAGGAACTTTCTCCTAGGTTCCTTTGTTCTTTTGACATCTGCCCCCACCTCCTCATTAGTCTTTGAGTTCTTTCTAGTATTTTGGCACAGTAAGGCTTCCCCTATGTTTCTTCAGCGTAACTTCTGACAGTAACGTAGATATCCATTACTGAGCACTTAACTGTATGTCAGGTACCGCTTCATACTTTAAAAGCATTACCACATTCAAACTTCATACCAGCCCTGAGGATGAGTACTTTTAGATTCCTCTGTAAAATGAGCACACCAGACCTCATAGAGGTTAAGAAACGGTAATATGACTTCTCCCAAGCTAGCTGGTGTGTGACAGAACCTGCGTCTGAATCCAGGCTCCCAGCATCAGAGCAACCAAAGCACTTGTCACCAGCGCAAGTCAGTTTACATCAACTCTCCCTGCCCCTGTGTTGTACCAAAGATGACTCTAAAGTATCCCTTGAATCGTGTCTCTAATCAGCTTGACTACTTTCTTCCTTCAAGTTCTTCTTGATTATTGTACTGACTCTCTGCCTCCAGCCTTTCTTCTTCTAATATCCATATTCCTTCCAGAGGGATTTTTCTAAAGGCAAAGAACACCTTTGCTTCCAGAGTAAACTACAGCCTCTTTTGCCTGGCACACTGGCCCTTCAGGGTTTGTCTCCTGAGCCAACCACAAGCCTGTCTGTTCACAGCGTGTATAGGCACAGAAGAGAGCAGTATGCAGTTCTCAGAATCCCCTGCTTAATGCTCACTCCTGTGCT
This sequence comes from Crocuta crocuta, assembly GCF_008692635.1. NCBI lineage: Eukaryota > Metazoa > Chordata > Mammalia > Carnivora > Hyaenidae > Crocuta > Crocuta crocuta. Next base: position 3,592,294 of record NW_027530974.1, read on the forward strand.
TTTGCACACCTGGTTTCTTCTCTGTGGAATCCTCCTCCCACTTTTTTTTTTTTTTTTTTAAACTCAGCACAGATGGGCACCTTCTGGGACTGTGTTTTCCTGATTCTCGGGGCAAGTTGTTTCTGTTCTCAGTATGTCCCCTGAAGTGCCTCCCTTGGTTGTAGCTGAGTGTGCACCTGGTCTCCTCCAGCAGGCCACTGTAGAGAAAAGCTCTGCCTTACCCTTTTCTGCAGCCCAGCTCTTCCAGCTAGCAAATAAGGTGTTTTAACCCAGCACGTAAGACCTGTGATACACATTTGAATAGATTAATTTCTGGTTCTCCTCACTGGAATCGTCACTTGGACTCTTATTTATTCCAAGGGACAGCCATCTTGCAAGTGTAGCCCAGAGCTTGTCTTCTGCAAGATGTGTTTCCTTGTTATGCCAGTAAACTGGCATCCCCAGCTCACATCATCCTATTTATGTGATTTTATACAATCTGATATTTCATGATGTATTTACTACCAAATCTCACAGATTTAACTTGAAAGTTCTTCCCATTGCAGAGAATTTGTGTACCCTGTAGACCCCTAATGAATCATTTCCATTGAAGGGATGACTTGGCGCTTATTCAGCTGGGAGCCCTGTATGTGTGCTCTCATTTTAGAAGTGTCACTAGAGAGAGAATTGGGGTGCCTAGGGGGCTCAGTTGGCTAAGTGTCCGGCTTCCTCTCAGGTCATTATCTTGTGGTTCATGGGTTTGAGCCCCACATTGAGCTCTGCGCTGACAGAGCCTGGAACTTTCTTCAGATTCAGTGTCTCCCTCTCTCTCTGCCCCTCCCCTGCTCGTGCTATGTCTCTCTCTGTCTCTCAAAAATGAATAAAGGTTAAAAAACTTTTTTTCAAAGTGTTACTAGAAAGAGAATAAAGACACCAAGTCTTCCAGTGTAGTAAGTGTTCTCACATGGTGAGAAGCTTAGTTCCTTGGGATAAAATGCCAAGCGCTCTCATGGTCCTTTGTGCGCAGAAAAGTTCCAGGACCGGCAAGGGAAAACTTGTTCTGTTTAGAGTGTATCTACTGAAAAGGTAAGTTCTGGCTTCTTGGTGGCAGTACCGGGAAGACTGTCCCAAGAGATTATCACTGCCCCTCCCCCCCCCCC
>NW_027530974.1:3593525-3827719 GCF_008692635.1 Crocuta crocuta
CTTGCCCTCTGTGTGTTTGTAGCAGGGAGGTGTGTCTGAAGCACCCGTACTTACTTATGTTCATCCAGTCCTCTTTTGGTCACTTGTCTTAAGAGTGAACTAAGATTAAGGAGAAGGAAAGTCTGTGAGGCTCCTGATAACCACCAGCCAAGACTTATATATGAGAGTTAAGGCTAAGGATGGAATTTGACCAGATCTGGTTGCATTCATAAAATAACATGGATTAGGGTAAATGTGAACTTACTTACCAAGCATTGGAATTCGAGACCTAGTCTGTCTCCAGACAAGGCTAGTTTTAGGATTAAGTAAATGAAAATAATTATTTCATGGATTTTAGAGTGACAATATAGATAGATTGAAGGACGGTTTACATAAATTAATCCATAATGGATTCTCAAGAAAGTACCAGGGAAAGCCCTTTTCTCTGTTAATATCCTCTTATCTCAGGCGTTTTTAACTTATTTAAGCTGCAGATCCCTTCTGGAATCTCCCGACAGCCCATGGACTCTTCACCTGGAAAATTGCACGTAGCACACTCAGAATTTTTCCCCTTTGGGGCAGAGTCAGAGAAGTCACAAACCCCTCTGAAAGTTATTTATGGACCTTTTTCTCAAAAGTTTTCTTGACCACAATTTGCAGTTAGAGCTATATTTTATATAACAATCTATTACACACATATGTGATATATAAAATGTAAAGTTTCAAAGAACATTAACCTTACTGTGTATAATGTACTCTTCTGTTCTCATTCGTTTTATAAAAGGTCACCAATGGAATTGATTTTTATGGCATACTAATGAGCCTCCACCCCCAATTGGAAAAATATAGCTCTTAGTGTGCAAAGTTTGCCAAGTTTTAGAATGCTTGCTTTATCACAGTCAAGTTCAATATTGGAGTGTCTCCTCTTGAGACATAGCTTTTATACTCACTGTGCATTTGTTGCTAAGAAGGACAAGTTGGGCCTGGCCACATGCTTCCCTTAGGCAGTCAGAAGAAGAGAGTTACAATTTAATTTCTGACAGATTAAAAGTACTGCGATCTGAACCACATTATTCAAACAGGTTGTAGGAATCTCACATGCTTGCTGAGCACGCATCCTTTGTGCTCACGAATAGATATCCAAAGAGCATCAGGGAGTAGCAGTGAACCAAATAAAAATTCTTGCCTTCTGTAGAGCAGATAAGCCACAAACAAGGTTATAAAATAAAATATGGAGTATGTCAGGTTGTGATAAATGCTAAGGAGGAAAAATAAAGGGGGGGATATGAAGTGTTGAGCTACAGCTTGAAATTTTAGAAACCTAGTGGGGTATTAAATTCATTGAGAAGGTGACTTTTGAATAAAGACCTGAAGGAAGTGAGAGAATTAACTGTCAGACATTCAAGGAAAAGACTTTACAGGCAGAGGCAACAGCAAGTGCAAAGGCCCTGAGTGAGAAAATGCCTGATGTGTGGGAGGAGCCTGGAGTCAGGAGGAGGAGTGAGGGGGTGCCATCGGAGGGCTTAAGCTTGGTAACCTGAAGGGTGTCAAGGGTAGAACCAAGAAGACAAGTGGTAATGTGGACATGGATGATGGCCATGGGAACGTTGAGAGGTGCTTGGATTCTGGAAAGACTGGAAGTGGTGTGGAAGAAAAGAGCTGAGGATCGTACCAACCAAAGAGGAACTGGTGACCAACTTGAGAGCTTGGAGAGGGGATGTTGCTGCTGGAGTAGATGGAGGTCCAGGGAGGATCAGGTGCTCAGTTTTGGAGCAGGTAAAAATTTGACATGCCTTTTACACCAGTTGGAAAAGTCAAGAAGTTATTACAGTTTGAAAGAGAAACTCCAGATCTTTTCTGACAAGTGTAGTCATGATAATTTTGTCCATGGCTATCCTACATCTTTCAGTGTGGGGCTAAATTCTTGGCAGTTCCTTTCTTAACCACTGTGGAGAAGTCTGCTTAGCTGGAGAAAAATCAACAAATGTTGGTGAGGATATGGAGAAAAAGGAACCCTCTTGCACTATTGGTGGGAAAGCAAACTGGTGTAGACACTATGGAAAATAGTATGGAGGTTTCTCAAAAATAGAACAACCCTGTGATCCAGTAATCACATACTGGCTATTTACCCAAAACATACAAAAGCACTAATTCAAAGGAATACATGCACCCCTGTGTTTATAGAAGCATTATTTATAGTAGGCCAAATTATGGAAGTCACCTAAATGTCCATCAATAGATGAATGGGTATATATGTCTCTCTCTCTCTCTCTCTCTCTCTCTGAAATATTACCTAGCTGTAAAAATGGAATCTTGCCATTTGCAACAACATGTTTGGAGCTAGAGTATATTATGCTAAGCAAAATAAGTCAGTCAGCAAAAGACAAACGCCATATGGTTTCACTTATATGTGGAATTAAGAGACAAAACAACAAAGGGGGAAAAAAGAGAGAAATAAATCAAGAAACAGACTCTTAATTATAGACAACAAACTGATGGTTACCAGAGGGGAGGTGAATGGGAGGATGGGTATAATAGGTGATGGGCATTTGTCATGAGAGCACTGTGTGATGTATGGAAGTGTTGAATCACTATATTGTACACCTGAAACTAATATTACAGTGTATGTTAACTATCCTGGAATTTTAAATTAAAGGGGAAAACAAAAAACCACCTCTCTGTTGAAATAGCATGATTTAAAGAAGCAAGTTTGTATCTGTTTAATCTAAAGACTTGTCTGCTTCACACATCGGCTGGTCCCATTTCCTTACTCTTTTGCCTTGTACTAGCTCACAGCCCCTTGCACCTTCCGATATTTTCCATATCCTTCAAAACTGTGCTTACTTGCAACTGCAAAAATTTCAACTAGAAGCTGTATTTACTTACTTTCCTGAGTCCTGTTATCTCAAAATGTGCTTCTTATCCAAAGTGAGACTTTTATTCCTCCCTCAGATATAAATAACTTTCTTTTTTTAAAAAAGCCATACTTCCATAGAAAATTTCAAGCAGTAAAATAAGTTACACTAGGGAAAGTCCTGTAAAATCTGAGTCAGATCCAAACCACTGTTTTATCAGTCATTCTTCCTGATCATCTCTTTATTCATGTGTAATATTGATGAACATAAATTCAGTCTCAGTAAGTGACAGGCACCAAAATGCTTTACACCCACACACATCAGTTACTTCTCATGGTAGCCCTTTGAGGGTAGGTACCACTGTTATCCAGCTACCCCGTGAGCGCACCAGAGCCGTGAAGCCTACGTAGCCCGCCAAGGCCACACAGCACCCAGCAGAGTGAACACCAGTCCTGGCCAGCCACTGCCTGTGGATTCCCCCCCTCTGTTGGGATGTGTGTATGTATCATATATGTGTTTTTTTGGGTGGGGGGGAATGTTGGAGTTCTTTCACTATTTATACATTGACTTAAAGTGTAAGGCCTTGACATTGGGAAATGTAGACTTTGGAATTAGATTGCTTCGGTTTATGCTAGGACTGCCTCACTTCCTTCTGTGTGAAAAGAGGATAGGAGATAGAATTTATCTCCTAGTGTTTTGTAAGAATTAAATGAGTAAATACACATAAAAAGCTTAAAATAGCAATACACACAAGCACTAGTAAATGCTAATTATCTGCTATGTTCATAGTATGTAAATGTCTATTGCCTGCTATCATTCTGGGCTGGCTCACTAGTGATTCATTGGTTAGAGCGCTCTCAGAGTCGTGCCAGTGTTAGAACACATTTGCACATATTTTACTAATGATGTTGTTTCTGGTACGGTGTTTGGTTTGGTGGCTGGGCCAGTGTCTTGTTACACTTTCCTTAATGATTTCTGTTTTGCGATGTTTTCAGTGAGTCACACAATAGAAGTCACACAATAGAAGGCGTGTTCTGTGGAACAAACCTAACCTTGGGTTGTGACAACAAGGTAATTTCATTGCAGTTGTGAGCTCAGTTCTGTGAGCTGTGTGCTTCCACATGTCGTCTTTTTTTCTGCTAACAGTCACCTTGGACTCCTTGCTGTCCCGTGTTGCAGGCCTGCCATGCTCTGGGTGCACTGCTTAATGTAGGATACACTTCATTTCACCTTCTCAGCACCTCGAGTTGGTTGCCCTTGGGTTATACATGAGGACGTGGGCAGGGTTACGTACCTGCCATGGTTTCCTGGCAGAACTAGTGTTGCTCCACAGCCTTCTCCCTGGCCCTTTACCACCTTTATTCTCTCCATAAGGGAAGCTCGATTTCATGATGGCTGCCTTTTCTGTGACTGTTACACAAAAGGACATTTTTACTATAGATTTTGTTAGATAATTACATTGTCTTGATTAGCGCTAGTTCTGCACACTTAGATTTTCAGGGACTCTGCCTTATTTAGGAGATCGTTTTGGTTTTTTTAGGTGCCCTCATTTATAGAGTGCTCTTTACAACCTAAATTCAGTGTTTGCTGAACAAAAGGGTATCTGTCCACCAGTACCACCTCCCCTCCCCTGGCTTCTTCCTCCTCTTAGCACCTTTGCTCTGACTGTGGGGAGCAAAGTAGGGTTCTGAATGGGTGTCTCAGAGCTGGATTGATACTATGACTTTTGTAGACCCAAAATTAGTAACAATCTTAATAACAAGTTTATACTTTGTTTATATTCTTTTGAACTACAGCTTTTGAGTTTATTACACGTGCCTAATGCAAATGATTATTATTGCCACTCTTACAGACCATATTCTCCCTCCTTCCCTCCATGTCCCTCCACCCACCAGGTAGCAGCTTATGTTAATGCTCATGATATTGTAACATGCAGGTGTTAGCATATGGGTGGTTAGGTGCTTGTTACTAATAATTAGAATAGCATAGAGAGTGGGATTAATTCATTAACAGTGGTTATTTATTTTTCTGACACAGGATCTAAAAATATAAAACAGTTAAGATCTATAAATAAATGTCAATGAAAAATGCAGTGCTATGAGCAAAATGCTATGGAAGAGTATACATATTCTTTCTAGTCATACCTATTAGTGGCTTATACAGTCATGCTTTGATTAACATTGGTGTCTTTGTCTCAGGGCCAGGTGGGTGGAGGTGGAGGTGACCCCAGAAATCCTTATTGGAGGTTGGTGTGTCAACCATCCCTAGTGGTTTTTGTGGTCACCCATGTAATTGAGCTGGGGCTGTTGCCCAGGCCCTGACCACATTTGAGCTCCATCTTCCTGCATCAGATTTCTTTGAGGATCAAGAGGGCCAGTACATGACGACTGACCTTTTCTCAAGTAGCAAGAAGAAATTTGTAGGATAGGAAATGGAAACTTACATCTTAAGATATATGTCTGTGTTTTCATTAATAAAGCTATTTACTACATTATGTTGAAATTATTTTCATTTTATGGAATTGCTTCCTAAAAAGAGTGGAAAGAAAAGGTATGTGTCTTGGTGCCCTTGAAAACTGTTAGGTTGAATTGGGTTTGTTGCCATGTGCTGTTCTAGATTGGTCTCCCTAAATGTGTGCAGTACAGGGTGGCTCCCTGGTGTTTATCTGCCCCTGAGTAATTTTATTCCTCCACTTAACAAACCTTGTGAGCATCTGGGTTACAGAAGCATGAATCTGGTTATCTTGACCATCTCTTAAAATCCAGCAGCCTACACACAATGTGATTCCCTATGAAATCACAACAGTCCTTCTTATAAATTCATAGTCCTGGAAATAAGAAAGTAAGGGAGCCCCTTTGAACCAAAACAGAAAGAACTGTCAGAGTACTGGATAGCCCTCCTTGAGTGACCAAGCAGGTCTGTGTTGTGCCTAGTCTTTTTTGCTGTTTTAATCTCTCATGTTAAATAAATCACTATAGAGTGATCTATGTGTAAATTATCCTTCAGTAAACATGACGACAACACTCTAAGGTGGAAGGTAAAAAGTCTCCCTTCCTTGTAATTACATGATTCCCTGGCATGGTCTGTACATATTAGCTTTGAAAGAAATATTACGTGTTCTTGTTTGGGATGTGTATGTGGAGGGGCGAGTTTATTCTGATTTGGGTTTAAGCTTATAAAGGAGGCCTTGAGCCCATGAATAAGACATGAACAAGATCCACCCGGTGACAACTTACTGTAATTATTTTCACTCTGGCCATATAAACTTAAAATTCACAGTAAAATAATAAGTATTCTGTCTATTAAAACACTGTTTCATGTAACTAAGCTTACAGCTGTAAATGTGATCTAATAAATAAAGATCTCAAAGTGTTCTACCTTTGAGTGCAGTTCAGTTAATACATTTGAATGCATACTATCAAATATTGTGCTAAGAATAGAGTTTTTATTTTTTTATTTTTATTTTTTTACAAATAGTTTATTGTCAAGTTGGTTTCCATATAACACCCAGTGCTCATCCCCACAAGTGCCCTCCTCCATGCAAGAATACAGAGTTTTTAAATCAGGGCTGTTCCCTAATTTGCTCCTTCTTATAATTCCTGGACCAAAGAGGAACTCCCAGGCAGTAACTTCCTAGATTATCTGTGGCAGTTTTCTGGTTTAACTTGGTGCTGCACACCTGGCAGTTCTTTCAGTTAGTCCGTGTCTGTTGGTGTGTGTGAGACCTCTTTTCAGGTAGACTGCTTTAATAAAAACATCTTTCCCTACTTCATGGCAAAGAGAGAAAAAACAGAGCCAACTGATTTCCTTTTTCTTTTTGGATTAGTAAAAGTCAACACTCCTGAAGAATGATCCTCCCAAAGGAATTAGCAGCTACTAGATATTGCTTGATATGTGCATTTAGTGACATTGTTCTACAAATGACCATAGCTTCGATTCAACCCTTTCCTGGTGCGAAGTGGTATTTCCCATAAGCATGAAGTTATGTTGTTCCCAGAAAGCCATTTTGCGTCACAAACATCTAAATTAGTCAGGAAAACAATACACTTCTGCAAGTATTTATAGGTATGTGAAACAAATATTTAATGCAGAAGCCAGTCTCACACTGAGTTGGTTTTTAATGTCTGTGTGGGGTAAACTCAGATCCTACCATCTTGCCTCACGTTGGTCCCTCAAGGCCTTGTCTTAGGCCACAGAAGGTCCAACTTAAGTCAAATATGTTTTTCAGAAAAGTAAACTGAGGAACCAGAGAAATAATGGAGAAGATAATGGCCAGGAAGCTATCATTATTGGGTTTTTTAAAAAAGTCCAGGGGCGCCTGGGTAGCTTAGTCAGTTAAGCATTGCTTAAGTGTCCGGCTTTGGCTCAGGCCATGATCTCACAGTTTGTGAGTTCAAGCACCTTGTCAAGCTCTGTCTGGCAGTTTGGAGCCTGGAGCCTGCTTTGGATTCTGTCTTCCTCTCTCCCTGCCTCCCTCCACCCCATCTCTCTCAAAATGATTAATTAATTAAAAAAAAAAAAAAGTCCTGAGATGGAAGCATGAAAATCCAATCAAAATTGAGCCCAGACCCTGACAGAGTAAACTATAGAACGCTAAAGGCAAAGAAGATCTTAAAAAACCACAGAGAGAGCACAGAGAAAGATGACCTAAGAAGAGCCAACTGGGACGCTGACTACAGACACTGACAACCACCAGTGAAGCCAGAAGATGGAGCTGAAAGAAGAGCTGCCAACCTGTAATGCTTCACTAATGCAAACTGTCATTCAAGATGCAAATGAGATGCACACTTTCAGGCAAACAAGTACTGGAAGTTTTACCACTGGTAGATTCTCACTAAAAAGATCATTAAAAGTTATTCTTTGTAAAGAAGTTACTGCACACAGAAAGGCATGAAGTATAAATGATCGGTGTGAAAAGAAATTGGAAATACCAGGCAAATACACAGTAGTTGTATAAAACAGTAAAGCTATGCTGATAAATTTGGTCGTAATAAGTTAGATACAACTAAAATTTGTAACAACAAGAAGATAGGTGATCAGAACTAATATTATCTTCCTGCCTTTTTATTACTTGGGAGGGAGGAAATAACTTTAGATTTTAACAAAACAGAAAAGCATGTTAAAGCTTTAACAAATTGTAGGAAAGAAGAGGGAAAGAACAAAAGGCAAAACAAGGGCAAATAGAATGACATGATCAAAATAAATATAAAAGCAAATGTATTTGTAATCACAGTAAATAAAAAAGGATTGTGTCTGTTAAAAGTCAGAGTTTGTCAGATAGGATAATATAACTTTAAGGCAATAAAGGAACAAACATGGAAGGGTCATCATATAATAAAAAAGAACAATTGTCCATGAAGTCGAAGTAATTTTAAACTTGCTTGCCTTTAGTAAGAGAGCCTCAAAATATGGAAGACAAAGCTGATGTAATCTTAGACCTATGGTCAGTGGGAGTTGTTATGTGACTTTTCCATAAGTAACTAATAGATTGAGCATAGAGAAATTAGGAAGGTTAGAAGGTTAGCCTACTAGAGTTTTGTTTGAGCTCTACCTTTAATAAGTAGATATATTCTTTTAAAATACAAGAGACATATTCAAAAGCTGTCCTCATAGTAGGCCACAAAGCAGCAAATGTGAACAATGCCAAATTATATATTACTGTGTTCTCTGCTAATTTATTAAGTAATGGATTAAATATTATTTAAATTAGAAACATTTATTAAATTAGAAGTGAGATTTCTAATTTTGCGTTTTTCAAAAATTAAAAAATTTTCTAAACAACCCACAAGTCAGTGAGGAAATCACAATGCAATTAAGAGAACACGTCAAAATAAATAGTAATAAAAATTTCAGAATGAGCGAAACAACCAACTTAAAAGTTAAAGAATGGCAGAATAAGAGTCAAAGAAAAAGAAAGAGATGATAAAGATGAGAATAAAAACTGACCCCAAAACAAGGATACAAGTCCACAAGTTGGTTCTTTGAAGAATGAAGTGTGATAGAATTTATAAAGGATGAGAAAAATGAGTAAATAGCAGTAGGAATAGACAGGAGGTTACGTCTACAGGTACAACAGGTATTTCTGAAGTAGAAAACTATAGACAGTTGTATGCCAACAGGTGTGAGAAGCTGTAATGCTTTATAATTTCCTAGAAAATATATAACTTACCTAGATGGATTCAAGAAGAGTGAGAAACTATTAAAGAACCCGAATCACAGCAATCTGTGTACCCCCCACCTTACCCTGATACTAGGCCCAGAGAGTTCAATAATGTGTTCCGCCAAAATTTCAAAGGAATGGAGTTGCTTTTTGTTTAGATATTTCCAGAGAAAAGAAGACTGGATTGATCTTCTGGTTTGGTTTTTCTTTCTATTTTAAACTGTTTGTTGTGAAAAGTTTCAGATTATATCACAAACAGTATAATAAGCTTAAGAGATGGTACTTTGTCCTTCCTGTTATATCATATCAGGAGGCACATGATGCCTGGCTGTCCCACTAATAGTGATGTTAAGGTTGATTAGTAGTAGTAGACTCAGGTGTTATCATACCTATGAATACAGACACAAAATTTTCTAAAGCATGAATTTTAAAAATTCAGCAGTGTGTTAAGATCAGGACCAAATTGAATGTATTTTAGGAATGCAAAGATAGTTCAACACTTTAAAATTTAATGTACTCTGTATCAACATAACAGCATCTCAATAGCTTAAACACTTTTTAGAAATTTACCACCCTGTCTTGATAAAAACTCTTAGGAAATTAGTGATGAAGATTACCTAACCCAACCCTACTTTTAAACATAGCAACAATAGAATGTTGGAAGTATTCTTTTTAAAATTTGAAACAAAGCAAGGCATAAGCCCTGGAAAGCAAAGGAACAAAGCTGTCCTATGCACAGATGTGATTTGACTACATAGAAACTATAGACAGTTTTTTTAGAACTTAAGAATTCAGTAAGGTTGGATACAAAGTAAACAGATACTCAGCTGTGTACCTATATTAGAGTACCAATTGAAATATATAATTTTGAAAGATTTATAATAGCACCAATGTATAACCACAGACTTAAAATACGCAAGATATTTATGGAGAGAATTATAAAGCTTTATTGGACGAAATTGAAGAGAACCAGATAAATGGAGAAGTGTCATGTTTGTGGATGGGAATGCTTGTTATATCTATTTCTCTGAAATAAATCTGTGAATTTGGAATAATTTTTATAAAAACCCCAAAGTCAGGTGTTATATTCTTGTTTTTCCTGCCTTCTCCCCCACCCTAACCCCTTTTTTGGGTTATTGCTATGTGATATGAGTTCATCTTGTCATTTATATGGGAGAACGTGTCAGGAATAAGCAAGATAATTTTCAAATAGACCCAGGTAAAATGACTTAATTAACCAAATGCTTATTATGAGGCCATTTTAGACAATGCAGTATTGATGTTGGGAGTAAATAGAACATAAAAATGAGTCATGTGTAGAAACTTGTGAGAAAGACAGCAAAGGAAACAACCCACAAAACTAATAGGCAACCAACGGAATGGGAAAAGATAGTTGCAAATGNGAGAGAAAGAAACAAAAATTGCCTATCTCACACTGTACAGACGTCATTTCTGTGTACATAAAAGACTATCTGACCTTGGGGAAAGGAATGATTTTTTAAGCAAGACATCGGAAACAAAAACCATAAAGAAAACACTGAATTTAGTCAAATTAAGATGACAACAAAAACATATCAAAGGCCACTACAAACAAAATGAAAAAGATAATCCACAGGATGGGCAAAATATGTGAACAGGGCTTCAGAGAAAAGGAAATCAGAATAGAAAATAAAGTTATATAAGAATTCTGTTCTCACCATTTATTAGGAAAGTGTAGATTAAAACAAGTTAGCATTCTGTATATCAATCAGACTTTAAAATAGTAGTTTGTTGATGAGGATGAAGGAACTGCTGCTGATCTGGAGTATTAATGGTTAACCAACCACTTCAGGCCACCATCTGATAAAACCTAGTTGACTTGAAAGTGCCTGTACCAATGGATTGAACAGTTTTTTTCTTCTAAGTATATACTTTAGGGAAATAGTCATGTGATAAAGAATTGTTAGCAAGAATACTTGTTACATTATTGTCTGTAATAGAGAAAAACTGGAAGCCACTCAACTCTCCATAAGCATGAGAATGGATATATAGAAGAGTGAATTATTCATACTGTGAATACTATACAGCCTTTAAAAATGAATTGCATTGGGGCGCCCGGGTGGCTTAGTCGGTTAAGCGTCCGACTTTCACTCGGGTCATGATCTCGCAGTTCATGGGTTCGATCCCCACGTCAGGCTCTGTGCTGACTGCCAGCTCAGAGCCTGGAGCCTGTTTCAGAGTCTGTGACTCTCTCTCTCTGACCCTCCCCTGCTCACACTGTCTCTCTCTCTCTCTCTCCTAGAAATAAATAAAACATTAAAGAAAAAATTAAAAAAAAAATAAAAATAAATAAAAATAAAAAAATGAATTGCGCTAGGGGTGCTCCAGTAGCTCAGTGGGTTCAGTGTCTGACTCTTTAAGTTCCGGTCATGATCTCATAGTTTGTGAGTTTGAGCCCCACATCCAGCTCTGTGCTGACAGATCTGGAGCCTGCTTGGGATTCTTTCTTTCTCCCTCTCTCCCCCTCCCCAACTCATGTTATCTTTCTCAAAATAAACTTGTAGGGGCGCCTGGGTGTTTCAGTCAGTTGAGCATCCAACTTCAGCTCAGGTCATGATCTCACATCATGGGTTCGAGACCCTCATCGGGCTCTGTGCTGACAGCTCAGAACCTGGAGCCTGCTTCATATTCTGTGTCTCCCTCTGTCTGAAATAGTGGTTACCTCTGAGGAGTGGACTGAAGATGGAATCACAGAGGTCTGCTCAGTGGGTTTCAACTGTATCATATGGCTTTTAAAAAAAAACAAAAAAACTTGTATCAGATATGGCAGCAGATTAGAGTTAATCAGCTAGGTGGGCAGTCAAAATAATTGATAATTCATTTATTTCCTCATTTTTCTGTATGATTAAAATGTTTCCTTTGGGGAGGCCAGAGAAAACTTACTGCCAGATAAAGCAAGGGTAATCTGTCTGGTAGGAAGGACTCCTAATGAGGTATAGACTTTAAAAACACTTTTTTTAAAAACATTTATTGATTTTTTTGAGACAGACAGAGACAGAGCTTGAGTGGGGAAGGGGCAGAGAGAGAAGGAAACAAAGAATGAGAAGCAGGCTCCAGGCTCTGAGCTGTCAGCACAGAGCCCAACACGGAGCTCAAACTCACGGACCGTGAGACCATGTCCTGAGCCGAAGTCGGCGGCTTAACCGACTGGAAACATTATTAAAAGGCAAGCCCTGGGAGTGTAAATCTGTTTGCAGCTGGAATGTCACACCATTACATCACCAGTCCCAGAGGTAAGGATTCCACAGCCAGGAACTGCCCAAGGACATAAGCAAAAAAAAAAATTAAAATAATCAAACTTTCTTTTGTCCCTAGGACATACAACATTCTTGTGTGTCTTTGCAAAAGTGTATTGCTTGTGTGTGTCTAAATAACAGATAGTATTATTTTACATGGTTTCAAACTCTGTATGCTTTCATAATTTTCATCAGTGTTTCTGAAATTAATCTGTGTTCATACGTATAGATCTAGCACAAACTACATTCTCTATATTCAAACTATGTTCTCTCTGCTGCTTATTCAAGCAAGAGCCAGTCTTAGGATGTGATTGGCTTTGGTCCTGCAGGTGGGCAAAATAAGTAGGCAAAATCAAGTTAATTCACCTCAAAGAGAAAACTTGAGACTGATGCATGGAAAAGTCCTGAACCTGTGTCAACCTGATTTTCTAAAATCAGATGGTGCTTTTCTCTAGGTGTTCTGCCAAACTTGTATGGTTAACACTACTTTTCTGAGTGACCCTGTTAGTGCTGCTATATAAGGTGGTCTTCTTTAGCATGTTAACTGTAGACCTGGTCCATGAGAAGGCAGCAGAAAACAGAGTCAGAAACACTATTTCAGGGACGCAGAGCACTGTGGACACTGGCTTGCTTGTCCAGAATCAGCAGCCTTGCAATTAGTGACCAGTCACAGATTTCAAGCAATATCATGACCCTATACCACCATGTATGTGCATGTGAAGTATTTGAAATTCTTCCTTATCACTGCAGTCCTCAGCCTGAAACTCTTCCTCTCCCAGCTTCCACTCTGTCAGGATGCACCCAGAGACCTGGTTATCTCTTTACCATTGGGCACAGTACTTTACAGATCTGCCCAGTTTCCTTGCATGGAATGCATATGCCCCATTGATTTAGATCTTTAATTTCTCTCAGTAACTAATGTTTTGAAGGTTTCAGTGTCACCTTCTTCTTTTTTTTTTTTTTAACAGAGAACTGTACACGTAAACATTATTTGTTTTATTTTAGAGAGCATGCAAACAGGGAGGAGGGGTAGAGGGAGAAAGAATCTTCCATGCTCAGTGGGGAGCCCAATGCGGGGCTTGATCCACAACCTTAGGATCATGATCTGAGCCAAACTCAAAGTTAGATGCTCAACCAACTAAGCCACTCAGGAGCCCCTTCAGTATAGCATTCTTGAACATCTTTCATTAAGTTGATTTCTAACTATTTTATCCTTTTTGATATTTTAATTGGGATTGCATATTTTCATATTTGGGTTGTCCATTGGTAGCATATAGAATTACATTTGATTTTTTATATATTAATCTTGTATCCTTCAACCTTGCTAAGCTCATTTATTAGTTCTCATAGTTATTTTATAGATTTCTTAGGTTTTTCCTGTACACTGAATCATACCATCTGAAATTAAAGGCTATTTTCTTTCTTTCTTTCCAGTCTTCATGTGTTATGTAGAATGTACAGTGTGATGGGTAATGGGAGTGGTAAGACTGAACATCTTGCTTTTAGTTCCTAGGATATTTAGGGCACTGTCTCCAGTCTTCCACTTTAAAGTGGGACATTAGCTGTAGGGTTTTTGTAGTCTGCCTTAGCAAGTTGAGAAAGTTCCTTTCTACTTCTACTTTATTGAGAGTTTAGTCATAAATTTGGTCATAAATTTGTATTTTGTCACATGCTTTACCTGTGGCCATTGAGATGATTATGTGTTCTTTTGTTCTATATTCCATTAGTCTATATTCCATTAGTATGATGTATCACATTAGTTCATCTTCACATTGAAACCGACTTACCTTGCATTTTGGGGATAAAATCTACATGGACATGGTGTATGATCCTGTTTATATGTTGGGAGTTTGGTGTGGGATTTTTGTCTCTGTTCTTATAAGAAATACTGTTCTGTAGGGGGGAGTTTGTTTAGTTTTGTTTTTATAATATCTTTGGCTTTACTGTTGGGTAGTACTGGCCTCATAGAACGAGTTGGGAAGTGGTCTTTCCTATTTTTGGACAGTGTTTTTATAGGATCTTTTATTTTCTTTTTTTAAACATTTTATGCAATTCATAAGTGAAGCCATCTGAGCCTATAGTTTTCTTTGTGGGAAGACTTTAAATTGCTAAATCTATTTATTTACTTGTAAATCCATACAGATTTTCTTTCTTCCGGAGTCAACTGTGATAATATATATTTTCCAGGAACTTCTCTATTTCATCTAAGTTGGCTCACTTGTTGGCAGAACTGTTCATAATACCTAGTATCTCTTTTGTACTCCTTTATTTAATTTTTGCCAGATAGATAGTGATGCCCCCTTTTTCATTTCTGATATTAGTTTTGTTCTTGCTCTTTTTTTTTTTTTTTTTTTTTTTTTTTTTTTTTTTTTATTTTTTTTTTTTTTTTTTTCTTTTTTTTGGTTAGTCTAGTTAAAGGTTTATCAGTTTTGTTGATCTGTTTGAAGAACCAACTTTTGGTTTCATTGATTTTTCTGGCTTGTTCTTGTTTTTTGTTGTTGCATTGATTTCTACTCAGATCTTTATTATTTACTACCTTGTGCTTGCCTTGGGCTTAATTTTCTCTTCTGTTCTTGTTTCCCAAGGTGAAAATCTTAGAGTATTGATTTTTTCTAACTTGGTTAACTTCTTCTCTGAATAGGTGTTTAAAGCTATAAAATTTCCTCTGAGCCCCACATCAGCTGTATCCCATAAATTTTTGTATGTTTCTCATCTTCTTTCAATTCCAAATATTTTCTGATTTCCTCTGTACTTTTTCCTTTGACTAATTTTTAGAAGTGTGTTGTTTGATGTCAAATTTTGGAAAATTTCCAAAATTGTTGATTTCTAATTTAATCCCTTGTGGTCCCTAAACAAGATTTTCTATGTCTTTAGCTTTCAGTTAGTTTGATTATTATATGTCTTAGATAAGGGTCTCTTTGTATTGAATTGTTTCAGATTTATTAAAATTTGTTATGTGGCCTCAAACATGGTGTATTGTGGTAAATGTTTTGTGTGTACTTAAAAAAGATGTGTATCCCATTGTTCAAGGACAGAGTATTCTGTAAATGTCAGATAGGGTGAGTTGGTTAATGGTGTTCAGGTTTTCTAGATTATTGCTGATTATGTTTCATTCTATCAGTTATTGTTAGGATATTAAAATCTCCAACTATAAATGTAGAATTGTGTATTTCTCTTTTCATTTACATCCTTTATTTGCTTCATATATTTCAAGACTTTTAGGTGTATGTATACATTCATGGTTGTTATATCTTCCAGAAATGCTGACCCTTTTATCATTATGAAATGTTCCTTTAAGTCTCTAGTAATATTTCTCAGCTAAAAGTCTGTTGTGTCTAATATAAACACAGTCACTCTCATATGATTACTGTAGGCAAGGTATATCCGTTTTTGCCCTTTTACTCGTAAACTATTTTTTCTTTGAATCTAAAGTGAGTCTCTTATAGATAGCATAGAGTTGCTTTTTTAAAAAACCTGATCTGACCGACTCTGTTCTTTGCTCATAGTGTCTAATTCTTTCATATTTCATGTAATTATTAATATGGCTTTGTTTAGTCTTAATCAGTCTGCTAGTTGTTTTCTCTTTATCTTATTGTTTTCTTGTTTCTGCTTTCCTATTTTCTCTTATGTTAAATTCTTTTTTTTTTTTTTTTGCCTGTACCCGCATTAATCTCTATGATTTTTTTTAATTAATTTTTTTTGAGAGAGAGAGCACGCACGCAAGTGAGCAAGGAGCAGAGAGAGAGGAAGAGAGAGTGCAGAGTCTGGAGCGGGACTTCAGTTCTCCCAGAGCGGGACTAGAGCTCACAAACCACGAGATCATGACCTGAGCTGAAGTCAGATGCTTTAACAACTGAGCCACCCAGGCACTCCTAATCTCTATGATTTTTAAAACTATGTCTTTGATTTATTTTCTTGGTAATTGTTCTAAGGATTATAATATGTATTTCAACTTATCACAGTCCACTTCATTTTAATATGACCTTAGTTCCAATCTGTATATCACCTGTTTCAGTATATTTCCATTTTCTCCCCCTTCCTTTGTGCTATTATAGTCATATATATTGTATCTAATTTCAGGCTGGTACAGTGTTACAATTTTTGCTTTATACAGTTTCATTTAAAGAGCTTGAGTAAAGAAACAATTTTTTAAGTGATATATTTTTAAAATATTTATTTTGAGAGAAGGTGAGAGAGCTCAAGTGGGGCAGGGGTAGAGAGAGGGAGAGAGAATGCCCTAGGTTTTACTCTGTGCCACCCCTCTTGAGTGCCCATTGTCTGTGAGGCGTGTGGAGCTCTCTCGTTGCCAGAAATTCCCTTTAAATTTCCACCAGTTCCTCCGTTCTGTCATCATAGCCAGGACCTCAGCCTCTGGCTAGGAGAGCTACAGTCTTTTCCAGGCATGAGTTTTCTGCCCTTTGCCTCAAATCAAGTCAGCACACTTGACAGCTAAGCTGCAGGCTTTCTAGACCAGCCCCACTGTGTGAGGACTACCACACTGTTGGAACTGTGGCCAGGAACAGCCCCAGCAACAAGGTCACTAACTTCCACTCTTCTTCCCCAAAGTTCAGTTCTTTGTGGGCATATGCTTCTCAATCTGTTGTTAGCTTTGGTTGGGTTTCCAGAAGCCTTAAATGTTTTGGTGTTTTTGTTTTGTTTTGACAACTTTCAAGTTTAATAGTTGAAAATCCTTTCAAGTGGAAAGGATTTGTAAACTTTTTCTTTCCTCCAGAGCTGGAAGTCCCACTCTTCCAGGTCTAATTTGATCTATTAAGATCTTTGGATGTGCTCAGTTGACTCCTCTTTAAAATACTTGGCTTCTGGGAACCACTGTATGAGTCCTCCTTCAACACCACTCCTTTGCTCTTTCTTTGTAATCTCTGCTGGATTCTCTTTGTTCTGTCTTCTAAATGTCTGAGTGTCTCAGGACCCACTCCTCAAACTCCTTCCTTTTTTCTTTATCAATTTTTTATTCCCTTCTTGATCTCTTGGATTTAATGACTTTTAATGCCCACAGATTCCAAATTTCTGTCTTTAGTGTGCATTACAGATTTGTAAATCAAATGGCCTATTCTGCACCACCTGTGAATGTCTTTAAAATGAATTCTGTCATCTCACATCCCTGTAAATGTGAACTACTCCTTTTCATTTACTCAAGCCAGATATCTTGGTTAGACTTCCTTCTTTGTTTTCTTTCATATCTTGCATGCAGTTCATCGGAAGATCTTCTAGCACCCCTTTAAAATAGACCCCAGAGGCACCTGGATGACTCAGTCACTTAAGCATCCAATTTGATTTTGTCTCAGGTCATGATCTGACAGGTTTGTAAGTTCAAGCCCCACATCACAGCATAGAGCCTGCTTGGGATCTTCTCTCTCTGCCCCTCCCCTGCTCACATTAATGCTCACTCTCTTGTAATACATAAACAAACATTTTAATAAAGATAAAATAAACTCCAAATCCAGCTACTTCTCACCAGCTCTACTGTATCACTACTCTAGTCCAAGTGACCCCTTCTCTCACTAAGATTATTACAGTTAGCCTACCAGTTGCTCTTCCTAATTCCACAGAGTTGCCTGGAGTCGTAATTCTGAAATGTAAAATAGATAACCATTCTTCTGCCTAAAACCTTTCCATGGCTTCCATCATACTGAGAGCAGACCTCAAATTTATGATGGCTACAAGGCACCAAATAAACCACTCCTCACCCTCCACCCACCTCTCCCCTTCCCGACCTGGTCTTTTCCATTCATCCCTCGTTAACCTCACTTGAGCTTTGTTGGCCTTCTTGCCATTCCTCTCTCACTGCAGTGGCTCAGCTCTTTCTGAGCAACCTCTCTGCATTGCCCTGTCCTCTTTCTGTGGCTTTTACCTTCCTAGTACTTATATATATTTAGCATATTGGATATCTATTTAGTCTAATTTTTTCACTTGAATGTAACTTCCAAGATAATAGGAAGAAATTGTGGTTTTGTTTCCTTTGATATCCTCAGCAAAAGAAGCAGCCAGATGTTGTAGGGTCTCCATAGGTATCTGTGGCTTTGGTTGGATTGACTGTGATTAGCAAAACTGGATTTTAGAATCCATCTGGTTCAGGGGCCTCTGGCCAGAATGTCAGTGTCTCGAAATCAGAACCTTTTGCTTGGAAGATCTCAAAGCTAGTTTGTCAGACTTAGAGTCTGCAAATACTGACTGCCGCTTCTGTGATAGCATGTAGCTAGTTAAGATTTTGTGTAAAAATTACATTTGGCGATGTTGCCTCTACCCTTAAATAGTCTTACCTCGATGGGCTTTGGAGGAAATAGAAAGGGGTACTTTCTCACAAAAAGCACTCACCCAGTCTGGTTCATGCTGTCTCATGCTAATGGAAGAAACTAAAGTTCCCACTACCCCCAGCACTGACCCCAAGTATTCCTCATTGGCATTATGACAGTGGCTGCTTGGAGCCTGCATTGTGGCCTTGGAACATGGCTTCCATAACAGCACTTGGGATCTCTGTGCAGGAGTTAAGATTTTTGGGTTTTGGCCAAAGCAGTTATATTCTGGTTCCTACGTGCTTTATTTGTTTTTCATTGGTCTGAGTATGTGTGTGCAAGTGTATTTGTGTGTAGTTTTAATAGTCTTTTGTGGGCTGTAGAACAGTTTTGCTGCATTTCATCCCAGCAGAGTGGGCTTTATTCCTCTGGTGGATGTACTCGTTCTTGTTAGCAGAGGACTCAGAAGGTTTTCAGTATACAGGTGCCCTCTTCATGAGTCAGCTTGTAATTTATGAGAAAGATTTTCATCCAACTGCATCAGTGAAGTCTGTCACAAATGTTAGTTTTTCTGAGTGCTTATTACTATGTGCCTGGTATATTCCAAATGTATTTAACTTAATTCTCGCATGTCTTGGCATTTAAGTTTGGTGAGGGCTTTTTGTTTGTTTTTGTTTGTTTGTTTTGTAGAACATTTAGGTTTAAAAGTGAATAACTCTGACAAGGTTTTTGTAATTTACAATATGTGCAGGCTTGCCCTGAAGCAGTGTAGTTTCTAACTTGGCTGTTTTGTTATGAAAATAGGAACGGATAGAAAATTCCCAACCTCAGAATCCTGGCTTATCTGTTTTCTGTTCCTGAACAGTTTCATCTTTGTCTCTGTTCATATTTAATAAGACAGACAGTAAAGCACAGCAGCAAACATTCTGACTCAGAACAGAAATTTCTTTATTATTTCTTCAAGCTCCCTCTTTTAGCATTTTTGGTTTGTGTTGCCAGTGAAAAACAACAAATGCTTTATTCTATTTTGAGGTATCTGAAGAATAATACAGTTGTTATGAATATGTTGTTATAGTTTTCAGTTGTGGCAGCTGTGCAGGAGAAGTTCTGATTCACCCTTGTTTATACAATGCGCACATATAGATTTCATTCAATCTGTGATTTGTTTGTCAAGTACGCAGTAGGAAAGAAGCAAGTGGTTTTTATTTGTACCAGATACCATCCTACTCTTATTCAGAACAAAACACCGGGAATGTGACTTATTGGTATGATTTCTAAATGGCTTAACACTCACAAAAATTTTTATCTATTTTTACTTGGGAAGGTCACATAAGAAAAAACAGGTAGATACGGTGAGTGTTACGACTTTTAGCAAAGGAATCTCGTTAATCTGTATGCAGGTAGAATTCTGAATCGTGTGTTGGGGAGGGAGAGAATAACAATATACAGTGTCCGGACTCCACATACCTTCTTATGTATATAGTGAGAGGCATTATGTTGCTCGAGGATATAGTGGGATACAAGATATGGGAGGGGAGATGTGGATAATAATGATACTGTTCTGTGCAGTTTTCATGGGGCAGGTGGAAATCCACATTTGCTAGTAACGTAAATCACAGCATCTCTCCTTTGTTCTGGGTCAGAAAACTAACTTTCCATTTAACTCTTTGGAAAACATGGCCACTGGAAATTCCAGTTCCTTAATTCTACCAACCTACTTCAAGAATAAATTGATGAAGACCTAATAAGACAGGATTCTGTCAGTCATCACTGAAAGAATTTAGAGCTGAAGTTCAGTGTGCCTGTGGGTACCCATTCCGGTAAGCAGGGCTCTGAGAGCCTGGTTTGAAGTCGTTGGGTAGATCTCTTCTTCAGGGGGCATGGTCACAGGCTCCACAGCCTGCACATTTCACCTCCTCTGCTCTCCTGTGTGTGCCCAGGAGCATCTTTGAGCATTTGTTCAGTTATTTCCTTGACTTGGTTCCTTAGCTAAATTCTCACATATACAGTACAATTGTTTTAAACCCTTCTTGATGTTCACTGTTTAATTGCCTTCCATAAAATAATGCACACACACCTTCAGCAGTTAAGAAAGTAATTTCTTCGCACCCTTGTAAGCCTTACAGACAGAAGGGCCATCTCGCTTTGGTGAGGTTAAACACCGTCATAGGATTATTGCTGTTTGTATTTTCTTTTATGAATTGCTAACTCACGTCTTCACCCTGGTCTATCATGGTGTTGACCTTACTGATTCGAAAGGGCTTTTTCTGCAGTAAGATTAATAGCCTCTTAATCCATACTTTCCATCGCTTGTCAGTCTTATTTTATGGTGGTTCTTGAATATCCAGTCACATGTTTTCAGTGCTTCTGTTCCAACCCACTGCTGCCAGCTCTGGGATCAGGGCTACACTGGTACCGTAGGAACCAGCAGACTCTGCGCAAGGCAGGAAGTCTGGCTGAAGGAGCTGCGGGTCTCTGAAAGCCCAGCAGCGGTTTTAGATGCTATCTACCAGAAGCATCTCTTCATTCCCTGAGTCATTCCAGTCTGAGAGCTGCCTAGGTTTGTTCAATGATGTATGATTCCCATACAGTGAATGCATAAATGCACAGTTAGATGAGTTTTAACAAATATGCGCACCTGTGGAACCACTCACTGTCTTGCTAGACAGAGCATTTTGACCCTGTCATTTCCTTGTGCCCATCCCCCTTCTCCCACCCTCAGCACCTCCACCCCCCTGCCCCAGCCACAAACCACCCCTGACCCCATCTCTTTCACTACAGGTTGGTTTTGCTTCTCCTGGAACCTCATACAAGTGGAATCATACAGGACAGATTCCATTGTGTCTCGTGTCCCTTGCTCAGCTTGATGGTTGGACTCATCCATGTTGTTGCATGAATCAGTAGTAGTATGTTTTTATTAGGAGCAGCAGCCCGAGGTATGAATGTACTTCCTTTTGTTAATCCCCACTTTCCTGTTGCTGGATACCTGGGCTGATGCATTTCCTGGCTGTGACGGTGAAGCTGCTGTGAACATCGTTGTGTAAGCTGTTTTGTGGGCATACGTTCTCGTTTCTCTTGGGTAAATACCTAGGAAGACCATTGCTGAGGTAAGAATTGCCAAACGGGTTTCCAGAGTGGTTGACATTTTCCACACTCACTAGTGGAATATGAGAGCTCCAGGTGTCCTGTGTTCTCATCAGCCTTTACTCCTGTTTTATCAGTCAGTCTCGAATTTAGGTGATGTAAGCTGTCCAACCTTGTGCTTCTCTTTCAAGATGGTTCTGGCTGTTTCAGATGTAAAATTTTAGAGTCAGCTTTTCAATTTCTATAAAAAAAAGCTTTGGGGATTTTTTTATTGCATCTGTGTCAGTTTGGAAAACATGGCAATAATATTGAGTCTGCCAGATTATAAACATGATATGTCTCTTAGTTTATAGGTATTCCTTGATTTTCTCTCAGCCATATTTTATCATTTTCAGTGTAGACGTTTTAGACATTCTTATGAAGTTTATTCCCAATATTTTGCTTTTTGATTGTATTATAAATGCAGATTAAAATTTTTTTATTTTCTAATTGTTTACTACTATATAAAAATCCATCTGATTTTTTAAAAAGGTTTTGACATACACTTGATTTTTTTTAATTCTCTGGCTTTATTAATTTCACCTATTTTTCCTAGCAGTTGTTTATAGATTCCTTTATTTCTAAGTTTTTAAAATCAAGAATAAACATTGACTTTTCCTTACCCTTTTTTAATTATGAAAAATTGTAAACCTCCAAATTGATGGGGGCACCTAAGTGGCTCAGTCATTTAAGTGTCGGACTTTGATATCAGGTCATGATCTCACAGTTCAGGTTCGTGAGTTTGAGCCCCACATCAGGCTCTGCACTGACAGCATAAAAGCTGCCTCAGATATTCATTCTCTCTCTCTCTATCTCTCTCTCTCCCCCCCTTCTGTTCATATGCACTCTCTTTCTCTCAAATAAATAAACATTTAAAAAAGTAAATTTCTAAGTTGAAAGAATTTTACAGTGAACGTTCATATGCCTAGTACATGTTCTTCAGTAAACATTTAACTTTTCGTCCCAGTCTCCATAAGTTGTCTCATCTGTTGACACATTTTTATCAGTGCACTTCTCCATAAAAAACTTCTTTTAGCATGCATTTCATTTACTAGAATACCTCATTTGTCTTAACTTTTCCCTTTTGATACAAAACCTTCTAACAATGCGATGCATAGGTCTTAATGAGGATACCAGTTGCTGAGCTTAACAGAGACATATACCTGTGCACTCCAGAAATGCTTATTAACCTAGAAAACTGTCACCCCAAAATGTTCACTGATGCCCTTCCCAGTAAGTTCCCTACCAATCTTTGTTTTTGTTCTCATTTTCTTGTTTAACAGGGTGTGGGTTTTTTGGCTTGTTCAAGAATTTCCATTTAAGTGGAATCATACAATGAGTATTCTTTTGAGTAAGATTTTGTCATTGCCCATGTTTTTGAGACTTGGCCATGTCCTTGTCTGTATCACTAGTTAATTGCTTTCTGTCATTAGGTGATATTGTATGTACTTACCACACTGTCTCCAGTCACTTGTTGGAATTTTGGACTGTCTGGTTTGGGGCCATATGAACAGAGCTGCTATAAATAGCTTTGTACAGATCTTTTTTGTAGACCTGTGTTTTCATTCCTTTTGAATTGGGATTGGAATTGCTGGATCATAGGATAGGTATTTGTTTAGTTTTATAAAATGCTGTCAGACCTTTTATCAAAATGGCTGTACCATTTTAAAATCCTACCAACAATGTGTGAACATCTCAGTTGTTCATCTATGGTGTGTGTTTTCATTTTAGCCATTCTGTTGGGTGTGTAGTAGTATCTCATTGTATTTTTAATTTGTATTTTCCTCACGAATGATAATATTCATCACTTCTTAATGGGTTTAGTGTGCTTATTGGCCATTTGTGCTTTTGGGAATGTGTGCCCAAATATTTTCCCACTTTTTAAATTCTATTTTGGCCTTGTCATTATAGAATGCTAGGAATTCTTTTTCTATTTTTATTTACTTTTTGATGTTTTTATTTTTATTTTTGAGACAGAGAGAAAGCATGAGATGGGGAGGGGCAGAGAGAGAGGGAGACAGGAACCAAAGTAGGCTCCACGCTGACCGCAGAGAGCCTGATGCAGGGCTTGAACTCCCAAGTCATGAGCTCATGATCTGAGCCAGAGTTGGACACTTACCTGACTGAGCCACCCAGACTCCCATATTCTAGGAATTCTTTATTAGACATAGGAACCAGCCCTTGAATATATCTTTATGGATGTTATCTCTCAGTATATGGCTTGTTTTATACATTTCATCAACATTGTGTTTTGAAGTCTGGTTTATCAGTTTTCTTTCTTTCATGTTAGTGCTTTTTTATAACCTAGGGAAACTTTGCCTACCCCAAAGTTAAGTTGACATCCTATAGCTTTTATAATTAAGCCTCTAATACATCGCGAATTAATTGTGATAATGGTTGTGACTCCCTGTTTTTACATACGGATAGTCAGTATCCCAGGACAGATTTTTGAAACAACTCAACCAAATGGATTTCTTTGGAAGCTTTTCTCACTAAAAGTAAATGAATGAATGAATCAGATGACCATTTCAGTCAGAGTCTACTTTGGGCTCCCTTGCTCTCTCTTTTCATTGATCTCTCTGTAGACCCAGTATCAGGACCATACTGTTTGAAATCTGTTGCTTTATGGTAGTAGGGTTGAAGTAGGACTATATGCTACTTTTTTCTTTTTCAAGATTTCTTAAGGTTTCTTTGAGGTTTGTTGCCTTTCCCTGTGAATGTTACAATCTTCTTGATGGCTTACACTCAGAAGTTTGCTAGGTTATTATTGGGATTATTTGAATCTGTAGATAGATGCATTTAATTCATGAACATCTTTTCCATTTAGTTTTATTGAGATATAATTGACGTACAGTACTGTATAAGTTTAAAATGCACAGTACAATAATCTGACTTAATATTTTGCAAAACGATTACCGCAGTAAGTTTAGTTAACATCCATCAACTCATACAGACACACAAAAAGAAATTTTCCTTGTAATGAGAATTTTAGGATCTATTCTCCTAGCAGTGTTAACTATAGTCCTCAGGCTGTATGCTACTTCACCAGTCCTTACTTATAATGATAAGTTTATGCTTTCCTTCCTTCAGTTCCTGCACCTCCCTCACCCCCTGCCTTGCCTATCGTTTAAGGATGTTTGTGTAGAGGACAGGAGTCCTTCCTCTCCCTCCAGGGGTTGGGGAGCACATTCACTGTCTGTCATAAAAAACTCAGCTTCCTGAGCTCAGTATTCCTCTCCTGTAACATAACCCATTGTATGGCCCTCGTGTGTTATCCCACGGGAGCTGGGGCTCAGGCCAGTGTAAAAGAAGATGCTGGTACTCTGACTGTTTCAGCTGCTGTGAATAGCAAACATCCTTTTATCTATGACTCTGGAGTCTCGTGCCTTCTGCCACATCCATGAAGCTGTCAGACTCCATTGTTAGCTTGCAAATAGGTTAAAATCACAGACTGGTCAGAGTTCTTTACGGTTTCACTTAGGATGACAGGAAGCTGACAAGAGTTTGCTTTTCTCAAAGGGGAGGATGAAAGCCTCATGGAGCGATTGATGAGATTTGAGGAGAATCCATGAAGATCAGTAGCTTGACGTGTTGACCAAATCATCAACCTGGCAATAAATGGTTGCCTATTTTACTGTGTGATAATGAGGAGAAACTGGGAGATGTCTGCAGACTGGCCCCCTAACTACGTGGTCGTGTTTGAACACCGCTGCCAGCCCCTGCTCTTGGTGGTTGTAACTCTTCCCTGGGCAGGAGGACGTGCTTCCTGGCTTGGTGGGCAGGTGGTTCTGACACTTGTCAGATGGTTAAAAGGATGGAAAGTCACCACCACGATGGGCAGAAAGCAGGCAGATTATTAGGACTTCGGCTCGTTCTCTTGGGAGATGAGGGGTTGGGACTCATTAGAGCAGAAACAGCTGGGCAGCCTTGCTACTCAGTTTCTCCAACACTGTGTCACACCAGCCTCAGGTCCATCAGGAGATGCCAGTAAAAGACTCGTGTTTTTTTCCAGTGGGGCCTGGCTGCCATGAGGGAGGGTCAGCCCTCTCGGGGAGATTTCCCAGAGACAGCCCAACACGAGTGGGAAAACATTGGTGACACACTGATGAGTACTCGGGCTTTTACTACCCCAGTGTGGATTTCCAGTGCTGATTAAGGTGATCCACCAGAGAATGAGAAACCCTAAAAGTCAGAGATAAATTGATGCCATTAGCCCTGCTGCCTGGAAAATTCTCCCCTGGTCGTTCTGTTAAAACCACGTGAGATGTCATGACAGTGAAGCATCAAATACCCATAGTTAAGTCACACACCATGAAGTTGCTGCTGAGCAAGTCCGGCAAAATCTGCAAACTCCACGGTCCCAGTTGGAAACAGTGTGGCTGAGACTGCTGAAATCAGTGATGTCATTAACGGCCTTGCCACCTGATAAAGGGCTTCGTTATAGTGGACTGAAAACACTGGAAGTGTGGCTGAGCCAGGAGCAGCCCCCATGCCATTTGAATGGAAGGTGAATGTGCTTGTTTACTGGTGCAGCACCTCTCACTCTCTCTCTGCCCTTGACCTTCTCTCCACCCCTCTGCTTTGACCCCAGCTGCTTTATGAAAAATGTTTAGGGGTCTGGCTATGCCCTCCCTGACTGCAGGCCATACACACCCATCCCAGTATTCTGGGGAACTTTGGACAGGGGAGGACCTCAAACATTTTTGTTTCTCTTGGGTACAGCCACTGAAGTCACCATCCTGTCCAGTCTTGCAGAAGTAGATGACATCTGAGTTCAGCTGATAGGCTTTGGCCAAGCTTTGTGCAGTGGGGAAAGAAGTTAATGTGACTTCGTGGGTGGAGCCCTTTGGTTCAATTCTATGTACTGTTACTCTATATCTGAATGTGTAGTAGGAATCCATGTGTTACTACATGCCTCAGACTTCCCTATCCCATAAGTGTCAAGGAGGATTCTCCCAATCAGAAAGAACTGTGTGTAGATTGAAGTACATCTTTGGGGGTGTGTAAGCTCCTCTGTAATTTGCCATAGTGGGTGGCTTAGGATTTAGACTGCGTTCCCCTGTCCTCTGATATCACAGCTTTACTGTGGTATGCATGTCAGAAGCCTCGGTCTCATGAGCCCTGTCGGTAATACCATCACCAGCAGGAGTGGCTGATTCACCCCCAACAAAGTTCAGAGGTCTCCTTGCTGTATGAAGGTTTTTAGGACTGTATGTGCAGACTTGTGGTTTGGAATCCCTTATGTACTCAACAGTAACTTTTATCTAAAGAGATAGGGCTAAAGGGCCCCCACATGAAAAAGGAAGTCCAGCACTTCATTGGGCTTTGGTTGTTGGAGACTGTGTGCCTTGCTTGGGTGTTATTCTGCTTGGCCCTTTATATAGGCCAGCTTGCAAACCAGCATCCTTGGAGGCCAAGTCTAACAGGTTGTGCTGGAAGCCGCCCAGCTGTCTGCAGCTGTCTTGGCTGCAGGTACACCCCTTTGGAAAAGCAGCTAGCTATTATTAGCTTGTTCTTACCTTGCTACCAGGCTCTTGTCGAAATTGAATGCCTGTCCCATGGAGGTCTTGTGACTCTCAGGCCTAATAGTCTCACTTTGGAGTGGAGAGTTTGGGATCGGTGACTAACCCGATGGTAAGGGTCCAGCAGGCCTCGGCTGTTAAATGGAAATGCCATATTGAAGAACTAGACACCTGCCCCAGTGGCATGCTAGCTTTATGTGAAAAGTGGGAGGAATCTGTATCCCCCACTCCTTCACCCTAAGCAAAGCCACTGGCTCAGTGGGACCCATGATTCACAGAGTTCACGGAAATGCCAGGCCTGGTTCACTAAATGGTTCAGTTGAGCTGAAAACTGGTGGCCTGTACTCAGATCCTGCTGCTGTAGTTCAGCCTCACCACCAGCTGTACAGATAGGAAAGTGATTGTTCTGCTCATTAGGCATAATTCAAGGCAGTACCCAGGCTCTGCTCAGTACTCCCCTTGGTGAACCTCTTGAGGCTTAGACTGACTTCTGGGCTGTGGCCTGGCTTCTGGTCTGCAACTTGGAAAACTGTGGGCTGTTTTGAGTCACTCATGTAGGCAGACCCCTTTCCTGATAAGTGCCTCCTCTCTGATGAGACCATCTGGAATCAAGCTGCTGGTTGAGCCTGCACCATCCAGACTCTTCTTGTCCCAGACACGAGAACACATCCGCCATCACAGACTAGACTCATGGTAAAGACCTTCATGTTTCTGGTGCACACATGACCACTGCACATCCAACTTATGATGCCTACCGCAAGTTTACCTTTTGCCTGACAGAGGGAAGCCACATCACATGGGCTTTGTCCCACCTACCCCCCCTGGAGGGCTGATTATTTAGGACCTTTGGGCCTTACTCAGAGCTAGTGGGTGCCTCCCCATTGTTGACACTTTCAGGTTACAGTGTTGCTGTTCTAGACTGACCAGCCAGCTCTGGATGTACCATAGTGACCTCTAAAATTAATCTGTGCCATCCATGTTCTCAGCTTCCCAGACTGTGTACGCTCTGACAGTGGTGCACCTTTATCACAGATACCGCTTAGTAATAGACAGTTACAGTGTTAAGGTAGTCAGTGGGCCTTCCATGTTCCCTGCCTTCCACAGATGGCATATAGCCCCATGGAGGATTGGAGCAGCCTCCTTGGAAATCTATTCAAAAAGGTTTCTGACTCTTTCCCCTTTGTCCCAACACCTCCTAGTCTACACATAGTGAAGAAGTTTGGTCACTGAACCCAGCTTTCCCCGGGAAGGGATCATTTCCTCTTAGCTGCTTCCTGGGCTGTGAAAAGAACAAAATTTGTGAGACATTTTATATACACCTATTTTGGAAATTCTGGATTCCACCCTGATCATTCCTGGGGATCTTTTTTTCCCATAACAGCAACCCCAGACTTCTCTGGGTGACAGCCCAGCAGTGGGGACTTAGGAAACTTGAAATCATTCTGCTCTAGTCACCAGAATGGTCTTGCTGGACTGATAGGAAGAGTCTAGATTATTAGGATAATGACCACTTAGTTTAGTCCTCCTGCTTATTGAGTTCCCAGTAGGGCGCACATTGGCCAATATGGAAGATACATTGGATCTATGTAAGCTGCATAAAAATGCTCTCACTTCTTTTGCACCTGCCCCTTCCTTGCAGAGGTTTAGGTGTGGGTAAGGTATGATTGGCAAACAGGTGAAAATAGCTGCTGTAAGGGGAACATGTGATGATGGAGGGAAGGCACCAATGCCAGCACCTGGGGAGAGAATGCTTTGCATGTCTGGAGGTACTGAGAAGGGAGGGACATGAATGATACTTGGTTTTCAGAACCATCCCTACAGTCTTCGTCAGTAATGGGAAAGCCTTGGTGTGGTTCTCCCAAATTTTTGTAAGGGACTTAAATGTAGCTTTTGGATCTGCCATCCCTAACCAAAACATTCTGCTAATGAATTGGTGTGTTCCTCAAAACTGTACTGAGGAGTCTCGTCAGAAGCAGTGTAGGATGGCTCCAGGTCCTGCACCTGGTACACAAAATACCTGTTAATACCTCCAGATGTCAGCTCACCTCCACTCAGTAGCCATCAGTGTGGGTTCATGGGGCAGATGAATGCCACCTGGCTGGTTGACTAGACAAACTGGACAACATTGGACTGACTGCTCTTAGGCAGTCCCTCCAAAAACAAGAACACGTCAGTTATTTGAACTAAGCTTAACCAGCTGGAAAGCAATATTGGAGGCACTTTCAGCCTATGCCCCCATGATAGAAGGGCCACTTAGGGGGCCCTCATCATTATAAAACAGCACTTTCCAGGACCAACATGCACACCACTGGGACTATACTTGTATAAAATCCAGAAACGTGTTTCCATTCCACAAACATGGTGGCTTGGACCCTTGAAGGTAGTCCTAGAAAACCTTGAGGTGTTTAAGGAAAAAAACCAGTAGGTTTTAGAGCCCTCGTAAGCCTGTGGAGATGTCCAAAATGAGGCTGCTCTTTATTATTATTATTACAATTATTATTATTCATTTTAGAGCAAGCACAGGCAGGGGAGGGGGTGGAGGGGACAGAGAGAGAATCTTCAACAGGCTCCACACTCAGCACAGAGCCTGACACAGGACTTTATCCCGCAACCCTGGAATCATAACCTGAGCCAAAATCAAAGATGCTCAACTGACTGAGCCACCCAGGGTCCCCGAGGCTACTCTTGAATACTCAGAGCAGGTTGCTGAAGGGATAATTGACCTACTGTGTATATGCATCCTACAGACCATTAGCCCTACTATGAGAGCCATAGAAAGAGGAGTAGGAAATTTGTCCCTGACTTTCTCTGAAGTGAACAGTAAAAATGCCTTGGCCTTGAGAGATAATCAAGCCAGCCTCAACGCCAGGGTTGTGTAGTTGATAGAATTGCTCTGGATTTCCTCCTTGTTGGCTAAGACAGAGCTCATGCAATTACTAATGCATCCTGTTGTACCTGTATTAATGCCCCAGAGCAAGAGAAAAAATCAATTCAGAAACTTAAGGAAAAAGCCATCTGCCTTTCTGAGATAGATCCTGATAGTTTATGGGAGTTGTTCAGCCATCTGGGTCCAGGACACCGGAGGCATGGTTAAAGACAGGACTGCAGGGTAGCTCATGTTGATGCTTAGAGTCCTGTGGATAGTAGCTTTAATTAAATGTTGTATGAGACAAATTGAATGGATTGGTCCTAGCCTCTAATGGTCAGATTGATCACAGCAACTGATGGAGTGGTATACTCAGGAAAACTTGTGAGAAGCGAAGACACCCTGCATGTACAGGGGTGGATACTGTTGGGGCACAGTTCTCAAGGGGTCTCCTACAATTCCATATGTCTTGGGAACAGAGACTGCATTTGTTCTGGATGGTCTTTTCAGTAATGTTGGTATAGCAAACAGCCTTGGAGACAAACTAGTGTCTCTTGAGACCTTAGGATAGATTTGCGTACAGCTTGGGATGATCAAGATAGTCCAAGCATCCTAAGTGACCATTAGAAAGATTTTGGTCCCCAAGCTGAGAATTGCTCTCTGTCTTGCAGCCCACTGGGTGAGCATTTGTCACGTGGCCCTCTATATTATCCTGTAGGCATTGGGACTCTGGTAACTGGTACAAGCAAATGCTGACGCTCTGACAAATGCTGCTATTCTGAGTAATAAAGTATTTCTTCTCTAATGAGTCTTGTCTTATACCAGCATCCATGAAAATGTCAAAAGCAAATTTGGCAGGTTGCAAATAGGTAAAATTTCAGGTAAAAACTCTCCTTGGTTACTGGAGACCTGTTGCAAAAAATTAAGAAATTAAGAAATGTCTTAAAATGTCTGCGTTTCTTTAAGTGGCTTTTATGAGTTTAATTCATGTACCAAACAGTTCACCCATTTAAATTGTACAGTGTGGTGGCTACTTGTTTACACATTGTTGCATCCATTGCCAGGGTCAGTTTTCGAACATTTTCATCTCTTCAGAAAGAAACCCGTATCTGTTAGCTATCATCTGCTGCTTTCCCCCCCAAAATCCATGGCCTTCTCTGCCCACTGTTGCCCTCCACTCTTTCCTAAGCAACCACTAATTTGTTTTCTGTCTCTATAAAGTCACCTGTTCTGGACATTTCTTAGATATGGAATCATAGAATATATGGCCTTTTGTGACTCTGGCTTCTTTGATTTAGCATAATGTTTTCAGGGTTTGCCCATACTGTAGTATGCGATAAGTACTTTATTTCTTTTTATAGCTGAGTAATATTCCCTCATATAGACATATATATACGATTTGGTTTATCCATTCATCAGTTAGTGAATTTTTGGGTTGTTTATTCCTTTTTTTTTTTCTTAGTTTATTTCTGGCGGGGGGGTAGCATGAGCAGGGGAGGTTCAGAGAGAGAGGGAGATACAGAATCTGAAACAGGCTCCCGGCTCTGAGCTAGCTGTTAGCACAGAGCCAGACATGGGGCTCGAACCCACGAACCGTGAGATCATGACCTGAACCAAAGTTGGACGCTTAACCGACTGAGCCACCCAGTCACCCCATTTATTCCTTTCTACTGCTATGAATGATGCTGTAACAGACATTCACATACAAGTTTGGCCGCGGACAAAAGTTTTCTGTCTTTTGGGTAGATACCTAAAAGTAAAATTGCTGGGTCGTGTGGTACCTCTGTATTTAACTTTTGGAGGATCTGACAGATAGTTTTTACAAAATGGCTGCAACATTTTACATTCCCATGTGCAGCATTTAAGGGTTTCATTTCCTCTACATACTTGCCAACACTTAACCTTATTTTTACATAGCCACCCTTAGTGGGTATGAAGTGGTATTTCACTGTGGTTATGACACGCATTTCCCTGATGGCTAATGATGTTGAACATCTTTTCATGTGCTTATTGGCCATTTGTATATCTTCTTTGGGGAAATGTCTACTCAGATCCTTTGCCATTGTAAAACAAGCTTATCTTTTTATTATACTGAGTTATAAGACCTTTTGTATTCTCAATACAAGTCTCTTACCCCAGATATAGTTTGAAAAAATTTTCTCCTATTCTGTAGATTGTCTTTTTACTTACTTGGTGTCCTTTGAAATACACAAAGTTTTCATTTTCATGTCCAGTTTATTCTTTCATTTCTTGTGCTTTTGGTGTCCTATCTCAGAAACTATTGCCCAACCTAGGAGCACAATGATTTACACCAGTGTAAATCTTACATTTACTTA
Source organism: Crocuta crocuta (assembly GCF_008692635.1). NCBI lineage: Eukaryota > Metazoa > Chordata > Mammalia > Carnivora > Hyaenidae > Crocuta > Crocuta crocuta. The sequence goes on from NW_027530974.1 coordinate 3,625,896, forward strand.
CACCAATGTAAACTCCTCTTCTAAGAGTTTAATAGCTTTAACCCCTATATAGATCTTTGATCCATTCGAATTAAATTTTTTATATGATGTGAGGTAGGAGTCCAACTTGATCCTTTTGATGTGGATACCTGGTTACTCAGCATTAGTTGTTAAAGATCGACAGAGTTGTTTCCCTTCATTGAATGGTCTTGACACCCTTGTAGAAAACCATTTGACCCTGTATATAAGGGTTTATTTCTGGTTCTTTTCTATTCCACCAGTCTCTATGTCCATCTGTATGCCAGTTTCACACTATTTTGATTATTACAGATTTGTAGTAAGTTTTGACAACCAGAAGTGTGAGTCTAACTTTGTTGTTGTTTAAGATTATTGTTCTTCCTTTTGAAGGGCCATTCTGAGTCCCTTGCAATTCCATATAGATTTTAGGATTAGCATACCAATTTCTACAAAGAAATCAGCTGGAATTGTAGTAGAGATTGCATTGACTCTTTAGGTCAATTTGGGAAATACAGTAATAGTAATATTGTTAAGTGTCCTGATCCATGAACATGCAATTTCTTGCCATTCAGGTAGGTCTTTAATTTCTTTCAACAATGTTTTTTACACTGAATGTTTCTGTGTAACAGCCTTGGATCTTTTCTGTTAAATTTATTCCTGAGTATTTTTTCTTTCTGATGCTACTGTAAATGGACCTGTTTTCTTTATCTTATCTGGTTTGATCATTGCTGCTATGTACAGTGGATTCAAGGTACTATATACAATTTATTTTTGTACTGATTTTGTATCCTGTGATTTTGCTGAATTTGTTTGTAAGTTCTAGTAGTTTTTATTGGACTCCTTAACATTATTCTTTATAGATCACATCATTTGCAAGTAGAGATAATTTTACCTCTTCCTTTTCAGTCTGGGTGCTTTTTTATTTCTTGCCTAAATTAACCAGCTAGAACCTCAGTACAGCGTCACATAGAAGTGACAAGAGCAGACATTCTTGTCTCATTTCTGATCCTCACAGGGAAGGCACTCAGTCTTCCACCACTTCCACCACTCAGTGCTTTTTCTGCATCTATTGAAATGAGATGTGATTTTTTTCCTGTTCTATTGATACGTATTATGTTACATTAATTAATTGATTTTCAAATGTTAAATCAACCTTGCATTTCTGGGATAAATCCATGATCTTTTTAAACATATTGCTGGATTCAACTCTCTAGTATTTTGCTGAGGAGTTTTGTGACTACATTTATAAACCAGTATCTCTAGCTTTCTTTTCTCATTATGTCTTGGCTTTAGTATCAAGGTAATACTGGCCTCATGGAGTGAGTTGTAAAGTGTTCTCTCTTATTAATTATTGGAAGAGTTGGTCTTGATCTTTTCTTTAAAAACTTGGTAGAATTCACCAGAGAAGCCATCTGATCCTTTGCTTTTCTTTGTGGGAAGTTATTTTTTTATATATATTATTATTACAAATTCAACCTTTTTATTTGTTATAAATCTATTCAGATTTTTTGTCTTTTTTTATTTTTATTTTTTTATTTTTTTAAATAGTTTATTGTCAAGCTGGTTTTCATATAACACCCAGTGCTCATCCCCACAAGTGCCCTCCTCCATGCCCATCTCCCCCTTCCCCTCCCCACCACAACTGTCAGTCCTCAGTTTGTTCTCAGCATTCAAGAGTCTCTCATGGTTTGCCTCTCTCCCTTTCCCCCACCATTTCCCCCCTTCTTCTCCCCCATGGTCCTCCGTTAAGTTCCTCCTAATCCTCCTATACGTGCAAACATATGATATTTGTCCTTCTCTGCCTGACTTATTTCGCTCAGCATAACACCCTCAAGGTCCATCCATGTTGCTACACATGGCCAGATTTCATTCTTTCTCATTGCCATGTGTATATTCCATCGTATAGATAAACCACATCTTCTTGATCCATTCGTCCATTGATGGACACTTAGGCTCTTTCCATGTTTTGGCTATTGTGGAGAGTGCTGCTATGAACATTGGGGTACGTGTGCTCCTATGCATCAGCACTCCTGTATCCCTTGGGTAAATTCCTAGCAGTGCTACTGCTGGGTCCTTAGGGGAGTTCTATTGTTAATTTTTTGAGGAACCTCCACACTGTTTTCCAGAGGGGCTGCACCAGTTTCCATTCCCACCAACAGTGTAGGTGGGTGCCTGTTTCTCCACATCCTTGCCAGCCAGCATCTAGAGTCCTCTGATTTGCTCATTTTAGCCAGGCTGACCGGCGTGAGGTGGTTATTTCAGTGTGGTTTTGATTTGTATTTCCCTGATGAGGAGGGACGCTGAGCATCGTTTCATGTGTCTGTTGGCCATCTGGATGTCCTCTTTGGAGAAGTGTCTCTTCATATCTTCTGCCCATTTCTTCACTGGATTGTTTGTTTTCCAGGTATGGAGTTTGATGAGTTTCTTATAGATTTTGGATACTTAAATCTATTCAGATTTTTAAAGTCAGTTTCAGGAGTTTCTTTCTTTCCTGGAATTTGCTCATTTCATCCTAAGTTATCCAAATTGTTGGCATACAGTTGTTCATGATGTCATAATTATTTTCATTTCTGTACTATTGGTAGTACCTTCTCTCATTTCCGATTTTAGAAATTTGAGTTTTTTCCTTGATTCAGTTTGGTCAGTTTTGTTGATCTTTTCAAGGAAACTTGGTTTTATTAGGGGTTTTCTTATATTGCTTTTCTATTCTTTGTTCCATGAAATTGCACTCCAGTACTTACTGTTTCCTTCCTTTTGCATGCTTTGGGTTTGGTTTGCTCTTTTTCCAATGTTTTAAGGTGGATGGCTAGGTTATTGATTTGAAATTTTTCTTCTTTTTCAGTGTAGGCATTTATAACTGTATATTTTCCTCTTATCACTGTATGTTGTGTTTTTGTCTTAATTTACCTTGAAATATTTTCTGATTTCCCTTGTGATTTCTTCTTTGTCCCACAGTGGTGAAAGACTCAAACTTTTCTGTTAATAATTTTCATTTTCACTCCATTTTATTGGCAATAATTCTTTGTATGCTTTCTGTCCTTTCAAGTTTATTGAGGCTCATGTTATGAGGTAGCATATGGTCTTTGCTGGGGAATATTCCAGAAATGCTTGAGAAGAATTGTATGCTGTTGTTGGGTAGAGTATTCCCCGGATAACTGCTAGATGCAGTTTGTATATGGTAGTGTTTATGACTTCTGTTTCTTTGTTGATCTTCTATTTACTCAACCCATTGTTGAGAATTGAAGTGGGAATTGAAGTCTCTCCAACTCTTACTGTTAAATTGTCATTTCTCTTTTCACTCTTTTGTCAGTTTTAGCCTTGTGTATTTTGTTGGCTTTCTCATTAGGTATTCTTGTAACTATTGTGTATTTCTATATGTTAACAGATCCAGCTGTACTGCTACATCTGTATTGTCTTATACAATTGTTTTTTAAGTAATAAGAATGCAGAAAATTATGCATTTTAAACTTTTAACATTACATAATTATCTTTACCAGTCTTCTTTGGGTTTTTGTGTGTGAATTCTAGTTTATCTGCTTACAGCCTGAAGAACTTCCTTAGGTATTTTTTTGTAAAGCAGGTCTGCTAGTAACAAATTTTGTTTTTATTTATCTGGGAGTATCTTTATTTTGTTTTCATTTTGCAGGGAAGAGGTGGTTTGTGGACTTACTTTTAAGAGCAGTTTTAAGATTCACAGCAAAACTGAGCAGGAAGAACAGAATGTTCCCATCTACTTCCTGCCCCTACGCAGGAACAACCTCCCCCATGGTCATGGACATCCCCAAGCACAGTGGTGCGTTTGTTACAATTGATGAACCTACAGCGACAGTTCATATCACACAGTCCATAGTTTACACTAGGGTTCACTCTTGGTATTGTACATTCTATGGGTTTCAACAAATCTATTATGACATTTGCTCACCATTAAAGTATCATAGAGAATAATTTCATTGCTCTAAAAGTTCTCTGTGCTCCACCTGTCATCTCTTCTTCCACACTAACCCTGACAAACACTGATCTTTTTACAGTCTCTATAGTTGTATCTTTTCCAGAATATCCTACAGTTGGAATCACAGAGTATGTACCCTTTTCTGTTTTCATTTTTGAGAGATAGTGTTGCTGGATACAGGTTTCTTAGTTTACCATGTTTTCTTTTAGTACATTGAATGTTTTCCCACTGCCTTTTGCCTCCGTTATTTCTGGTAAGTTGATCTTATTAGAATTCTCTTGTAACTGAGGGGTTATTTTTCTCTTGCTGCTTCCAGATTTTCTCTTTGCCCTGACTTTTGGGTATTTTGACCATGCTCTGTGTTTCTGGATCTCTGCATTTATCCTCCTTGGAGTTTGTTGAGGTTCCTGGTTGTTTAAGTTAGTGTTTTTCAGTAAACTTGGGAAGTTCTCAGCCATTTTTTCAAGTGTTTTTCTGCTTCTCTCCTTGAATCCCATTGTACATATATTGGTGTACCTATGCGTGTCTCACATTTCTCTCTGGTTCTGTTCATTTTCTTCATTCTATTTTCTCTCTGGTCTTTGTATGCATAATCTCTATCCATCTTTTTTCCCACTTGATTGATTTTTTTGCCAATTCAAATCTATTGAGCACCCATAATTAAAAAGTTTTTCCTTTTAGTCATTGCACAGTTCAACTCCAGAATTTCCCTTTGGTTCTTTTTGCAGTTCTGGTTCATTAATGATATTCTTTGATGCAATATGGTCTTCATTTGACTTCCTTAAGCATTGTCCCCTTATTTGAAGTCTTTGTTTGCTCTACCTGCCATCTCTCCCTCTCACAAGCAGTTCCTGTTGTCTGTTTTCCCCCAGGTATGGGTCACTTGTGCCTTTGTCTTTTCATGTCTAGTAATAATTTTTGAAAACCAGACATTTTAGGTTATATAATTGCAGCAGTTCTGGATACTGGTTCCTCTTCTCCCTTTCTGGGACTTCTTTTTGTTGCTGTTTGCTTGGTTGTTTTATGACTTGGCTAGACTGTTTTAGTGAAATCTGTTACCCCTACTCTGTGAAGTCATCCATGTGACTCCTCAGTCGGCACACAGTCTTGGGCAAGTCCATAGTAGTCCTGGGATAACATGGTTTTAGTGGGGCTCTCTGGCTGTCTCCTTCCCTGATTCTCCAAGCTGCTAGCTTTATTTGGTATTAGACCTAGCACAATAGACTCCACTGATTACTGGCTGGTCAGTCTGTTGTGTTTTTACAGTGCTTGGTGCATTAATTGTTCAGTAGTCTGATCCGATTAAATTTGGGCAGGGGTAGTTTTTGAGGCCAGTCTTTGAGATTTGTTCCTATCCTGGGAGGACTCTTAGTTGGATTTCTCTGGTGACTAGGGGAGTTATCGTTTAGCTTGTTGCTCTGCATTATCATTTTTAAGAGCATCCTGGGGTTTAAACTTACCCATACTCTGTTTCAAACAAAGTCAGTTATTTTGGGGATTACCTCTCCCCTCAGGGCAAAACTCTGAACCACTTGTCTGGCTGCTGGGTAGAGTGGTAGCCTCTGTCTTCTCAGCTTGCCTCTCCCAATATAGAAGCTCTCCCCTCAGAGTGACTTGGGGCAGAATTGGTCAAAGTCCCCAGTATTTTTGCCCTGTCTCCCCTGGAATAGAGCCAGTCCTTATGAATAGGGGTTAGGTAGATGAAATGAGCCCCTGGCCTGTTAGTCATACTCATCAGGGTTTTTACCCCTTTTCCTTTGGGAGAGGAGAAATGCTAGTGGCCTGTCTCTCCTAGTGAAATGAAAAGGCTTGATTGAGAGCTAAGATGGAGAGACCTGTATTCTTGGTCTCCCAGAGCTCCCAGTGAGCTCCTGTCACTGTGAACTGGAAGATAGATGGGAAAGGAGGTGGGTCATGGCTCACATGTCATAAACTTTCTCTGTTCTAAAGAGTATTAATAGATTTTCTTGAATAAATGTTCCTCCGTTTGCTCCATGGCTTTAGGACAATTTCCAAAGGCTTCAGTATTTTGTGATTTTTTTTTTCTTTTTTCCTTTTTTGTAATAGTGTTCATGTTTGGTTTAAAGTGTTGCTTGTTTGGTTTGAGAGTGTGTTTACAGAGCTCCTTATTTATTCTGCCATCCCAGAAAGGGAACTCTACCTTGGCTTTTGAAGCATATTCTTTTAGATCTAGAATTCTGAATTAACAGGATTTTCCCTTCAGTGATTTGTCTCCTGGCCCCCATTGTTGTGGTCCAGTCTGTAATGTCTCCTCCTGTCCTCCACCCACTGTCTGGCTGGTGGTGTCCTTATCTTGGTTCATTTAGGTTTGACTGTGGGGTTCATTGCTGTGGTTTATGCCGAGCACTCTCTTTCCTTCAAGAATCTGGAATTTTGATACATGCTAGGCAGAGGATGCCTCTGTGGCCAGCCCCCAATAAAAAAATCCCGGGCAGGAAGTCTTTAATGAGCTTCTCTGGTAGACAACATTTTGCATGTGCTGTGACATCTTGTTGCTGGAGGAATGGAGCGCAGCCTGTCGGAGTCCCCGGGGAGAGGACCCTTGCGAGCTGGTGCTTGGTTTCTCTCAGACTTCCCCACACAGGCTTTTCCCTTTGCTCATTTTGCTTAGTGTCCACCCACTGTATTTAATCACAGCCGTGAGTGAGACTGCATGCTGAGTCCTGGGAGTTTTCCCAGTGAATCCTTAAACCTGGGCGTCTCTAACACACCGATCAATTGTTGCTCTCCATGAGCCTGGTATGATAGTCCAGGAGCACGCCTGGGATTCGAGGGTGTTTATAAAGCTGTTTTGAAGGGGCCCTCCTGTCTGTGATCTCTCTGTCAGTTCCTGACTCTGGCCTCTGACGCTAAAGCCTGAAAGACTGCACTTTCTGCTTGAGTCCTACCAGCGTCTGGGGACTGCAGAAGCCCTTGGCTTCTCTTGTTTGAAGGTTCCGTCTCCTCATTTTCTACCAGCTTTTGGTTTCTGTACAGTGTTGTCAAATATTTATATTATTCCTTTATTTCTGGCAGTGGGAGTGTCTGCCTGTGTTTTTAATAGTTAACAAATGTTCTTAGTAATTCAGGCAACTTTTCCTATTCTTAACAGGAAACACAACTTTTCAAATGGCTGGTGAAACACTCATCTTCCTCATTTAAAGAGCTGTTGCTAATATTGCACTGTGTGTCAGCTAACGAGAATTTAAATATAAATAAAAATGTGAAAAGAAAAAAAAGTAACTCTTGCCTTTCAGAGGTCCACTAGAATTCTTTGATAAAAGCAGGGTTTTGTTTATTCATTTTTTTCCATAGTGATGCTGTTGTTTCAAATTCCCCAGCCATTGGTGTAAGACCCAAGCCTGAGAAAAGCTTTCAGCATCTCTTGTGATATCAGTTATCCTGGCAGCCTGCTCCCACTGGTCTGGGAGGAATCACGGCAAGTATCAGCAAGCAGCAGTATCTTGCTGACAGGGTTATCGATGATGATACAATGTGCCAAACTTTTCCTACTGTGATGATTTTGCAACTTGGGTCTTTTCTCCTAAGCTGATATATTTGCATGACTTGCCCTGATACATTTTCTAGACCATTTCACATTTTACTGTAACAACAGCAGTTACTCTTTCTTCTTACTCTTCCTGAGCTCTTTAACCAGTTTGGGCTTCTCTGTGGGTTTTTGTTTCCTGTGTTGGTGAACCTTTTGTCCGTCCGTTTCTGGCTTCTGCAACCTGGTAGCACACTTCACATTCCCGGGGCCACAGCTACCAGGATGTGCTCTGAGGTAGGTGAAGTGGGGTTCAGTGTTTGTAATGATCCTTTTTGGTTAATTTCACTGCTCTTCAAACCATCAGGGTATATTATTATGTTAAGGAAAGCCTGGCTCTACTTGTTTAACATCTTGGCTTTGTGGGTTGAATTTTAGAAGGAAATGCTAACAAAAAGAACTTTGGTCAGTTTACTATCCCACAGGTAGTCAAAAGAAGGCTATTGTGATTTGGATTTGCCAGAATTTTGCTGCCATGTGATTGTGGATAACGTAGCAAAACAGTCTAAGTAATTTGGATGCAATTTTCATGCCTTTCTTCATTTTGTCTTGGTTTTTAAGAATCTTAGTAGACCCTCTATACTAATGTAATGTTTGTCTTATATAAAAATTTTTGCACTGAAATTCTGTAACTAGAAGTGGATACTTGGGCATATACTTTGAGAAAGACTGTTCATTTATACTAGTTTTCAGAAACAGCTATGTTGGCAGGGAGGGGAAGGATGCCCATGGAAGGGACTGAAAATCCTAAGGAAGATTTATTCATATGTGTCTCTTGTGATCAAGGTTTTCCTCCCTCGCCACCATAAAAGTGCTCTGGAAATTATTTTAGTCTTAGTGTTACAGTAAAATTTTTTTGAACCTAGGCAATGCCTTTTTTTTCTTTCTTTCTTTTTTTTTTTTTACAAATAGTTTATTGTCACGTTGGTTTCCATATAACACCCAGTGCTCATCCCCGCAAGTGCCCTCCTCCATGCCCATCTCCCCCCTCCCCTCCCCATACCCATCAGTCCTCAGTTTGTTCTCAGTATTCAAGAGTCTTTCATGGTTCCAGGCAATGCCTTTTTGTGGGAGACTATTTTAGCCACTCAGATTAGGAATCAGCAGGACTTGACTTTAAGCTTTCAAAGGGGAAAGGACAGCTGCGCTTGAATGAAGGGGAGAGGGTGTCATGTACCCAGTTTGGTGTGAGATTGTTATTAGAAGACTGTGGTGGTCACTGGCCCAGACCCCTCCCTATCCTGAGTCTGGTGCCCGGAGTGATGCTTCTAGACCTGCCACTGGAAAGGCATGCTTGCTGGCTCCTTGTCAGCCACACGTCTGGTCAACTGGCCAACCTCCTTCCCTCACGAGAATTAGTAAGACTACAAGTCTGCAACCTGAATGTCCTGTGTCCTGTGGCTTTCTCACAGTCTAACGCAGGGGTCAGCAAACTTTGACTTGGCAAGTTAACTTGAAGAATCAGGTTTCAGTAGATGAAAAAAAAATGAAAAGGTTAATATTTCATGACACATGAACATTAAAAAATTCTACCTTCAGTGTCCATAAATAGAATTGTTTTGTTTTTAATGTCTCCTCATTTACATGTTTCTTGTGGCTGTTTCTGCGCTGCAGTGGTGGAGTTCAGTGGTTGGGAGCCCATGTGGTCTGTGTGCCCCTCACCTGAAGTTTGCCAACCCCCAGTCTAATGTGTCCCCTATTACTGCCTTCCTTCAGTGTCTAAACAAAGTCTGACCACTGAGTATACCTGAAACACAGCGCATTCAGCACTGCAGCCTCTGAGAGGGACAGGCTGGTAGGGACTGGCAAGTGCAGGCTCCCATGGGTTACGGCTCTAGAGAGGAAACACCAGTGATGCATGGAGGGGAGGGTCTCATGCAAGGGTCTCATCCTGCATCACTAGACCCCTCTTCCGCTTTAAAGAAAATGGGGTGCTCTAGTTTAGTATACACTTGACCCTTGAACAACATGGCTTTGAACTGCATGGGTCCTCTTACATGTGGATTTTTTCCAATAAATACAGAACTGTAAATGTATTTTTTCATTCTTAGGAGTTTCTTAACACTTTCTTAATATCTTTTCTCTAGTTTACCCCAGGGATACAGTGGCGAATGCACATACAAAGTATGTGTTAATCAATGGCATATGTTATTGGTAAGGCTGCCAGTCATCAGTGGGCTACGAATAGTTACGTTTGTGAAGAGCCAGATGTTACATGCAGATTTTTTGCTGCCTTAGAGATGGAGGCTAGTGCCCCTAACTCCTGTGTTGTTCAAGGGTCAACTGTACTTAATGCTTCTGGGACAGAAATTGACTCAAAGAAAAGAAATATTAAAACGTAGTTTTCTCTTAAGAGACAATCTATTTACCCTTTGTCTTAAAAACTTTTAAGCTAGGGGTGCCGGAGTGGCCCAGTCGGTTAAGCATCCGACTTCGGCTCAGATCATGATCTCACAGCTCGTGAGTTCGAGCCCCACATCGGGCTCTGTGCTGACAGCTCAGAGCCTGGAGCCTGCTTAAGATTCTGTGTCTCCCCATCTCTCTGCTCCTTCCCTGCTCATATTCTCTCTCTCTCTCTCTCTCTCTCTCTCTCTCTCTCTCTCAAAAATAAATAACATTGAAAAAATTAAAAACAAAACAAAAAACTTCTAAGCTATTTCTGCTGCAAAAATTGATTTGTGTAGAATTTTCCAGAAATATGTCTTTTACTTACATGGAAATACTTAAGCCTTTATACATAACTTTTCATAAGCAAAGGAACAAGGAAAGGATTAATTTCAAAGCTTTTCATTCTATCTTATGGACTGTGTGGACTTACATATGCAGATCAGACATTAGTTATTAGTTAATAATCTACAGAGATTATTAGTTATCTCTGTAGAGATTTGTTAGGCATGAAATCTGCCACCTGCTGAAACAAGGATTTTCTTTACCCTTAATCCTTTTTGCACAGAAGCAAAGATGTGTATTTAATTTTAGGCTTTTCTATAGTTAAGGGCTTTAATTCCCTATATCCCAGGTAGACATTGGAGAGTTCTTTTGAGGGAGTAGGTTTTAAGAGGAGGGGAAATGACGTGGTAAGTTACTGTCCCATTCTCCAGAAGCATCTATAGTTGTACTCAAAATTAGCCTGTTAGTTTGGAATGCTGGAGAACTAGATACACCCTTATGTCATCTGACCTGACCTGTAAGTTTGCCACAAATTTATTGATGTTCGTGATAATTGATGGGCTTAGACGTTGCATCCTTAATTAAAGAGCCGCTCTGTGGCTATAGGCCTCTCCCTACAAGGTACAGAGATGGGCGCTGCCACAGGGGAAGCAGGCTGATGGCTTTTATACTAACTAGAGAGGTTAGCACATACTCAGTATTTCTTCAGTCACGTGGGAGATATTATGTCAAATATATTTCATTCACGCGAGTCATAGAAGAGCTCCCATTACACTTAAGAATGTTAAGGTACTGAGATGCCTGGAAGGCTCACTCAGTTGAGTCTTAATGCTCAAGTCATGATCCCAGGGTCATGAGATCAAGCCCCACAGTAGGGTCCATGCTGAGTGTGGAGCCTGCTTGAGATTCTCTCTCTCTCTCTTTCTGCCCCTTCCCTGCTCACTCACACATGCTCTCTTTCTAAATGCTCTCTATTCTGTAAAATAAGACAAAATAATAAAATTAAACAAAAATAAAGAATGTTAAGATAGTAGAACTGGTCACAGTAATAATATCTTTCATGGCAGACTAATAAATTTGTGTGATTCATAAGCTAGATATGGGGTGTGTTGGGGTATCTGAGTGGCTTGGTCGGTTGAGCATCTAGATCAATTTCAGCTCAGGTCATGATCCAAGGGTCATGAGATTAAGCCCTGCATTGGGCTCCATGGTGAGTGTGGAGCCTGCTTAAGATTCACTATCTCCCTCTCCCCCATTCATGCTTGTGTTCTACCTTGACCTCCACGACCTCCACCTCCACCACCTCTACCTCCTCTACCTCCTCCTCCACCTCTACCTCCCTCTTTTATTCTCTCTCTCAAATAAAAAATATAAATAAAAGAAAAAAGATATGAGATGTATTGACCATCATATTCAAAGATCAGCAGTATCTTCCTTTGAAGGTATTAGCATAAAATTAGTTCAAACCAAAATTTGAAGGTAAATAACTGCTTTAGATTGTTTTGTTATGATAGAGCATCACATTGTCTGTTGACCTTTTTCAGTTTTAATGAAATTCTTCTAGATGCTCATTGTGATGCTGACTGTGTTTTCTCGGCCCTGGGCCCTTGGTAGCTACCTGCATTTAGCACGGCCCAGCTAGTGTGTGAGTGCCTGCCTTTGGTACCCTACGGATGACCAGGCAGAAGCCTGTGCCGGTTGTAACTGAAAGCCAACTCAGGTGGTCCAGGTTTCATGTAAAAATTAAAAAAAAAAAAAAAGAGCCCCCTTTAAATCACAGAAAAATAAGCTTCCTAATGTACCTCCATATATTCTGGGCATAAAATTTTAGCATTTTGTCTGACTTAATTTCAACAAAATTGCTAAAATCCCAAATGTTCTGTTCTTAACTTTCAGATGATTTTGGCATAGGGAAGAGAAGGTCATGTTCCTTATCCATTGTGGTTTTTATCATTTTTGATGCTTCCTTATTAACCCTGCACTTTTTCCCAGATGATATGTTTACACTTGTTTCTTTTCCGTTGACAAACAGGTTGAAAGGATTGTTGACAAAAGGAAAAATAAAAAAGGGAAGACAGAGTACCTGGTTCGGTGGAAAGGCTATGACAGCGAGGACGACACCTGGGAGCCTGAGCAGCACCTTGTGAACTGTGAGGAGTACATCCATGATTTTAACAGACGCCACAGTGAAAAGCAGAAAGAAAGCACACTACCCAGAACAAACAGGACCTCTCCAAACAATGCCAGGAAACAGATCTCCAGATCCACCAACAGCAACTTTTCCAAGACCTCTCCTAAATCACTAGTGATTGGCAAAGACCACGAGTCCAAAAACAGTCAGCTTTTTGCTGCCACCCAGAAGTTCAGGAAAAACACAGCTCCATCTCTCTCAAACCGGAAGAATATGGACCTAGCAAAATCAGGTATAAAGATACTTGTGCCTAAGAGCCCCATTAAGAGCAGGACCGCAGTGGACGGCTTTCAGAATGAGAGCCCTGAGAAACTGGACCCCGCCGAACAGGGTCAGGAGGACACAGTAGCACCAGAAGTGGCTGCCGAAAAGCCAGTCGGAGCTTTACTGGGCCCTGGTGCAGAGCGAGCTAGAATGGGGAGCAGGCCCCGAATACACCCATTAGTGCCTCAGGTGTCTGGTCCTGTGACTGCAGCCATGGCCACGGGATTAGCTGTTAACGGAAAAGGTGAGTGTCCAGGTGAGCTGCTCAGTGGGCAGCGTCCCTGTCAATGGCCACGGGCTGTTACTCAGCATGCTGGTGACTTCTGCAGGGTATATAGGTGCTCCTTCCATAAATGCGGGTCCCAGTCCGGAGAGTGGGCTGACAGGAGTCTGGGGACTCTGCAGTCTGTGTCTAACAGACACTCACTGGAGCTATAAGAGTTCTGCAGCCTCTTTCTTCACTTGAGGCTTTTGGCATTTATGTCTTAAATCAGCTCTCGCTATCTGTTCAATGTGCATCCACAAACTGTACCACCACATTGACCTGCTTTAAAAGGCGTCTCACTCTCAATCAGTTATGCTCAGTAGTTTTCCTTTATAGCAGGTTCCTTTGTGAACACTTACGCACCTCAGACACTGAGTCTCCTGTTCAGGGTCCGTCTGTTCAGGGTCGAAGTGTGACCTGTATTGATTAGAAGCCTGATCCTTACTTTGCTAACCCATCTATGTAACCAGAAACCTTCAGTGGAGGTACAGTTTACCATATAGAACCTTCAGGATTGGGGCTTTTGTTCTCTGTAATAGTCAACTGCTCGGATCCCATTGTCCCTTTTACAGAATAGGCGTCTGTTCAACAGGGGAGGTGTTTCCTATTTCATTTCTACTCCTTCTCTTGGATTCTGCCCCTTAGTTGGCTGCACTGCGGCCTCCCCAGCGTCTAAGACAGCACAGCTGGGATTAGCATGGACAGCTTCCAGCCCTTTGCTTCCCCCATGCCTCGGCCAGCCACCCATCATTACAGAATTCCGTTACAGGTTTGTCTACTGCGAGCCCCAGTAGCTTTCCCTCACTTGGGGCCCTTGTCATTTCTTACCTGCCGTAGCTTTCTCACTGGTCTCCCTGCTTCCTGCCATTTGACAGTTCCCATCCATTTTCTATAATCCTTGGATCGGTGGGGGTGGGGCATCCCTGCCTCCAGTCTGACCACACCACCATTGCTGTAGTTCACAGGCATGCTCCTGAGTCTCTGCTGGGCCCTCACTGCCCTCTCAGCTCCCTCTCTCCACGTCAGCTCCTCTTCCAGGAGCACCATGCCTCCCCCTGCTTCCCCGGGACCTCCTACTCCACCTCTGATTCAGGACCCACCTGCCCCTGTGTCCTCTGGTCTTATATGCTGCCCGCGTCCTCTGTGTGGCAGAACTGTACTGTGTGTGTCTGCGTGTCTCCCTCACCTCACCCTTAGTAGACTAAAAGAAAACGATGTTGGTTTGGAGGAGGGGAACTTATTTCCCTCTAAAGAGAAACGTTCACCTGAGACACTGCCCTAACCATCTTGGTGCGGTACATCAACAAGTTTTGGCTTAGACGTTTGTGTAGCAACAAGGAAACAGAAATCTGGGGGTTCCCTTTGGACAGTAAATTGCCATCTGGCTAGTGTTTTCCAGATAACAGGCTTTACCCAGATGCTGCTTTTCATCCTTACTCCAGGACATTTGCCCTCACTTAGAACTTGTGTGATTTATCTTGACTTTCCGAACTGTTGGCCTGCTCATAGACAGTTTTCTTTTACATTGTTGTAAAAGAAGGATTGTAGAGGTTCAGAGCAGAAGGACTTTATCAGCCATCTGATTGCGTGTTCCCTTTCACAAAGAGGGGAGGGTGAGTCCAAGGAGATTGTGAAGGTTCAGAGAGAACTGAAGGCAGAGATAGAAGCAGAACATGTTTTTTATTTGCTGCTCCTGTGTTCTCACCATTTCTTGCTGTGTCCACTAGCCCAGGAACATGGACTTCTCTATTGATTACTCCAGGCCGGCACTGTGTTGGGCTCCAGCAAATAAGGGTAGGGCTCAGCAACCAGCCCACTTGCCTTTTCCATATGGCCTGCAAGCTAAGAATGGTTTTTATACTTTCTAATGTTTGGAAAAAATCAAGAGGAATAATATTTAATGGCATGTGAAAATATAAGGAATCCAAATTTTTGTGTCCGTAAATAAAGTTTTGCTGGGACACAGCCACATTCATTCATTCACTTATGGTCTGTGGCTGCTTTCTGGTTACAAGGACAGACTTGAATCGTTACGACAGAGACTGTATGGCCTGCAAAGCTGAACAAATGGACAATCTGCGTCTTTACCAAAAAAGTTTGCTAATTCTTTCCCTAGGAAGTCACAGTCTGAAGGCAGTATTTTTGGAAAGTAAAGGGACACAAAAGACTTTAGTAGATCTGTGGTTCCCCAACAAAAATTGTGTGTACATACATTTTTATGGGGTGGGGGGAGAGGCATGACTTTCAGATATTGTTTGACCCTTTAAGTTTCCACATTCGGTTTTTACCACAGTTATACAGGCTTGGCTTTCCTCAGCAAAGTCTTCAGTTTTGTATAAAATGAGGATATTGGCTTCTATTTAAATAAAGAGTTAGTAATTTCCTTTTTTATTACTCTTCCCATGTCATAAATTTTTTAAGTGTCCATAAAGGTAGCATTGGTTAAAACCACCAAGGACATGTAAGCATAAAATCTCAATTATTTTATCTTGTTCTGTGAAGTTAGGCAGATTGATTGGGACGGGAGTAACACTGGATTTCCAAGGCCCTCATGACCTCCTTTGTCTCCTGATTCTGAGTCCTGTACTGTTGAGAACATGCTCTCCACTTAGATCAGAGGAAGAATAGAAGCCACTCTGGAATGGTTTAGGACAGTGGTAAGTGGCATCCCCAATGGCCATTATCTAAATCAGGCTTGAAAATTAAAAGGGGAAAGAACCATCTCCTCCTCCCTCTGCAGCCTCCTGTTGGAGTATCCTTTCTGAGCCAAGAATGATGGCAAAAAGCAAGTGGTGTCCTAGACAGGTGTTTGGGTGGATGAGTGCCTCTGCTTCTCTTCACCCTTCCCCTTTGCAGAAAGATGCTTTTATTCCCTCCTCTGGTGAGTAAGCTCCAGGAAGGGATCTGGTTTTGCCAGGGCTAAATCCTCCCGTGTCCGGAGCAGTGCCTGTGCGTGGTAGGTGCTGCTGGTGTGTGTCAGGGAATGAGTCCAACAGAACGGGTTCTCACGAAAGATGAGGATGGTAGTGAGTTCTTTGCATCCCTGTCGCCAGATCACACTAGACGTGAGGAAAGAAATGCTATTTAAATGACAAGGTACAGAGGCCAGCGCACAGAAAACATCTCAGAAAAATCCTCTTACTCGCCCTTGGGGCGTTTTTTCCCTGAGAGAGCAAAACTGAAGCCATGTCAGCTTTTGGTCCACACTCATGATTCCTTAAAGTCGTTGTTTGTTTTTACTTTCCACATTAATTTTAGAGCTACATGAGAAAACTGATTTGTTTTTTTTTTTTTAAACTAATTGAAGCAGATACTCATGGAGTCACTGGGGAATGAATCATCTCTTATTCAAAACATTAATCATGCGTGCATGAGGGATATTTTTGCCACCAAACACAACAGATATTTAAATATCTGTTAACCAAAAGAGTAAATGTTTCTGGAGAATTTTAACACACACGATTACTTTTACAGAATAACCATATGTGTCTGTGGTTTGTAACTGTTTTAAGTATGAAACAAAGGTTTAAAAGATGGCTATATTGCTTCACTCAGAAATATGAAAAAATGTTTAATTTAGGTGATGTGGCTGTCTTCTTTCTACTCTTTGTTAATGATAGTATTTTCTTGGTCTTTTAATTGCTTGACAAATTAATCCTACAAAAGAAGCAATTGCTTTTAAAAACTGGATTATTGTTACTTTGTTCTTTTGTGAATTCACATATATAACTGATCATCGTTGTACATTTGAGAAAACACTGTTAGCACACTTTTTAAAACTGTGGTTTAAACCTGATCAGTGTAATTGGGGTTGCTTCTGGATATGAAGTCAGAGCCAACAAATTCAGGAGGAAGTGGGGAAATACCTTAACATACCTCAAGTCTTTTATCCTGTGAGCATTTCTATTGAAGGAGGCTCCTGGGAGCAATTGTTCAGGAAAATATGGCTTCTTCTGAGGAGCTGGAGTGTAAATTCCTCTCAATGAGAAGATGAAGCCTGATGATCTATCTCTCTTCTCCGTCATTATCAGAGAAGCTGTTGTTCCAAATCAATAACTCCACCCTCAGAAGAGGCCCATGGTCCCCTGGGGCCATTTACAATTTGTGTGCCAGAGACTGGAATTTAACTCAGGGGAAGGTAAGAAATCAGGAGACCAGGGGCAGAAAACCGCTTAGCAGGGCCTCAACAGGAGAGGTCTACTCAGAAAGCAAGGGCTCAGCGTTAAAAATGCACAACTGCTTGCCATCGATGTAGACTAGCCAAGGACTTTAAATAAAGGGGTACTTTCATTTGCCACTTGTTTGGTGAGTCAGGCCCTTTCCATTGAGCATGAATCCATGGAAAGGGCCTGACTTGGGAGTTCGGTTGATTGATCGGAGTTCAGTTTTGTGTGAAGTGCATCCATACACATCATTGCCAGTTTGGATTTCATTGAAATGGGGCAGAAACTTTGGTACTTACAGATCTGAATGCACAATCCTGAAGTTTTTTCATTTTTCCCATTTTCTCACTTATACCTGATTTGACAGTTATTTTCACGTAGAGCCTTTCCAGAGCATTAGACATAGGCATCAGCTCACCTTTTGTAATCATATCTCCTATCTTACATAAAAATGAATTAAATATGCTAACAAGTTCAACTGGCCTAAGAAGTTTCAGGAATCCACCCAGCCAGCTCTGGACCAGCACACACCCCAGCAGGAGCAGCCGAGCCCTGCCTGCTCAGCACTTCTGCTGCTGCTGGGGAGACTGCCCCTCCCCCTGCACTGGCAGTTTTTACGGGATGTTCAAGGATGCCCAGGACTTGGGGCAAGGGTGACCCAGCAAACCTGCTTCAGAGCCCTGGGACTGTTTAAAACGTTTTTGCTCTTCATTTCCGCTTTCTTATGTTTTCCTGTATCAGTGATTCTCCAAGTGTGGTGCCCGGAGCAGCAGCTGCGGCAGCATCTGGGTGACCTGATAGATGCTCATCCCCAGGCCCCCGCCCCCACACCTCCCAAACTAGACTCTCAGCTGGGTCCAGCAGTATGTTTCCCAGGCCTTCCAGGTGGCTCTCCTGCTTGCCAGAGTCCAGCAACTGCCCTCCATTTACCGTGCTTTCTTTCAGGTTGGGTTTTTATGTAGGAAGATGAGAAATGAATAAAAATACACAACTAAATTCTTGTGTTTATAGTATATTTTAGATTCTTTATAGTTAGATTTCTGTTCTCTTTTGAGGTTGCTTATTAGCCAAGTATATCTTGGTTTAAAATTGTCTTTAGGCTTTTGTAATTCTTTCAATAAATATTTATAGTTAGAAGTTTTAAATGACAGCAAAATATTATACAATAATTAAAATATAGAAAAAAAGAAAAGTAGAAACACCCACCCAAGCCCCTCCTCCTGCTCCTACTCTCCAGAGATAACTGCTGTTATAAGTTTTTTCATTCCAGAAATTGTATAAACATGCACATCTTTTAAATACATCAGTGGACTCATACTTGATATATGACTCTACAACTTAGGGTTTTGTTTTTAATTTTAATACATCTCAGATATATTTTCATATCCACGCAAATAGCCTTTCTACATTCTTCTAAATGGTTTTGTGGCTGTTATTGTGTGACTGTATCATGCATGACTGCGATTGGTGATCCAGTGTCTGTATTTCTCAGTAGGGGGCGCTTTGGCCTTTGGGCCTGGACACTTCCTGGTTTAGCATCCCAGGCCCTGCCCTTCAGATCCTAGTCATGGCCTCAAGCATCCTGACAGATCACTGTGTCTGTTATTCCCATCTGCCTGCACAAGGCCCTGTGTCTGGGTACATCCGTGAAGTGAGAACCTCAGCAGCAGACATTGGGAGTGTTTTCCACACAAATGAGTACATTTTATTGATATGGCAACAGCAGAAATACTAATGCACCTCCCGTCTTAAACTTAAGTCATGCATAGATACTATGAATTTTTACACAAGTTATTAGTATGTTGAGCAAAAGAGGACAGTTTACCATTACCTCCTCCCCTCAGAATACCATTTACTTCTGCAGACGGAACATTAATAGTTTGATGTGTCATTTCAGACCACCTTTATTTTCCTCTTTCATTCAAGGTCATGTTGTAGAGAGCTATCTTTAAGGCTCAGATCTCTACCTCACTTGCTTTGAAGTTTTAAACTTGATTTTTTTGTCCTATTTTTGGTATGATTTCAGATTTATGGAGAAGTTGCAAAACCAGTATGAGAAGAACCCATACGCTTCACCCACACTCACCAGTTGTTTACAGTTTGCCTCATTGACTTTCTCGCTCCCCTGGCTGTGAGCGTATGTTTATACACTCACATATCTATATGTGCATATACATTTTTTTCTGAACCATTTGAGTGTTTGCTGGAGACTCGCTGTTGTAAACACTAGTAAAGTACAAGAGTGTAATTAAAGATTTTGCTAGATGTTGCCAAATTGCTCTCTGAACAAGCTATAAAGATTGTAAGTGCCCGTTTACCTATTGTTCTTAATCAGCTTTTCAAATCTGACAGATATTTAGGGTAGAAAATGGTATTTCATGGTTTTCATTTTAAAACATGAAAATTCTGGTTTCACAGGTTATAATTGTTTGCATTTATTTTTCTGCTAATTCCCTTTACGTATTCTCTTGCCTGTTGAAGTGAGGGGAGGTACACAGTTCAACTTTTTCAAAACCTGAAGTCTTTGTGAATGTGTGTGTCATCTTTGCCCTGGGACCATGATAATCTCCACATGTTTGAGCTGGAGAGTTCATACTTCTAATGGGAACATTTCAGAAGAGGTCACTGACTTTTGGTCCCCCCAGCACCCATTCAAGGACTGATACTTCCATGCCAGGGGTTAGAATGAATAGTGCCATCTAGTCTCTGCCTTAAGGGATTTACAACCGTTTAATAAGAAAACTTCAAATTCATTTGCATTAGTTTTATGGCTCCTGCTTAGGTTTTAATATACCACAGTATATTTTATTAACTTAAGAGTTTTAGAATTTAAAAGAAATCTGGATTCCTTAGGTCATATGTCAGAAAAGAATCTGACTACAGTTCATGCTCCTCTTGAACTTCATAACTGACTGGCACAAAGGCAGAATTTTAAAAAGTCACCAATTGAAATGAAATTCCCATTTTTGAAAATATTTGCACTTGTTGGTACCTGCTAACGGGTGCTGAACACCTATTACAAACCCCACTTGTCTTATGCATTCCCATTTTTCTTACTGTTGTCTTTAGCAGAGTACTAGCCTTCTGGAATATTCCTCTAATGACGTCTGTATTTTAGGGACAAGAGCAGCTATATATACACAGTCTTCTTTCCAAGCATGCTGTTCTCTTGCCTTTGCTCTGTATTATAAGTTCCTGTAACAGTATTCTCCCTCTTTCAGAGAATGCTTGTTTTATAGATGAGCCTGAGAGTGGAAGAAAAAGGAATTTGATTTAAAAAAAAAAAATCACTCAGCAGAGTTGGTGGGACAGTAAGGTCCCCATTATAACCCCCTCTTGACTTCAGTTCTTCTGTGTCACAGTGGCAAAGGGATTTTTTATAAGCCTAATTTCATAGTATTACCAGAACTACATCACAGGACTTGTTCTCCCTCGAGTGAAGCTGAACTCAAATTGGCCTAACCAGGCAGACAAAAATGCCATCTATTGGCTCAGGTGAGCAAGATCCAGGCACAGCTGGACCCCTTGCATGAATGGATCCATGCCCTCTCTCCCTCTCTCCACCTCTGGGCACTCTAGCGGCTGCTTTCATGCAAACCCTTCTCACGGGGAAGGCACGTGCCATCCACAGTTCTAGCTGGCATCCTAACCCTCTCAGCAAACCAGGCAGAAAAGAGTCTTCTCTTTCCCAGAAGCTCCAAGAGAGATCAGCTTCATCCAAACTCTGGTTGCCCAAGGGACACCCAGGGCTCTTAAGAGTAGGGATGGAAGTAGAGACTGAGCTTTTGACAATCTCAACACAATTAAGACTACTAAGTACGCTTAAAATACAACATTGCTTCCCTAGGTTACAGAATATGATGACTGTTAAATATTGAATAGTAAATGAATAGTAATAATTTCAGTCCATCTTACAGCTTTTGGGCAGTCCTCTTCAACTGTACGTGAGGTCTTCTCCCAGTACACCGGAGGTTGCTTACCGTGAGACTGAACTTTGTTTGCCTTTTTATTTTATATTTTTGTGTGTAACTGTGTGCCCTTCTTCCTCAGTAGCTGTTAGAGTCCTGTGTTTGGGGGCATTAGGCACTGTGTGTATGTCCTCCTCATTTGCTAGGTCACCCTTTACGAGGCACATTTTTTAATTACAGACGAGGAAAGGCTATGTCTGTCAGTTTATTAGGGGCCTCTTCAAAGAAGACTCTGAGGAGGCCTATTCCCCACCGTGCTTTTGCTTTGGCTAAAGTCTTATCTCAAGTGGCTTGGACGCCTACCTAGGCTGGGTAGAGGAGAGCTGATTCCTTAGAGGAATCTACAAGAAAGTAAAATCTGGCAGAAGAGATCCAGAGAAAGATACAGAATGGACAAACTCAATAAAACTCTAGATGGTAAAATAAGAAAGCATTGTGGCAGACATTTTAATCTCCTTTAGAATCTTCTACATTGTCTACTCCCATTGCTTACATATAATAGGTGCTTAATTAACATTTTAAGGGAGTGAATGAGTTGTTTGAGCAATTTTTTTTTCACTTTCACCAGTAGTGTCTGTCTTCTAAAAAGGATGTGTGTGAAAAAGAAATGAGGTTTATGAGGGTGGTTGGGAGAAGCTGCTGAGGAATCAAGAGCAAGGGCGAGTTTTGAGCTTGCTTGCAAATAGGGAATGATATGTAATTCTTGGAGCTGGAAAGACTGAAGAAAACATCTGTAGGTCAATGGTGCAGAACATCTTTTAAAAATAACAGTGAATAATTCTGCTCTGTATGACAATATCCAGGAGGCGACTTTATGCCTTATAAGTAGGGCCCCACACCCAGATTTATTCACTTCCAGGCCTCGGTGTCACTAGAATGGGCTTCAGACCAGTGGAGCCTTTCCGGTGCCTTAGGTTCTTGGTCATTTTGAGATGGAAGTAAACCCGCCGTGTGATTCTGTGCAGTTCTTCGTCGTCCTCCCCTAACTCCAGCCTCTGAGGAAGCCCTGCGACCTTTCCCTGCCATTTTTCCTGGTTGAGCTGCCTTCTTCCCCCTTCTCAGCTGCCTCCAGCTTAGTAGCACACCTGCAGCGTTCCACAGCTGTGTCTTCGTCAAGTTCTCACCTCCTCAAAGAGGATTTCCCATTCACCTCCCTGAAACCAGAAGCCTGTCCCACTTGCTGGGGGTCCTCTGCCTTCCCTCGTGGCCTCAGGAGCGGGGAGTGCTCATCTTCCGTACCCCCAGGCCTTGGGGTGGCGGGTGGGGGACAGGCAGCCTCCTCCAGACTCAGATGAAGATGCTTCCGCATTGAGACCCAATGTTTTCTGACTCCCTCTCCATCCTCCTCACTGATTCACCAGTCTCTTGGTCTTATGTCAGCATTCACCGGAGACCTAGGCTTCAGGGTCACAGACCTCCCTTCTCACCCCAGCATGGCCATCACACCCCAGAAGACTGGGCTCCACATGAAAGCCACAACAGCCCCCTTGCTCATCCTAGTAACAGCTGCCACTTATCGAGTCCCCGCAGTGTGGCGGGTTCACTTCATCAGCATGTTACTAGGACTGTTGAGTCATGCCCGTTTTACTGGGACCACCAGGCAGAAGGAAGTGACGGGGCTAGAATTCATGAACACGTTTTCTTCAGGGCTCCAGTTGTTCCCACCCTGATTCTCATTGTCCTTTTGGGCCACACTTCTGGAGCATCTCATCCACGTCTGCTTGTTCTTTTCCTTTCCCAGCCACCACCAGCGTGGCTCCTGCTCTGTGAGCAGCTGTTCCCAGCTTCTAGGCCACAGCCATCTCCACTTAACTGGATCTGGTGCTTGTCTTCATCAGAACAGGCCACTCGCTACCACAGTTTTTTTTTTTAAGTTCACTTATTTACTTTGAAAACATGAACAGGGAGCAGCAGAGGAAGAGGAAGAAAGAGAATCCCGAACAGGCTCCGTGCTGTCAATGCAGAGCCCAGTACTGGGCTGGAACTCACAAACCGTGAGATCATGACCGGAGCCAAAATCGAGAGTTAGATGCTTAAGCCATTGAGCCATCCAGGCACCCCAGTCCCAGCCACATTTAATATGATCACCACGTCTTTGTTTTATTTTCGTTTTAATTGTAGCAACAAACACAGAAACCTTAAGGTAACCATCTTAAATGCTTTTAAATGCGTAGTGCCGAAACGTTGAGTGCATTCACATTGCTGTTTTACAGACTCTAGAATGTTTTCACCTTACTATGCTGAAGCTCTATACCCTGTAAACACTAAGGCTACCTCTCCTATTCGCCCACAGTCCTTGGCAAACACCATTCTACTTTCTATTTCTGTGATTTTGACTACTTCAGACACCCCATATGAGTGGAAATCCTACAATGTTTGTCCTTTTTGATTGGCTTGTTTCACTTAACAGAATGTCCTGGGAATTCATCCCTGTTGCAGCCTATTAGAGGATTTTCCTTTTTTTTAAGGCTACATAATATTCCACAGTAGGTATGTACCACATTTTCTTTATGTGTTCATCTGTCCGTGGACCTTTGGGTTGGTACTATCTCTTGGCTATTGTGAATAATACTGCAGTGTATAAATATCTCTTCAAGATCCGGCTTTGAATTCTTTTGCATAAATGCCCGCAAGTAGAATTGCTGGATCATATGGTAATTGCATTTTTAGTTTTGAGAAGCCTCCATACTACTGCACCATTTTAGTCTCCTACCAACACTTGACCTCCTCACCCCAACACTTCTTGCTCCATCTTTGTTTCTGAAATATCTGTTTCTGGAGCACTACTGTTTTTGTCCCCCTTTTGCCTTTCTGGCTGTTTCTTTTCAATTACCTTTGTGCCAGCCTTTAAGTGGCACAGCCCCTGAGACCACCTACCATGCCCCCCATATGCAGGAGGATGTCTGGTGCAACAGGCCATCAGGAGGTTGCTAACAGAGCAGCAGCTGGGGCCAGTGGCCATCCATCGGGGGTTGCAGCCACTCTGGTCCATCCCCTGCTGCCTAGGCACTTGGGGTCCTTCTTCCAAATCAGTCAAGGTCAGCAGGCTGCCCCATTCCCCTGCGCTGCTCTACTTGCACATGTCCTTTTTAGTGGAGTTGACATGCTGCTCTTACATTTTTTTACTTTTGTTTAAGTAATCTCTACCCTATCGTGGGGCTAAAACTCATGACCCCACGATCAAGTCACATGCTCTACTGACTGAGCCAGCCAGGTGTCCTGACATGCTCCTCTTTTTAAATTTTTTTAATGTTTTATTTATCTGAGAGACAGTGTGAGCAGGGGAGGGTCAGAGAGAGGGAGACACAGAATCTGAAGCAGTCTCCAGGCTCTGAGATGTCAGCACAGAGCCCGACACGGGGCTCGAACCCACGAACCATGAGATCATGGCCTGAACCGAAGTCGGACTCTTAACCAACTGAGCCACCCAGGCGCCCCAGTGACATGCTCCTCTTTCCAGCTGTGTCCCTAGCATACAGGGAACTTGCTGAAAATAAGAATCAAGACTTTCATCCCAGGGTTTCTGCTCCCTGCCTCGTGATAGGTGGTTGCCAGAAGTGGGAAGTGGATAAAAGGCTTTTCTTCCTTTGTGGCTCATCTTAACATATCTCTTCATAATTACTGTTTCGTTGATATTATTGAATTTCAAAGTTGCCGTCTTAATTATGTATTAAAGCTAATACAATATTGTTTCATCAGGGCAAAATCTAGTGAAGAGTTCATTCAACTTCACCAGACAAATGCAATGATAAAAGAGCACGCCATCTACTGTAAAACATGTACAACTGCTTGCCATTTCCTGGTGTTCAGGGAACAAGAAAGCTGCTGGTTTACTTTCTCCAAGGAGATGGAGTCCACTGGGGCTCCCGGATCACCTCACGTCTCCCACTGCATTGGCTCTGGCCCCTACGACTAGAATTGGCTGTGCTTGCTTCCTGTTACTTGGCTCTAAGCATGGCTGCTGGCTCCTGCTTAACAATCTTTGGTGACTTCTGAGTTCCTGAAATAGTTTTTCCTCTGGTTTTGAGATATGTTTTAAACCTTGCTTTTAACTTCTGATTGAATATGTTCCAGCCGTTCTCCGACAAGCAGCCACGTGTGCACAGGGGAGTTTCTGGAAGCTCCATGCCTCCTTACCATGCGCTTAGTGAACATTCACTGTATGCCAGGCACTATACTGCATGCTGATCATTCAGAGCTCAATAAAATACAGCTTCTGACTTCTAGTCCTGGTAGGACAGGTGTTCACAAAGGAGCCCTTGCTTCTGACTCTGGGGATCTATTTGAATGGTACTGTAGTTAACAAGAGAGAAAGTAGCTACGTTGGTAAAACTGCCTCCCTACCAGAGTCAAGGGTGAGATGGTCCAAGAATGGATGGAGCCATACTGTGCTCTTGTTCAGGCCACGGTGTTGAGGGTTCAGCCCTAGGGTTGTATAGGCAGATTCCTTAAGGCCAGAGCAGTATACCAGACTATTGGTAAGGATATTATAATGAACTAATCCTTGTGCAGACCTATTCTTGCTGAAATGATGACATCTAATGAGATAAACTGTCTCTATAAAAAAAGTAATTACCCTCCTGTAGTAAATACCCATCTCCCCTAGTGATAAGGATCTAATGTAATTGCCTCTCCGTCTAGGACCATAAATAGGCTGTGCCGAGGCACTCAAAATATGAAATATTAAGAAAACACTTTAAATCTTAACCTCCAAAGTATTTTTTTCCTCCAAGTTATTTTCTGAACTATGGATTTGTTCTTCGGTTCTCCATGCCACTGCCCTCCCCACCTTTTGGGAAGATGACACTTTATCATCAGGTTTATTTATTATAATATCTGGTCTGCCCTTCCTACTTCATTATTTAAGCGTTGCTTGTGCTTAAAAATATTTTTTTAATGGGAGCACACTAGGTTCTCGAAATACTTGAAAACACCCTCCTCTTGCCCAGTTATCTCAGTCATAGCCCTCTCTCATTTCTGTCTGCAGTTTACCTTCTCATGTATGTTCGGCAAGGGGAGGGGAAATGTGTAAATTTGTTCCCTGTCACACAACTGCACCTCGTCACCACTGGGCAAGCCACTTAGAGTGCAGCTCTGCACTGTAGATAGTCCCCCACCACCTCTGTGCCGAGGACTATTTGCCACACAGTTGGTACACTGAGAAGTTATCCTCAGTCTCGGGGTCATCAGCTGTGCCCTTGTGAGCTGCGTGCCCCTCCCCCCATCCTCAGTTACAGCTTCAGGCAGTTAAAAGCGGTGTAACTGGCCTGAGATGCACCACTACCCAGCATTTCCTTAATTTCGTAAGTAAAAGTTGGATAAGCACATAGCAGACCCATTAGCATGGGTATAAAAATGATTGTGCCTTATTGAAGTCAGTTTGAACGATTGGGATACTAAAACAGGTGTTTCTAGCCTCACCAGTCCCCTTGAGACTTGATTAAGAATATTAAGCCCCCTTGGGGCGCCTGGGTGGTTTAGTCGGTTAAGCATCCGACTTTCGCTTACTTAGGTCATGATCTCGCGGTTCGTGGGTTCGAGCCCCGCGTCGGGCTCTGTGCTGACTGGCAGCTCAGAGCCTGGAGCCTGTTTCAGAGTCTGTGTTTCCCTCTCTCTCTCTGAACCTCCCTGCTCACGCTGTCTCTCTCTCTCTCTCTCTCTTAGAAATAAATAAAAATATTAAAAAAAAAAAAAAAAAGAATATTAAGCCCCCTTGAAATCCTTTGTGACCTTCCAGGACTGTCCTAATCACTCTTTGACAGCTCATTGTCCCACATGTCAGGGCCAATCATGAGTCTGAGTACTTGAGAGGTGTGACCTGGGAGACAGACCTGGGTTGTCCCCTGCAGTGCTCATCCAGTTTTGAAAAGTGGACTCTGTCACCAAGGAGGGCAGTATTTCAGTACCTTTTCTGCAGGGACATGCTAAATTCTGAGGGAAGGGTGTTTAGAAGCAATGTGTGGGGAAAGATAAATCCCTGGATTATTTTGGTTTTTGGTTATTTTTTTTAAGTTCCTTTATTTATTTTGAGAGAAAGAGCGAGCAGGGGAGGGGCAGAGAGAGAGGGAGAGAGAAAACCCCAAGCAGGCCCCGAGCTATCAGCGCAAGCTGGATGTGGGGCTCATGAGATCATGACCCAAGCCGAAACCAAGAGTCAAATGTACAACCTGCTGAGCCACCCAGCCACCCCTCACTGAATTATTTTGACGCAATAAAGGGGAAGGTCATGATATTTGTTTTTGATGATGAAACCAGTGAGGGCTTCGGCCCCAGGAGGGTTAGAGCTGCAGGACGTGGAGACCTGAACGTGCTTCATGCCAAGGACGCCCCACTTCCCCAGTTCTGGCTTCTTTGTGTCAGACACCTTATGTTGAAGACCGTCATCCTTGGTCTCACAGGACCATTTCTTTTTTTTTTTCTTTTTGCACCCCAAGATAGATTTTTTTTCATCAAGACCTCTTACTGTTTCACCATCCACATCAAACCCGTCATCACAAACCCCACTGTTTCTACCTTCTAAGAATCTGTGGGTGCCTTCTCTTGAATTCCATTGTTATCACTTGGCTTCTTGGAATGGAAATTGCGGAATCGGGTGTGTTGGCAATTATTAAAATCTTAGTAAATAGTACCTAGCTATTTTTCTTTTTCCTCTCTTCCTTTTTCTCTCCCTCTCTTCTTCATTTTTCTCTTCCCATCCAATCCATTGTCATGCTGCCACTAAAGTTATCTTTCTTTTTCTCTTTCTTTTTAATGATTTTTTTTCATTTAAAAATTTTAACATACAGTGTAGTCTTAGCTTCAGGAATAGAACCCTGTGATTCATCTCTTACACATAATACCCAGTGCTCATCCTGGAAAGTAAGCCTGTCACCCATTTAACCCACACCCCCCACACACACACTGACCTCCCCTCCAGCAACCCTCAGTTTGTTCTCTGTATTTAAGAGTCTCTTATGTTAGTCTCCCTCTCTGTTTTTATTCTTATTTTTCCTTCCCTTCCTCTGTGTTTATCTCGAGTTTCTCAAATTCGAAATGAGCAAAATCATATGTATCTGTTTTTCTCTGACTGACTTACCTCACTTAGCATAGTACATTCTAGTTCCCTCCACGTTGTTCCAGATGGCAAGATTTCATTCTTTTTCATCACTGAGTAGTAGTCGTGTGTGTGTGTGTGTGTGTGTGGAGAGAGAGAGAGAGAGCGCACATCTTTATCCATTCATCAGACAATGGACCTTTGGGTTCTTTTTTATAATTTGGCTATTGTGGATAGTGCTGCTGCAAACATTGGGTTGCATGTCCCCCTTTGAATCAGCATTTTTTTATCTTTTGGATAAATTCCTAGTAGTGCAATTGCTGGGTCATAGGGTAGTTCTGTTTTTAATCTAGTGTCAGCTGTCATTATCATGGGAATCCTGTGTCTACCATGGTTGGAGCCTTAAAAAAAATTCATTGGTTGTAATTAAATTTTAAAGTCAAATAGTAACATGACCTGGAATATGAGAAGGTGAACCCTCAATTTTAATTAACTTTATATCGATAATGGGGGGGGGTTCTGCATTTTGTCCAGTAAATGACACTCTGCCTATCACATGGATATGCAGTGTGACTTTTATTAAATGCAACACACATTGTTACCTGAAGCTCTTCAACTGGACAGAGATTATTTTTCATCTTACTGATACAGTTTTAAATTATGCATTCTGTGTTGGCATTATAATTGTAGTGTTTTCTTCTTTGGATGATGCTCTTCAGCTTGGTAGCTATTTCCTGTACCTTGGCATTACCTCCAATGGTTAAACGACATTTTGGTTTTATAGGAACACTATGCAAACGTAATGTGAACATTAGCAACATGATTACAGAGGCTCACGCTGTTTAATTGCCGTGTTGCCAGAGAGCTGAGTTGAGTGCTGCCGGGCATCACCACCACCTTGTGTCTTCCTAGCAGCGGGCCGAGTGTAGGGACCGAGGAGAAGGGACAGGGCCACCCGGCTCGCACCAGCCTTGGAACATGTGTGTCTGTGGTACAAGATTTCTGATTCCTAGATTTCAAATTGTTCTATGGACTTTGAAGGGAAAGTGGAGCAAAACGTGTTCCCTTTTCCTATCACAAATTTATGCTTCAGTTTTTCCCGTGAAGCTGCTTTGACGGGACAAAACCGCCACAGCTTTACAACCACAGACGAGGTAGAGGGGTGTGAGAATAGCCTCAGACTGGTTCTTGTTTTGTTTGGGGAAAGAGGGGTTGCCCTAGTAAATTTTCCACTTGCAGAGTTACCCAGTTTTCACAAGAGATTTTCTAATATGCATTTAATGAGCAGTTACGCCCTGGGTTTTCTTGGTTCTTTCATCTGTGTGATCAGGTGACGGCCCAGGGTGGCACATTGCCACCGTCTTCACAGTTGCACATGTTACTGAGTGTAACACGTTCACATTCGAAGCCGGGGCTCCTCTAAGTCCGATGGTGGCCCCTGAGAGCTGGGTTACTGGAGGGATAGAGTGTCACCAAGATGACCTGTACAGAAAGCACGGGCTCTCGGAAAATGCAGAAAAAGCCATGGCAGTTTCGGTGTCTGTTTCCTTGATTTCTGGAAGAACTGATAGAAAAGCTGACTACTGGAATTTGGCTCAAGTATAGTTTTGAAGTAGTCCTGGATGCTCAAAACTGGATTTTCCAATTACTGTCTTGTTTTTTTTACACTGTATTTATGTAACCTCGCAAGTTCTGGCTTTCAGGTTGTGCTTTATGTTTTGAGTCTATTGTATCAAGGTCAGTTTTCTGTCTTGGCCTTTGAGTAGCTTTTGTCCTCATCTGTAAAATGATGTGTTAAATGTTCTCTCTTGATCCCTTGCTTTTTGATATGTGATTCTAATGTTAAGCCAAACGTCTTTGTAAAGTGAATAGTCAGTTCTGTCCTGAGCTCTGAGCTCCTTGCCCCCCTGCTAGGTGTCCATAATTGAAAAGACACGTAAACGCCCCTGCCTGTCATCAGGGGGTTCAAGGGCCATCACTCTTCAATGGACAGAGTGTGGGGACCCCTCTAAAGGCCAGACACTTGGAGCACCCTTGAGAAAATACCTCTGCCCTAGCTGGAGGAATATTTTGTTACAAGTCCCCACAGTTCTTCATCCTGGCTACATGTTGTGAATACCTGAGCTCACTGGCAGAGACGGATGTGGTCCCTCCTCAGTGACTGTCACAGAAAGCCGCTTCAGAATCACTGCCAAACACGGCCATCCTTGGCAACAGTCTGATTACACCCGGTGGGAAATGACCGTGGAAGCCACGTGGCAGGCCATCAGCCCTTATAGGGATCAGTAGGGTGAACGCACAGGTTTGAAAATTATTGTTCACTGCGTAGACTCATAGTGTGTCCTCCCATGCTAGTTTGAGAATGCTAATCTGGATTAAAGCCAGGTATTTGTCTTCGAAATTTGCTTTAGGAGTGATTTAATTTCAGTCTAGTTTGCTTAGCCTTTTAACTTTGCGGATTAAGCTAGCTACTTAGTGACAGCACACAATGAGAACCCCGGGGCAGCTCTTGATGACGGTCTTTTGCTGTGGTCCAGTGTTCTGCAACTTGAGGGCCTTGTCTTCCTATGGTAGTGTGGCCGGTGTGAGTGGCATGCCCTGGAATTGTGGACCAGCTGGCCTTCACCCTTGGCTCTCCAGGGTTGCAGTGTCTGTTTGCCAAAGCATAAACTCCTCTGTTACGTTTCAGTGTTACTTTAAAAACGCGCCTGACCTGTGAGCATACCACAGTCTTTCCTCATGTTTTCCCCTCCATTTGTAAAGAAATGAAGCTGTACTTCTGGCAGGGCCCTTGGTAGCCCACACATAGCCTTGTGCCAAATTCTCCAACCTGCATCTTTTTCCATCCACATGGAAATGTGCACTGTGTGTCTCTAATCACAGCTGTAACACTTTAGGAGTTCTACTCTTCAGGGCATGTGGTGTCACATCCTGTGTTTAGATGCTCCATTCTTTACTGGGTTCTGCTTACCTGGTTAATCCACAAAAGGTTCTATGCTTAATGGAGAGATATGGGCTCAAATATCCATGCCCGTGTACCAGAGTTGGAGTGTTAAAGTATGCATGGGCAAAGGATTACCATCCCAGACACACCCCACTCCTCACGACCCCCATGAGACCATGTTCTCAATCATCTGAAAACATTTGTCTTGTTCTATGAGAAAATCTTGTAAAGGAACCCATCAAGAAAGGAAGGAGAAGCAAGTATATAAAAGAGGAAGAAGATGCATTTATCATGTCATTACTTACATCATTGTAATAGACTTTTTAAAGGGATGAGTTTCATCATGAGCATGGCAAACTGTGAGTTTGTTTACCATGAGCACTGTCAACAATAGAGTTAATTATTAGCCCTCCTGAGAGACCTCCCTGAGAACAGGGAGCTCATCTTTCCCATCTCAGTGAGTGCTGCCTTCATCTATTTAATAGCTCAAACCAGAGGCCACAGATCGTCCATGCCTGCCCCTCTTCCTCATCCTTACCACCCAGCTTGTCACCGTACCACCCCATTCCATACCAAGTGTGCCAGCATCCACCTCTTTCCCTGGCCTCTGGCCATGGTCACTACCTAGTCCGGGTGACAGGCATCTTTCCTAATTGTCTTTTTTCAATCCAATTTTTGCTTAGTCACCAGAAGGATTTTTGGAGATATAATTCAGATATTACTTAAATATTCTGCTTAAATGTCTTTCTTGTATTTGAGATCATATTCGGACTTCTTACTGTGACCTGCAGAATCCTCCAAAGTTTGCTCCTTCATTGCATCTACTTCAAGTGCACTAGGCCTCCTCCAGTTTCTGGAATTTACCAAGCTCTCTCCTTCCTCGGGATTTTGCACATGTACTTCAGTTTCACTGTCTGGTGAATTCCTTTATCTTCCTGGCCTTGGCCCCTGGCATTTGCTCCAAGAAGTCTTCCCTGATCTCTGACAGTCCTTCTCCCACATGTAAGGTAGACTGTCTATGTTCTGTGACTTTCTAACATCATCCAGAGTTCTGCTTGCATACTGCATGTGTTTATTAATGTAAGCTGCTGGAGGTCAGACACTAAATAGTGATTCACCCCCATATCTTCATCTGGAGCAGGGCCAGGCAATGGCTACCTGCTCAAGTTTGTTCAGGAGTCATTCTGATTTCCTTGTCTTTTTTTCTACCAGATTATCTCTGTCCTGGCCAGAGGGGGTACTCATTAATGAATGAATGCTCTGCATTTAATGACCATTTATCTTTATACTTTCTGCTTTCTTCCCTCAACATGATTTATTAAGCACCCTGCATACTGTGTGCCATGTATTACAAGGTCCAGCAGGTGACATAGATGTGACTAGTCTCTGTCTCCCAAGAGCTGGTGTTTGCTGGGATGAGAAGAAGCCAGTTACAGAAGCTGTGACATAAGGCTGTGCAGATGCCTGTAAGTGACTCGAGAGAGTGTCTGGTTGAGATCCACAGAAACGTGGTGAAGGAGGGAAAAGGTGGCTCCGCAGACCAGGAAGGATTAGTAGGGTGTTGTTAAGCAGCAGCTGTATAGGGAGAGGTGGTCTAGGTGGAAAAGCATGAGCAAAGGTCCAAGAGGTTATAGTGGAATGATTCTTCTGGTGGTTTATACATGACTTGAAAAGGTGGTTTACAGCTTAGAACTACAGGGCTGCAGGGTTGGTTTGTTTTTTCCAAGTGAAGACATCAGGACAAATGGAAACTAAAACATGATGAAGCCAAGAGTAGGATAATAGAGAGAAGGTGCACCATAACACTGAACATTGCCAGTGGGCCACAGATGTGGCTCCAAGCTGCCTGCGAGCATATCCTGAGAGTGAGGCGGTGAATCACATTCACATAGAGTGCATACACACTTGTATGCATCCATGCACACACATGTCACTCAATGTAAGTATAATCAGGCACAGTTACAAGACCTAAAACAGAGCTTTGCCTGTTTTAGTGAACACCACCATCTTCACAATAAATATAAGGTTCATGAGGTTATTTCTTAAAAGGGCACTCTTTGTGACTGAAGGCAGCCACCCTAGCAATTTGGGTATCTGTTCTAGAGAAAAATGACAGCTCATGGCCTCAGTGTTCCATGTCAGAGAGGATGGTGTTTCTAAAAACCCACCTTAGGCAAAAGTAAAATCCATAATTTTAAAATCCATTTAAATTTAAGTAACATCTTAAGTGATTTACCAATTCTGTTAACTTACTGTATATAGTGTCGTAGATTTTAAACCTGTAGCTGTTATGAGACATCCATCAAATTAAGATTTTTAAAAAGTGCCCCACATGAGGCTGTGTGCTGACAGTGTGATGCCTGCTTGGGATTCTCTTTCTCTGTCCATCCCCTGCTTGCACACTTTCTAGATAGACTGATTTTCAAAAAGTAAACATCTGATTCATAAATACAGAATGAATGTGTGTTAAATACTTGTTTTGGGAATCAAAATGATGGTAAAGTTGGTTTGAAGAAAATCCAAGAGATGGACTGTGGTCACTGAAGGAATGCTAGAATAGTCACAAGGTTAAGTGCAAAACCAGTTAATGTCCTATGGAGCCATAAAGCTAACCTTTGGTGTTTTCTTTCTCCTGAGCAATTGTCATTTATATCTCTAAGCAATGCTATTCATTGTACATCACCATCGAGTTTTTAGAAATTAACATTTAGCCTTCCTTACAGAGTTATAGAATATCCTAATCAATGCCAAATTCATAAGTCAAAAGAAAGTACCATAGCCCTAGAGAAGGACATAACCTTTGATGGGCACATGTCCTAGCACCTCCAGCATGACATTGAAATAACATGTGGGCATCCTGTTGGAGCCTTCAGCCTGTTTCCAATTTGGAGATTTTTTTTTTCCCCTCTGACCATTAGGAAAAATGTTGGCTTTGGCTTTGGAGAATTTGATCTGATCCATTCTTTCCGGGAATAAATGGATAGCAGGGCCACCTCTCATTGATTCAGCCAACTCCAGGCCATCATCATCTGTATGTGGCCTTGAGGGTCATCTGTTTTCCACAGGGGATGCTTATGAGAGGAGTAGCATCCTGTTCATCAAAGGAAGAGACCGAAAGTGCTGGTTGAAAGGACTGATAGTCAGGGACCGAATCATGCAGGGCTTTATAGGGCAGGGTAAGGAGGTTGAATTTTTTTCAGTATGGTGAAGGGGTTGAAGTAGAAACATGATGTGAACCATTTGACATTTTGACATTGATCACTGACTATAAATGAAAGAAAATCTCTGCAGCGTGGTTATAGTCTTTGACACTATTCCTCATTACTTAAGAATTATCTGGGGGTTTTTAAATGTCATTTTTTTTTAAAGCTTTCTGTTTAGCAGAGTGGCATATGCAAAGTATAGTGCTTATCATGCAAATAATGTAAAAAGACATGAACATTTCCCTATCATCAGAAGACCTTAAAGAGTTAGTTATGGTATTGTGTGGAGAGAGTAATGATGGAAGAATGAGTCTTTTTTGTTCAGCCGATGACCTTGTGAGGTGATGCGCCATTCAGACATCCAACTCCATAAAGGGAACCAGCCCCCTGAGGGGTGTCTGCACTTAACACCTCTCGGTATCTGAATTAAAGGACAGGTGTGCTGGGCTGGTCTCTCCCTCTGTGGAGCTCCGAAAGATGTAATGGCCAGCCACAAAAAAAAGAGTACTTGCCTAGCCGAAGCAGCACAGGAAGTGCACAGTGGGGCAAGTGGACTTTCCATCCTCAGTACCCTACCTTTGGCGCAAGGTTCAAAGGACACTTCCCAAACTGGGCTGAATCTGGAGGAAGGGCTCACAGGGGAGAGGCTGTGTCCAACTTGGCCTTTGGTGTGTGTGATGACACAAATGCTTCCAGGTTCCATTGCACTTTGTCATAAAGTATAAATCACTCTGGTGGAAAGAAACAAATCCTAAATAACAACTAGAATAGCCTCCCTAGATAACAAAAGAAGTATCTGAGCTTGTGCTGAGAATTTAATCCTCCCCCAGCCCCCATCACTGACCTCCCCTAAAGATTGGTAGATGTCAGGTTTGCTTTTATTTGTTGTTGAAGGTTGTTTTTCAAGAGGACTGATTATGTCTTTCAGCTGATGGTCATGTTCATATGTGCATAAGTACTTGGTTTTAAGAAGCTTCGTGAAGCCCTTTAGTTTTCTTTGCATTGAACAGAGAAAGTGGTATGGACCAGAAATACCCATGAATATTAGAAATGTACTTGTACTGGGACACCTGGGTGGCTCAGTCAGTTAAGTGTGCGACTTCGGCTCAGGTCATGGTTTCACAGTTCATGAGTTCAAGCCCCACGTCAGATTCTCTGCTGACAGCTCACTACCTGGAATGTGCTTAAGATTCTGTGTCTCTCTCTCTCTGTCTCCCCTTCTCATGCTCTCTCTCTCTCCCTCTCTCTCTCTCTCTCTCTTTCAAACAAATATTTTTAAAAATGTACAGAGCAGTGTCAGGGGCCCAGTTGTGCTAATGCAGACATGTGCAAGTTAAACAGCCATGCCCAGGCTGTCTCCAGTGAAGGGCATCCAGTTCCCTTCCTTTGCCTTGTTCTGTAGAAGAGCATATTTATCCATAATATTAGTAATAGTATCTAACATTTGTATGGTGTGAATCACTTTTGAGTATTTTGAGTTACCCTGTGAAGCAAATGTTATAAGTAGTACTGTCCCTTGCTTCCCAGTAAGATACAACAGATTGCTTAAGGTCGCAGAGCTGGTAAATGACAGAAGTGAGTCTTTAATCCAAGTCCCCTGACACCTCAGCAAGAATGCTCTGAACAAGAAGGTAGAGGGATACCAGCTGTGGGGGATCTGGATTCTTAGCTTCATGCAGGAGCCTCCCCTCACCTCAGGATGAGCAAGAATAATAAAAACCTTGTGTTTCAGTGCAGCCCCTATCCCTGGGGATAGAGAATAGGGACCACTGACATGCCCCCTCTCGTCTCTGCACAGAAACCCAGAAGAATGAGACAGCCTATCTATAGGAAGAGCTACTTTCTTACTTGGAAATGGGGTGAGTTGGATGCAATCCAAGATGGCATCCAAAGCATTTGTTTTCAGTGTATTCTGGGGGAGTGGGAAAGACCTGCATGGAGCCCTTTCTCTAATTAAAAGGCCATTCTCAGCTACACCCTTGGGAGAGAAAGTGATGTTGAAAGGGAGAGACTGCCTGCTGCCCCTGGTCTTCCAGACCAGGTGAAGGTCACCCAGCCATTGCCTGCCCACTCTCAGGTGAAGACAGAGAGAAGGTTCCCTCCAAATTAGTAAGAGTCCAAATATTCATAGTCTGCAACCAAGTGGGAATGGCAGGGTGATGGGTACAGGCCAGTGACAGAGACTAAAGTTCTTAAAAGAGGAGGAAGGGTCTCGTTAGCAGTCACCCTGCTGGTCCCTATAATTTTTCAGGGACATATGCTGTGTAGAGGCAAGAAGCTCACATTAGCATTATCTCAGGGTAAGTGGGACTAGGAGGCTGGAAACGACTTTGCTGTGTCGTCATGAGGGCACAGCCTTTAAAGAGATGATGGTACGTAAGAAACACAGGAAGTGGAAGCATATCAGACTTGAATGGCCAAAGTGAAACAACCAAAGTAATTTTTAAAAACACACTGGCCCCACAAGAGATGGTACACAGGCACACCTTGGAGACATGGCAGGTTCAGTTCTAGACCCCCACGACAAAGTGAGTATCACAGTAAAGTAAATCAAGTGAAGTGTTTGGCTTCCCGGTGCATATAAAAGTTCTGTTTACACCATTCCATAGTCTGTTAAGTGAGCAATAGCATTATGTCTAAAAACTCAAAGTACATACCTTAATTAAAAAAATACTTCATTCCTGAAAAATGCTAATAACCCTCATCTGAGCTTTCAGTGATTTTTGATCCCTGATCACAGATAATAATGAAGTTGTTTGAAATATTAGAATTACCAAAATGTGACACAGAGACAGGAAGTTAGTAAATGCTCTTGGAAAAATGGCACCAATAGATTTGTTTACCCAGGATTATCACAAACCTTCAATTTGTACAAAAAAACACACAGTAGCTGCAAAACGCAGTAAAATGAGGTGTGCCTGAATATTAACACTGCTGAAATCCTTCTTGCCTTGGCCTCTGTATAACCAGTGAGTGAGTAATGAGAAGACTCATCTTTATTTTCTTGTTCTCAAGCTCTTAGCATTTATACGTAGCCCTCCTATTGCCACGGAGAATTGAAAGTTAACTGTGCTGCTCTGTTTATGAATGAAAAGTTGGTATAACTAAAAGTGATGAGTTTTTGGAAACTGTCGAGTAGAATTGATATTATACTTTCCAAAAATGTGGCATAGTTTAAAATCGGGGGAGAATGAATGGGTAGGGGAGAGCCTTAGGAATCCAGTAACAAATGCCTGGTGGCCACCTCTCTCACTTCTCAGCTTAAAGTTGGCAGAGTTTTAAAAATATTTAGGTCATGTGTTTTTAATGTAAAAATAAAAGCAAATCAGCTTTTAAAATCTTACACAACAGTTAAAAATATGTATCTGAAAATTATTGATTTCAGAACTTTACTATCAAAGGACTCAGCCCTGGTGGACTTTATTTATTTTTTTACATTTATTTATTTTTGAGAAACAGAGACAGAGCACAGTTGGGGAGGGCAGAGAGAGAAGATGACACAGAATCCAAAGCAGGCTCCAGGCTCCGAGTGGTCAGCACAGAGCCTGTCGTGGAGTTCGAACTCATGAGCTGTGAGATCATGGCCTGGAGCCCTGGTGGACTTCAGAGCCATCTCAATGAATTCTGCTGATGTGTGCCAGATTTCTTACAAGTCCCTTGTTAAGAACCAGTTTCTAATCAAGAATGGGAGAGCCTCTTTCAAATATCAGACTGTTTCAGTTTTCAGGCAGTAGATTCTTCCAAAAGGACATTTCTTTTAGTAGGAAGAGATAAGCAATTACTGATTGGATTTGTCTCATACCTGTGAAAGGAATACAGAAAGGAATCCCACCTCTTCAGAGTGTGCTTTGGGAAAGGTACAATATATTAGAAGATTGTTGGAGTAGACATCTAGTGGTGAAACTTCTGACAATAGATGTAATGTGGAAAAAATCTTGAGATAGGAGGAAAAAAGCTTTTGAGAAGATTTCTAGGAATCTTGAAGAATATGAAGTTAGTCTTCATTATATTGAGAGCATGGGAGTTATTCCATTTCCAGGAAACATCAGAATCTCATTGGGAGTAGGGTGGGGAGAAGCAGCAAAAACACATTTGATTTTAGGCCAATTAAGTTTGTGGAAAATAAGCAGACCCAGTATTCACACTGATATCATATGATCAAAGTCAAAATTACATGGTTTTCAAGATATTCGCCCAGAATTAATTTCAGTTGTTTTTAATCATGGAAATCAAGTACATTAAAGTTTCAAATGTAATTAAGGAGACAACTGAGAGGGAGCCTGGCTTGTTTTAAAAAGTAGGAAGTGGGGGCACCTGGGTGGCTCAGTCCAACTTCGGCTCAGGTCATGATCACACAGTTCGTGGGTTCGAGCCCCGCGTCAGGCTCTGTGCTGACGGCNTCTCATCCTTCCCTGCTTATGCTGTCTCTGTCTCTCTCTCTCAAAAATAACTTAAAAAAAAAATTTAAAGTAGGGAGGGAAGAGAAACCTGGGTGGAGTGTGTAAAAAGGAGTGACTTCATTGCTCTGGGACTGAAGGAGACAGGGAATTGTTTTGAACACAAACTTTATCCCTGCCTCTCAGATGGGCATGAGTGCCAAGTACAGACAGGATCATACCAAAGTATATTTTATTGAATTACCTGTTGACTTGAAGGTGGTTCATCCCTCAGTCATATTACTAGCACCTGATGTGTTTTGCTGTGTTTGCTTGCTTTGATTAAGAAAAGAGATCAATTACAGGTATTTATTTTTTGAGCAGCTGTGGTTTCCTTAAACTAGTCCCATAGTATCTTTTTAAGTTAATAGTTTTTAAATATAAGCCGTAATTCTAAGTCTAAATTGTTACTTTTGATGATTCTAAGACATTGCCACACCTTCTGCTTTTTTTTTTTTTAATGATTTTATTTTTGAGAGGGGGGAGGGAGGAGGAGCAGACAGCGGGGGACAAAGGATCTGAAACAGGCTCTGCACTGACAGCAGAGAGCCTGACACAAGGCTCGAACTCACAAACTGCAGGATCATGACCTGAGCCGAAGTCAGATGTTTAACTGACTGAGCCTTTCAGGCTCCCCATGCCTTCTGCTTTTAACAGAGAACGGAAAGTCTTTGTTGCACATTGGCAAAACCGATTTAGACTTTAAAAAATAATCTTGGCTTTAAAATATTGCTAATAGTTAAACTGTCGTATACTTCTAGTGTTCCAGGGAACTCTCTCTCCTGTTCCTTGCGTTGATGATTACACTGGACGTAAAAGGACAGTAACCTAGGGATCAGCATACTTTTTCTGTGAAGAGCCAGATAGTGAATATTTTAGACTTTTAGGCCATACAGTCTCTGTTACAGCTATTCGTCCCTACCCTTGGGGGATAGGAAAGTTGCCGTAGACAGCACATGAACAAATGAGTGTGGCTGTGTTCCAGCAAGACTTTGTTTACAAAGACCAGAGAATAGGCTGGATTTGGACCACACACCCGCGTGCCAGTCCCCAATCTAGCCCACTGGCTGGTCTCCCGACTTCTTTCCCAGCACCTCCCCCACCTGTCACTTTTAGAACTATAATTTGATACCCTAGAACAAGGGCACTCCCCCTAACAATCTTGAAATTACCATAGACTCACTTCCTTATTTCCACTGCAGTCTCTTACCTATACATGTTGCGATTTCTGTGGCTTATTCTTGCCAGTTTGTAAATGTTCTCTACATATTCTAAATACAAGCCCTATGTACATGTACACTAGTCTTTGATACAATCTTTTTGTCAGAAGTGTTGTAAAGGTCTCTTCCTAGTCTTTGCTTAAGAGTTTTTAAAATTTTCTGATGGTCTTTTGATGAACAGAGTTCTTAATTTAATGGACTCCAATGTGTCTGTCTTTTCTTTTACTTTCCCTGCTGTTAACCAGTCCTCCCTAATCCCCAAACCAATTCTCTCAAATTGTCTTCTATAGAAGCTTTCAAGTTAGATCTGTAATTTGACCTGGTAACGTGTAGTAGGAGTTACAGTTTTACACGACTTTAACCACTGCTACATTACCACCTTCAGAATAAACCCAGGAACTGTATACAGGTTAGTCTGTTTGGGATTCTATTCTTTTATCTATCTTTAAGCCAATTCCACATTGTCTTAATTACAGTCTCTTTAAGTCTTACAGACATCTGGTAGAGAAAGCCCTACTACTTGGTTTTCTTCCAGTGCCTTGGTTACTCTTGACCCTGTAGAGTTAACTTTTCATTTTCCACTCCCTATGAAGAAACCTACTGGAATTTTTATTGAGATTGCATTCAATCAGATCATTTAGGGGAATTGACATCTTTACAATAAATGAATGTGTCTTATTTTTTGTTAGAGACCTTACATGTCTTTTGTTAGATGGATCCCTTGGATTTTTAAAAATATATTTTTGATGTTATTATTAATGGTGTCTTTTAAATTTTGTTTTCATGTTCTGTTTATTTTTTCCCATCTCTGAAAGAAAATTGCAAGATTCAAAATAAAAGAGAATTACGAGATTTCATCATTAAGAATAATGTTTGCTGTAGAGATTTTAAACACTGTGTATCAGGCATTCCAGCTATCCATTGCCATAATACTGCTGTGTAACAAACTATCTCAAAACCTCAGTGGCATGTAACACTTATTATTTATACATCTGAGGTTGTTGGATGGGCAGCTCTGATCTTGACTGGGCTTCCTCCCAGGTCTGGGTTTGGCTATCTGAGATCAACAAGACGATGAAGTATTGAAAATTTCCACTGGACCTTTTCTCTTAGACCCTCCATTTTTATATAGGGACATATTAGTATTGAATTTGACTCATTTCTCAAGGTATAATCTCAAGATAAAAATACAGTGATAGCCTCTTAAAAAAATATTTTTTTTTTCTGAGACACCTGGGTGGCTCAGTTGGTTAAGCATATGAGTTTTGGTTTTGGCTCGGGTCATGATTTCACAGTTCATGAGTTCAAGCCCAGCATCAGGCTCTGTACTGAGGGTGTGGAGCCTGCTTGGGATTCTCTCTCTCTCCTTCTCTTTCTGCCCCTCCCACCCTCTTTTTTTCAAAATAAACTTTTAAAAATTATTTTTTCTAATTCTAGAGTTATAAAAGATGAGCATATTTGTTTCTGAAAAATAGTCTAGAAGATGAGAAATAACATCAATTCCAAAGGAGATTTGAAAGCAAACTAAAACATTGTGCATGTAACAATTGTAGCATGTATCCTTTGACTGTTTAACGCATGTCAGGGATGGTTGTAAGTGTTTTATATACATCACTGATCTGATTGTGTAATAGCCCTGGGAGGTAGTTAATATCATCCCCATATGTTGATGAACAAAGTTAAGCAACTTGCTAAAGGACACATAGCTAGTGAGTGGCAGAGCCAGGAAAGGACTTGAGCCTGTCTCAGAACCCCAAGCTATATGGCTTCAGATGAGGGGTAAATACTTAAAATCTTCATCTGATCTTGAATGGCCTCAGCTGGAACAGCTGCGGTGGCTCAGATTGGCTCTTTCCTCCAACAACAGGCCAGACTAATCATATTCTCACAGCAGTATCAACCATACAAGAGAGCAAGCTCCTGTTCAAATCCCATTTCAAACCTCTGTTTCCAGACTCACTGTGACAGTCAGCCACTCCACAATGGGAGAAAAACAAAGTTACATGGCAAAGGGTGTGGATACAAAGAAGAGTTAACAATTGGGGCCATCGCTAATTAAAGAACTTTCTCTTTTTCTCATTGTTTTTCTCATTTGTTCCATTAAGCAGGTGCATTTACACTGGGTTCTTTTCCTTCCCCCACCCAAAACACTAGGTCCACCTTTCATTCCTGGAATGAACCAATTTAGTCATCATATTTTATACTTTTTATATATGGCTGGATTTGCTTTACTAAAATTGTGTTGCAGATACAGGATCTTGTTTTATTATTGACATTGACCTATAATGTTTCCAATCTTAGTGAGATGTAAACATTTGTATGAATTATATCAATAGGTACTTATTGAGGTTCTGCTATTTGATAGATGCATTGTGTTGCATTTGCAAAAAATGAGAAACTTACACAGCCGTTGACTGTATAAGTTAAATTCTGTTAAATTCCAGAACATTTTTATCACTCCAAAAAAGAAACCCCAGACTCTGTTAACAGTCACTTCCTTTCCACCTTCCTCCCAGATGCTGGGAACTACTGATTTACATTCTGCCTCCATCAGTTTGCCTATTCTAGACAATTCATAGAAATAAAAGCGGGTATGTGGATTTAGTGTCTGTAATTTTGCCAGCATAATGTTATCAGAGTTCATCCATGTAGCATGAATAAACACATCATCTCTTTTTATGACTGAATAATATTCCATTGTATGGACATACTATATTTTATTTATATCCTTCAGTTGATGGACATCTAGGTTACTTCCACATTTTAACTATTGTGAATAATGCTACTATGAACATTAGATACATACTTTTGTGTGGACCTAGGTTTTCAGTTCTCCTGTGTATATACTGAGGAGTGGCATAACTGGGTGATATAGTAACTCTATGTTTAATACCAAGGAGGTGCGAAACTTTTCCAAAGCATCTGTAACATTTTACACCTCCAGTAGCAGTATAGAAGGGTCCCAATTTCTCCACTTTCGTACCAACGCTTGTTATTATAGGTGTTCTTTTTAGTATAGCCATCCCAGAAGGTATGAAGTAGTATCTCACTGTGGATTTGGTATGTGTTTCCTGAATGACTAATGATATTGAGCATCTTTTCATTTGCTTATTTATAATTTGCATATCTTTGGAGATATGTCTATTGAGATCCTTTGCCCACTTTAAAATTGGGTTTTGGTTTCTTTTTTGTCTTTTAATTGTTGAGTTGTATGAGCTCATTTTATATTCTGGATATATATTTTCTGTAATATATATATTACAAGACGTTATGAGATGTGATTTACAAACATTTCCAACATTCTGTTGGTTATCTTTTCACTTTCTTGATAGCGTCCTTTTAAGTAAAAACATTGTTAATTTTGATGATATCTAATGTATTTATTTTTTCTTAGGCTTCTTGTGCTTTTAGGGTCATAGCTAAGAAAAATCGACCTTGCCCTTTCATTTAGGCTGTTGATCCACTTTGTGTTAATTTTTATATATGGTATACAGTACAGATCCAGCTTCATTCTTTTGCATATACCTATCCTGTTGTTCCAACACCAGTAAATGAAAAGTTTTCTCTCCTACATTGAATGGTCTTGGCACCCTTGTCAGATATCAGTTAACACAGATATATGAGTTTATTTCTGGACTCTTAATTCTGTTCCAGTGATCTATATGTCTTTTCACATACTAATACCACATTGCCTTGATTTCTGTAGCTTTGTAGTAAATTTTGAAATCAGGAAGCATGATTCCCGTTTTGTTCTTTTTGAAGATCATTTTGCTATTCTGGGTTTTTTGTAATTCTGTATGAATTTTAGAACCAGCTCCTCTATTCCTATTAAAAGTCAGTTGGGATTTGCATTGATCAATTTTGGGAGAACTGGCACTTTAACAATGTAAAATCTTGTAATACATGAACATGAAATGTCTTTCCATTTATTTAAATCTCTAAGTTCTTCAGTGAGCTTTTATTATTTGGTTATACTTATTTGGTTAAATTGGTTTATTTACTTGTTTTATTCTCTTTGATGCTATTATAGATGTAAATTGTTTCTTTAATTTCATTTTGTTATTGCTACTTTATAAGAAATAGTTGATTTCTATACATTGATCTTATATCTTGCCACCTTGCTCAACTTATTCATAAGTTCTAATAAATATGTGTATGTATGTGAATTCCTTAGGGTTTTCTTTATTTACAGTTTATGTCTCTTCTGCAGATAAGTAGTTTACTTTTTCCTTTCTGATCTTTTATTTTATTTTCTTACCTAATTGTCCTGACTAGGACCTCCACTTCAGTGTTGAATAGAAGTGACTAGAATGGACATCTTTGTCTTGTTCCTGATCTTACAGGGAAAGTTTTCACTCTTTCATTATTAAGTATGATGTTTGCTGTGGATATTTTACAGATGCCCATTATCGGGGTAGAGGAAATTCCCTTCTATTCCTAGTTGTTGTTGTTGTTTAGTGCTTTTATCTGAAAGGGTATCATATTTTTTCTGTATTTTTGAAATGATCATATGGTTTTTGCCCTCTGTTTTTATGGGGGTTATTACCTTGATTTGATTTTTATGTATTGACCCAACCTTGCCTTCCTGAGATAAATCCCACTTGGTCATGGTGTATAAATCAATTGTGTATGCTGCAGGATTCAGCTTGTTAATATTGTGCTGGGGATTTGTAGATCTGTATTCATAAGGACTATTGGCCTATAGTTTTCTTGTATTACCCTTGTGTGGTTTTGGTGTCAGG
Organism: Crocuta crocuta; assembly: GCF_008692635.1. NCBI lineage: Eukaryota > Metazoa > Chordata > Mammalia > Carnivora > Hyaenidae > Crocuta > Crocuta crocuta. The sequence continues at coordinate 3,670,488 of NW_027530974.1, forward strand.
GTAGTGTGCCTTCATAGAATAAGTATATAGAAGTGTTTTCTCCTCTTCCATTTTTTGGAAAAATTTGTGAAGGATTGGTTTTAATTCTTCTTTATTTGTTTGGTAGACTTCACCAGTGAACCTTTTTTTTGTAGGAAGCTTTTTAATTATTCATTTAATCTCTTGTTACAGGGCTATTCAAATTTTCGGTTTCTTCTTGAGTCAGTTTCAGTAATTTATATTGTTCTAGGATTTGTCCATTTCATCTAGGTTATCTAATTTTTTGACATACAGTTGTTCATAGTATTCCTTTATGAACCTTTTTATTTCTGTAAGGCCATTGGTGCTGTTTCCCTTTTCATTCCTAATTATAGTAATTTGAATATTCTTTTTTTGCCTGGTCAGTCTAAAAGGTTTGTGGAATGTGTTGCCTTTTTCAAAGACCTAACTTCTGGTTTCTTTGATGTTTGTTCTTGTTTTTCTAGTGTATATGTCATTAATTTTTACTCTTAATTTTATTGTTTCTTACTTTCTGCTTGCTTTGGGTGTGGTACTTTTTAACTCTTAGTTTCTTAGAGTGGATCTTTGAGATCTTTTTTGATGTAAAGATTTACCAAATTTTCTTCTGTTACTGATTTCTAATTTAATTCTGTGTGTTCATAGGTCATACCGTTTATTGAGTAGGTTGTTTAGTACATGTCTATTAGGTCTAGCTGATTTATAGTGATACTCAGTCTTCTCGCTGATCTTCTGCCTAGTTCTGCCAGTACCCATTTTCAAAGTGGGATACTAAAGTCTTCCATGATTATTGTTGAATTGTCTATTTCTCCCTTCAGTTCTGTCAGATTTGCTTAGTTTTTGGGCTCTCCTGTTAGGTATACATAAGTTTATGATTATTATGTCGTCTTGATGGTATAACACTTTTGTTATTACAAAATAGCCTTCGGGGCACCTGGGTGGCTTAGTCGGTTAAGCGTCCGGCTTTCGCTTAGGTCATGATCTCGCGGTTCGTGGGTTCGAGCCCCGCGTCGGGCTCTGTGCTGACTGCCAGCTCAGAGCCTGGAGCCTGTTTCGGTCGGTGACTCCCTCTGTCTCTGACCCTCCCCTGCTCACGCTCTCTCTCTCTCTCTCTCCTAGAAATAAATAAAACATTTAAAAAAAAAATAGCCTTCCCTTTCTCTAGTAACTATTTGTTTTAAGTTCTGTTTGCCTCATATGGGGTAGGTATTCCAAGTTTTTCTTGGTTATTATTCTTGTGCAATGTATCATTCCCAGTTATTAATTTGTGTCTTTTTTTTATAGCTTATTGTCAAGTTGGTTTCCATATAACACCCAGTGCTCATCCCAGCAAGTGCCCTCCTCCATGCCCATCACCTCCCTTCCCCCTCCCCCACCCCTATCAGCCCTCAGTTTGCTCTCAGTATTCAAGAGTCTCTCATGGTTTGCTTCCCTCCCTCTCCCCAACTAATTTTTCCCCTTGTTCTCCCCAATGGTCCTCTGTTAAGTTTCTCCTGTTCCACCTAGAAGTGAAAACATATGGTATCTGTCCTTCTCTGCCTGACTTATTTCACTCAGCATAACACCCTCAAGTACCATCCACGTTGCTACAAANCACCAGATTGTTTATTTTTCAGGTGTGGAATTTGGTGAGTTCCTTATAGATTTTGGATACTAGTCCTTTGTCTGTTATGTCATTTGCAACTATCTTTTCCCATTCCATTGGTTGCCTGTTAGTTTTATTGATTGTTTCCTTTGCTGCGCAGAGGCTTTTTATCTTGAGGAGGTCCCAGTAGTTCATTTTTGCTCTTGATTCCCTTGCCTTTGGGGATGTGTCAAGTAAGAAATTGCTGTGGTTGAGGTCAAGGAGGTTGTTTCCTGCTTTCTCCTCTAGGGTTTTGATAGTTTCCTGTCTCACATTCAGGTCCTTCATCCATTTTGAGTTTTTTTTTGTGCATGGTGTGAGAAAGTGATCTAGTTTCATTCTTTTGCATGTTGCTGTCCAGTTCTCCCAACACCATCTGTTATAGAGGCTGTCATTTTTCCATTGGATACTCTTTCCTGCTTTGTGAAAGATTAATTAGCCATACATTTGTGGGTCCATTTCTGAGTTCTCTATTCTGTTCCATTGGTCTGTGTGTGTGTTTTTGTGCCAATACCATACTGTCTTGATGATTACAACTTTGTAGTAGAGGCTAAAGTCTTGGAATTGTGATGCCTCCTGTTTTGGTTTTCTTCTTCAACATTACTTGGCTATTCGAGGTCTTTTGTGGTTCTGTACAAATTTTAGGATAGTTTGTTCTAGCTTTGAGAAGAATGCTGGTGCAGTTTTGATTGGGATTGCATTGAATGTGTACATTGCTTTGGGTAGTAATGATATTTTAACAATATTTATTCTTCCAATCCATAAGCATTGAATGTTTTTCCATTTTTTGTGTGTCTTCTTCAGTTTCCTTCATACGTTTTCTGTAGTTTTCATCATACAAATCTTTTATATCTTTGGTTAGGTTTATTCCTAGGCATTTTATGGGTTTTTGTACAGTTGTGAATGGGATCAATTTCTTGATTTCTCTTTCTGTTGCTTCATTATTGGTTTATAAAAATGCAACCAATTTCTGTACGTTGATTTTGTACCCTTCAACTTTCCTGAATTCATGGATCAGTTCTAGTAAGCATCTGGTGGAGTCTATCAGGTTTTCCATGTAGAGTATCATGTCATATGTGAAAAGTGAAAGTTTGACTTCTTCTTTGCCAGTTCTGATGCCTTTGATTTCATTTTGTTGTCTAATGGCTGATGCTAGGACTTCCAGCACTATGTTAAACGACAGTGGTGAGAGTGGGCATCCCTGTCGTGTTCCTGATCTCAGGGGGAAAGCTCTCAGTTTTTCCCCATTGAGGATGATGTGTCACATTGATTTGCGAATACTGAACCAGCCCTGTAACCCAGGAATGAAATCCCACTTGATCATGATGGATAATTCTTTTGTATGTGCTGTTGGATTTGATTTGCAAGTATCTTGTTGAGGATTTCTGCATCTGTATTCATCAAGGATATTAGCCTGTAGTTCTCTTTTTTTGCTGGGTCTCTGTCTGGCTTGGGAATCCAAGTGATGCTGGCCTCATGGAATGAGACTGGAAGTTTTCCTTTGATTTCTATTTTTTGGAATAGCTTGAGAAAAATGGGTATTAACTCTGATTTACATGTATGATAGGATTCCCCAGGGACGCCTCTGGCCCAGGGCTCTTATTTATTGGGAGATTTTTGATAACCGATTCAGTATCTTCACTAGTTATGAGTCTGTTCGGATTTTCCATCTCTTCCTGTTTGAATTTTGTTAGGGAGTGTGTGTTTAGGAATTTGTCCATTTCTTCTAAGTTGTCTAGTTTGTTGGCATATAATTTTTCATAGTATTCCATGATAATTGCTTGTATTTCTGAGGGATTGGTTGTAATAAGTCCATTTTCATTCATGATTTTGTCTATTTGGGTGCTCTCTCTTTTCTTTTTGAGAAGCCTGGCTAGAGGTTTGTCAATTTTGTTTATTTTTTCAAAAAACTAACTCTTGGTTTCATTGATCTGTTCAGCTGTTTTTTTAAATTCTATATTATTTCTGCCCTGATTTTTATTATTTCTCTTCTCCTATGGGTTTGAGGTGCTCTTGTTGCTCTCCTTCTAGTTCCTTTTGGTGCACTGGTAGATTTTGTACTTGCGCCTTTTCTAATTTCTTGAAATAGGCCTGGAGTACAGTGTACTTTCCTCTTAGGACTGCCTTTGCCGCATCGCATAGAGTTTGGATTGTTGTATTTTCATTTTCATTTGTTTCCATGTATTTTCAAATTTCTTCTATATTTGCCTGATTGGCCCATTCATTCTTTAGTGTAGGGTATTCTTTAACCTCCATGTTTTTGGAGGTTTTCCAGACTTCTTTGGTTGATTTCAAGTTTCATAGCATTGTGATCTGAAAGTATGCATGGTATGATCTCAATTCTTTTATGTTTATTGAGGGCTGCTTTATGACCCAGTATCTGATCTATCTTGGAGAATGTGCCATGCGCACTTGAGAAGAAAGTGAATTCCATAGCCTCAGGATGTAGATTTCTAAATATATTTGTCAAATCCATCTGGTCCAATGTGTCGTTCAGGTCCATTGTTTCTTTAGTGATTTTCTGTCTAGTTGATCTATCCATATTTGTAAGTGGAGTATTAAAGTCCCCTGCTATTAGCATATTCTCATCAATAAGATTGTTTCTGTTTGTGATTCATTGTTTTATGTATTTGGGTGCTTCCGAATTCAGTGCATAGACATTTATAATTGTTAGCTCTTCCTGATGGATAGACCCTATAATTATTATATAATGCCCTTTTTCATTCCTTGTTACTGCATTTACTTTAAAGTCCAGTTTGTCCAGTATAAGTATGGGTACTGCAGCTTTCTTTTGACTTCCAATAGCATGATAGGTATTTCTCCATCCCTTTACTTTGAATCTGAAGGTGTCGTCAGGTCTAAAATGAGTTTTTTGTAAATAGCAAATAGATGGATTTTGTTTTTTATCCATTCTGCTACCCTGTGTCTTTTGATTGGAGCATCTAGTCCATTTACATTCAGTGTTATTATTGAAAAATATGGGTTTAGAGTCACTGTGTTCTCTGTATGATTCATGTTTGTGTGATGTCTCTGGGACCTTGTGTTCCATGCAACATTTCCCTCATAACCTCCCTTAGGATTTCTTGTAGGGCTGGTTTAGTGGTGATGAATTCTTTCAATTTTTCTCTATTTGGAAAGACTTTTATCTCTCCTTCTATTCTGAATGACAGGCTTGCTGGATAGAAGATTCATGGCTGCATATTTTTTCTCTTCATCACATTGAAGATTTCCTGCCATTCCTTTCTGGCCTGCCAAGTTTCAGTAGATAGGTCTATAACTACTCTGATAGGTCTTCCTTTGTATTTTAGGGCCCTTTTATCCCTAGCTGCTTTCAGAATTCTCTTTATCCTTATATTTTGCCAGTTTCACTATGGTATTTCATGCAGAAGATCAATTCAAGTTAACATCTGAGGGGAGTTCTCTGTGCCTCTTGGATTTCAATGTCTGTTTCCATCCCCAGATTGGGGAAGTTCTCAGCTATAATTTGTTCAAGTACCCCTTCAGGTCCTTTTTCTCTCTCTTCTTTTTCTGGAATTCATAGGAATTATAATACGGATATTATTCCATTTGATTGCTTCACTCAGTTCTTGATTTGGCTCCTGGATCAATTTATCTCTCTTTTTCTTGGCTTCTTCTTTTTCTATAATTATGTCTTCTAAATCACCTATTCTCTTCTCTGCCTCTTCAATTCGTGCAGTGGCCACCTCCATTTTATTATGCACCTCATTTATAGCATTTTTTTAAGGTCCATAATCTTTGTAGAAATAGCTTCTCTGATATCTTCCATGCCTTTTTCAAGCCCAGCGATTAATTTTATGACTTTTGTTCTAAATTCTTGTTCAGTTATGTTGCTTATATCTGTTTTAAGCAATTCTTTAGCTATCATTTCTTCCTGGAATTTCTTTAGAGGAGAGTTCTTCTGTTTCATCATTTTGGCTAGCTTTCTGTCTCTTGTCAGTTTTAAAAGCTTGTTATGTGCTCTGCACCTGCGAGTACTGCTATATTAAAAGAAGCTCATTGACTGCCCACAGCCTGTCCATTCAGGAAGTGTTCTTTTAATGGTGTCCCTTGGTCTCCTTTATTGTGCCTTTAGTTATTTTTTTTCCCTACTGGTAGTGATATTTGGGACTCCACCATGTATACGTTGGCTTGTTTCTTGAAGTAGCCCTGAAAAGGAAAATAGACAGACAGACACCCAAAACAAAAGCATGCAAACTCACAGACAAATCAAACAAGCAAACCGAAAGGGGAAAAAAAGACAAAGAACAGTCTAAAAGCATAAAACCAGAAATTCCAGCTACAAATAACAAGCAGGGTGGAGGCAATACTGATGGAAGAGCATATACAAAGAGAGAAATGACAGGGAGTGGGGAGAAAGCAAAATTAAACATTGACCAGGCAGAGAGACTAAAAGGCTTAATTCAGAGAGAGAAAGAGGAGAATATGGTAGGAGGCCAGGAGAAAGAAACGAAGATAATGTTATCCAAAAAACTGTATAGTCTGATTATTCCAGACGACAGAGGTGTAAGAATATGCATCAAGAGAATGGATTATATGTGACTGTTTAAGCGAATCAATGACCAGAGTGCCCAGTCCGGTGGAGGAGAGAGATAAGAATCAGACCAGGGAAAATGTATCTAAATAGCAAGAATTGATCTACAGTTAATCACGGCAATACATCAATCTTGGTCTTGCCCCAGGCTCTGATTAAAAGAAAAAAAAAAAGAGAGAGAAAGAAAGAGCAGCTCTCCAGCGCAAATGGGCACGGTTTGATGTAGGCAGGTGTCACCTCCACTGCGGTCCATGGGTCACTCGCTGAGGCCCCACTTTGGTGGTTGTGGGGAGAAAAATGGCAGCACCCTAGCACCTTCTCAAACCAAGCATTGCAAATCACTCTTTTGGGTCCGATCTCCGTATGCTGCAGGCGTAGCCAAGGTGGGCCATGTTCTATATCCCAAGCCCCACCTCGTTTCCAGATCTTAGTCCGTACTCTTTAATGATACCACCCAAAATGTAGTCCCTCAGTCCAGGACACTTCCTAGCCAGAGACAGAGTAGGGGGAGTAAGGGAGCAGTTCCTCCTGGGGCTGCCTGGGACCGGGGCACCCAACTCAAAGAAAGTGCCACAGATAGTGATAGGATCTCTCTCCGAATGTCCTGCAGTTGGAGATGGGATGATAGGATCCCTCTCCGTCCCAGGCCGAGGTTTTTCTCTTCTCCAGGGACAGTTCTGTGAGCAGTTTCAACCACTCTTTCTCTTTCCCTCATCTCTCCATGGCCCTCCGCAGAAGGGCCTCCCTCCCATCTGTGCCTCCGGGTCCTGGCCCACTTTTATCTTCCCCAGTTCGCAATTACGTATCTATGAGGCTGTCTTCTCAGTGGACTCTGTCACTTTTCCTCCCAGACTCTTGTTGTTCAGCGTTCTATGGCTTCAGCCCTTCTTTGTTTGAGAGATGCAGGCGGGCAAAAAATACGGAGCTCCCTACCTCTCTGCCATCCTGCCTCCAAAGAGAAAAAGCTGTCCTTGTGTCTTCATATATAAAGTGTTTCTTAATAGACAGCAGTGAGTTGAACCAGGTCTTTTTATTTCTTCTGCCAACCTCCGCCTTTTAAATTGAGTGTTTGTAATTACTGATAGCACACACCTTTTTTTCTCCTTGTTACTCCATTGCTGCCTTTCAGTTTTCCTATTAAATGGGTATTGTCTAATGTACTGTTTTAATTCCCTTATTGCTTTTTACTATATTTTTTAACCTTTTTTCTTAGTTGTTGCCCAGAAGATTACAGTTTACAGTTTAATCTTTGAAAATGTTAAGTTCAGTAGTATATAAAACTTTACTCTTAACATTATTTTCTCTTCTCTCCTTTGTGCTATTATTGTCATACAAAATCCATCGTTTTATTCTGTATGCCCATCAACAGACTTATAATTATTGCTTTATATACTTGTCTTTTAAGTTAGATAAGAGAAAGAGAATTGTGAACTAAAATACATTTACCCTGTCTTTTATAATTACTTTCTAGTTACCATTGCCATTGTCTTTTATTTCTTTGTGTGGTTTTTAGTTATTCTCTGGTGTTTTTAGCCTGAAAGACTCCCTTTATTTAATACTTATTGTAAAATAGGTCAGCTAGCCACTGAATTTCTGTTTTTGTGTATCTGGGAATGTCTTAGTTTCTCCTTCATTAGCAAGCATTAGTTATGCTACATATAGAATTCTTGGTTGACAGTGTTTTTCAGTGCTTTAAATATTTCATCCCACTACCTTCTGACTTCCATAATTTCCACTGAGAAATAAGGTGTTGATCTTATCAAGAGATAAGATCTTATCTTTGATTTTTAATTTTTTTACATATTATTTTAGAGTGATAGCATGAGTGGGGAAGAGGGGTGGGGGAGGAGAGAGGCGGGGAACGAGGGAGGGAGAAAGAGAATGGGAGGGAGGCAGAGAATGAATAGAATGAATATGAATCTTAAGCAGGGACTACAGGGCTTGATCCCACAACCCTGGGATCATGACCTGAGCCAAAATCAAGATTCAGACATTTAAACAACTGAGCCACCCAGGTGCCCCTATCTTATCAAAAGTCTTTGAATACAACATGTTTGTTCTTTCTTCCTACTTTCAGGATTCTCTTTCTCTTTCAACATTTGATTATGATTTGTCTAGATGAGGATCTCTTTACATTTATTTTATTTGGAATTTTTTGAGCCTCTTGAGTATACAGATTAATGTTTTCTATCAAATTTTGGAAGTTTTTGGACATTATTTCCTCAAATAATTTTTTCAGCCTCTGTCCTTTCCTTTTGAGACTCCCATAATGTGTGTGTTAGTACACTTAATGATGTCCCAGAGGCCTCTGAGGTTCTGTTCTTTTTCTTCATTGTTTCTTTCCCCTCAGACTAGATAATTTCGCTGACATATCTTCAGGTTTGATAATTATTTCTTCTGTCAATCCAAGTCTGCTATTGAGCTGCTCTGGTGATTTTTATTTTCTTCATTTCAGTTATTGTACTTTTCAACTCAAGGATTCCTGTTTTTTTAAAATAGTCTGTCTTTATTGATACTATTTGGTGAGGTTTTCCTCATACTTCTCCTTTCGATCCTTTGACACTATTTCCTTTAGTTCTTGAACATATTTCAAATAGCTGATTAATGTCGTTGTTAAGTCCAGTATCTGGGCTTTCTCAATGACAGTTTCTGTTGATTGTTTTTTTCCCCTATGGTATAGGTCATGCTTTCTTGTATCTTAGCATGTCTTGTGATTTGTTTGAAAACAAGACTTTAAAAATAATATGGCAACTCTGAAAATCAGATTCTTCCTTTCTCCAGGCTTTATTATTATTTCTAGTTTTAACATTTGACTCTTTTTTATAATTTTTGTGTCTTTGCTGGAATGCCCCATTTGTTCATGCAAATTGTCTACCTTTTGCAGTGGATTCTTTTACGTGTATCTTAGTTATTTTAATGTCCCCATATGATAGTACCATAATCTGGGTAATTTCTGAGTCTGTTTCTGTTGACTGCTTTGTTTCTTAACTATAAGTTGTATTTTTTCTTGATCTTTGTATATTTTATAATTTTTTATTGAATGCTGGACATCTTGTAAGAACAGGAGAAACTGAGATAAATAATATGTATGCCTAGAAATGAGCATGGCTTTTCTCAGGCAGCTTAGTGTGGTGGATTGAGTCATTCTGGTCAAGAGTTGACCTGGGTTTGGGTTTTGCTTTGCTGTGGTTGCTGGAAGGTTTTTCTCAGTGTGCTTCTATAAACTTTCAGCTCTCTCCGTTTGCCTGATTCATAGAGGACTTCTCTTTCCATGCTTTTGCTTTTAGAGGAAGACACCTGTTGATTTTTTTTTTAATATTTTTATTTATTTCTAGGAGAGAGAGAGAGAGACAGCGTGATCAGGGGAGGATCAGAGAGAGAGGGAGACACAGACTCTGAAACAGGCTCCAGGCTCTGAGCTGGCAGTCAGTACAGAGCCCGACGCAGGGCTCGAACCCACGAACCACGAGATCATGACCTAAGCAAAAGTCGGACGCTTAACCGACTAAGCCACCCAGGTGCCCCGACACCTGTTGATTTTTTACTCAGTTCTTTCTAGGCTATTGTAGGAAGGTGGAGTGGGAGCAGGACAGTTCGTTTATTTGGAGTAGAAGTTTCGTTCTGCTCTACATGTATCTAACCAAGATTGTATCTTCCTTTATTATCTAGATTTATAATTAATGGCCATGCACTGTTAAAGTGAAATAGAGAAATTAGATTGTAATTAATTCATTATCTTACTAAAGCATTAGTTGCAGAAACTAATTGGTCCTAAAAGTAAAGGTAAATGTTATGAAGAAAAGTGTTAAAAGAATTCCGTCCTCTGTCAAATAAGAATCATTTTTGCAGGAAATAAAATTGTTGTAGATGTGATAAATAATAAGATTCCAATGCTGGAGAATTAAACCTTGTAGATAGTTATTCTTCTTCTATTTTGTTGTTGTTATCATCAGTCCTTCTTTATTTTTGGTACTAAAGAGGAAGGTGAGTCTCATTATTTCTGTTCCTTTTTTGGTACTTTAAGGTGACATTATGGTGTACAAATTTCAAGTAGTTATTTTCTTTCCAATATTTGTCTTATTTTCAAAGCTGTTAATGAGGAAATAAAATATACTGAATTTGAAGTATCACCTGTCTTATTGGATTTCTTTTAGAACTTACCCTGACATGCTTAGTTAGAATAATAGGATTTATATTGCTAGTAATTTTTCATTTTTTGTTTTGGTTTGGTATAGTAAAACTAAACCTAATAGTTTGAATTTGCATTTGTAATTAAAGATTGATCATGCTTGAATAAAGTTTTCCATTAACTTCTTCAAATAATACACTTCAATTTTAAGGATTTCAGTTTCCTCAGTGTTCTTTGATTCTAAAATGTTGGTTGCTAATAGCTTTGTAACCTTGTTATTGCCATATATGTTAAGACCTGGGTAAAGATGGATGCTTATATTTCCATTGGTCTATTAAGGACTTCATTGCTTTTCTAGATTTAGGAATCCAAATCACCTTAGAGATTAATGCTCTCTGAGGAGCTCAGCACAACTCAAAATGAAGATTAAAACTGACAGAGAGTTCTACATATAATGCTGTAGAATACTGACCTTTATACCACAAAACTTTAAACGTGGACAAGGATGCTCGATTGTCTCTAGTTATACTCTGAACTGACTATAGATGCTTTCATAGCTTACAGTGACATTGCTTATTGCAGTGTTTCTGTTCTAAAAAGCAAAAATTCCTAAATTCTTTTTATTTTTCTGTCAAAATTGTCATTCAGCAAATTCTAAATGACTTAATAGAAAGGCTAGTGCTCAGAATCAGAGGTGCAAGCTTGATGACACCTTGATCCTACCCTAGGGAAGCATGTGACCTGTATATGTACATTAAAACCACAAGATTGGCTAGTAGAAAACAGTTTCTGGCCATTAAAGGAGAAATGAATGATATATTTTATGAGGGTTTTGTCTCTAAACTAAGCCTCAGAATTAGCTATGGATCCTTGCACAATTTATCATTGAATATATTAACCCCTCTTCAGCATTGTCTTCTGTGGTTTCTGATCTCGGGGGGAAAAAAATTAGCACTGAAGTGGAAGTAATCCCCAATCAGTTCATGATTTGGATCTTCTCCAAGAGTTTGATTTTAATTACTAATTAAACACATTCTAGCTAATTTAAGAAAATATTAAATATAATTTCAAAAAAGCAAACATGAAATTATCAAATAATCCACTTTCTTTATCAGCAGATACAGATATTTCTATATAATCCACAGAATTACTAATTCCACCTCTAAGTGGACTGTCCAAAAATTAAAAGTAGGATCTCATATATTTGTGCATTGTTCATAGCAGCATCATTCACAGTAGCCAAAAGTTTGGAAGCAACTAAAAAATACCCTTTGATGGGTGAATGGATAAGCAAAATGTAGCTTTGGGGCACCTGGCTGGCTCAGTCGGTGGAGCATATGACTCTTGATCTCAGGGCTATGAGTTTGAGTCCCATGTTGGGTGTAGAGATTACTTTAAAAAATGAAAATCTTTTTTAAAATGTGGCTTATGCATACAATAGAGTGTTATTCAGCCTTAGAAATGATGTTCTAACACATGTTACAGTATGGATGAACCTTGAAGACATGATGCTCAGTGAAATAAGCCAGGCACAAAGGACAGATTCATAGGATTCCACTTATGAGGTATCTGGAATAGTCACATTCATTGACACAAAAACTAGAATGATGGTTGTTGGGGAATGAAGAGTTTTTGTTTAATGAGTTCAGAGTTTTGGTTTGGGAAAGTGGAAAGAGTTCTGGAGATGGATAGTAGTGATGGTTGCACAGTGTCAATATACTTAATGCCCTTAAAAATGGTTAAAATGATAAATTTTGAATATATCCACAGTAAAAAATTACATTCTAAATTTGATTTGCTACTATTTTATTTAAGATTTTTACAAAAGACAAAGAGTGATAAAGCAAAATGAAGATCAGGCTATTTCTGAGGTATTAGAATGCTCCTTCCCCATGCCTGGCTAGGTACTAATGTATAGTTCAGAGGTTTGTTTTTATTGGGAGTTCCTCCTCTCTTCTTATGACAGGCAGGTGGTAGGAGTGGAGGGGAGTTGAGGGTAAGCCTCTGGCCTGCTACATCGGGGGCTCCACGTGGGGCTCCGTTGTGTCTGTCTGCACAAGCCCCAGAGAGACGGTGTGGCATGCACACAGACCAAACCAACTCGGGGACCAGGCTGACCTGATGCCGCTGGACTGTAGTTTTCTGAAGCACAAAACCCACAGGTGCCCCGCGGAGGCAGAGCTGCTTCTGGCTGTCACTGGTGAGCCCTGTGAGCAGTTGGCAACACTGCAGCAGAGCCTTCCATGGCAGCACCGGTGGCCCCAACAGCCCCGGGCAGCACTCAGGGTAAAAGCAGGAGAAGTTAACATGAACAGGCAAAGCCAGTGTCTTCACCAAATGATAGGTCAGTTCTTAGATCATGTCCGTGGTTGTTGGGGTTTTTTCTTTTTCTTTCCATGATCATACTAGCATCCATCCCACCACTGTTCCTCTGAAAAGTGAGGGCCTTCAGTCCTGTTTTAGACAGAGTCAGCAGATAATGGAAGTTCCAGCTTTGAGGTAGACAGAAGTATACATTTCAAGATGGGTGTATGGTAAGCACAGTGAGGAAGCGGTGACCCACGCACATGGGGTACCTCTTCCCAAGCGTTCTCTCTGCAGGATGAAGAATTTACTAGTGGTGACAGTACTAGCTCATCTTTTGACCCACATAACTGGACTCACAGTGTGCTTACTGGCTTAGAATACGTTTTCTGGCCCTTGGAAGGTCTATCACATTCCAGTTCCCCTAGGCTGAATGTTTAAGTGTTCCAGGCAGGTGGCTGAGCTGTTGACCCCCTCTAGTCCTTCTGCATTGCCTCCAACATTAAATCCATTTCCTTTTTAACTCCTTATTTTTAACTTGATAAAACTCTTAAAAGACCGATTTCCTCCTCTTCTTTTCCATCTTGGTTTTATGATGGCAAACCTTCATCAGAGTCGTTTAAATTTATATCCGGCCATCTCCATTTGTTTGCTAATGGCTTGATAACCTGATATGTCATATACTTTTTTTTTTTTTTACCAGTTATCTTCAACACTAATTTATTGAGCACTAGTAACATGTAGTAATATGCAAAAGTATTTGAGCCAGTTAAAATCTAGCTCTGTAAAGTGATAAACAGCATTACTGGAAATGTTTCTTGTCTTCTTGAAGACATTAAGACAATCATTGTCACTAACCACTCGTTTCCATCATTTACCTTCTGCCCTGTAGCTTTCCACGTGTGTCTTTCTGCATGGTGCATCAAGCGGGCCTGAGCGTGAACTGAGCTTTGTGCTTCCTCACTGCTCAGTGACCTAAGCAAGACAGTTAAGCTCTCTGGATCTTGGGTTTTCATCTTGTAACGGGGGGATTTAGTGCGATGCCCGATACTGCACTCCACGAGTATGAATGAGCCTGTGGGCGTTAGTTGTGGTCCCTCTGCCTCCATTTATTTCTCTGACCTCTGCTTACCTCATCTGAGAGACTATTGTGATTGATCGCCGGATCTCCCCTCTTAATTTTGGTGAAGACGAAGAAAAAGTTAGAAAACAGTTGTCAATGAACGGAAAATCCATTCTGAGGGAAGGTGATTAATCAGAATGTGGACGTTTTCGCTTTTCATAAACGGTATTAACTGGAAAATTATATATACAAGTAATACAAGAATCAACCATTAGACTGTTTGAGGCTCCTGAACGGTAAAATTGTGAACGTGTTTCCTGAAATGCAATCTTTAAAGAGGAAAGCAATGTGATCTTGTCAATACTGACCAGCACTGAAAACTCCCTGTTGGCTTCCAGATACTGAGTTTTTACTGTCTCCTTTGACTTGTTCACTGAACTCATTACTGAAGAAAAACCAGTCATGCTGAATATCTTTGAGTACTTCAAGTCTCTCTACATTCCTAATGCCTTTCTTAACCTGTTTTAGCATCTCCCTATATTCTTTCCCGTGTGCTTCCCTTCTTGTAAGTATTGCATATTCTTTTCCTTTTTTTTTCATTTCCTTATTTGTTTCAGTTATTTGAACTTTAATGACCCTTCCACCAAGTTGGAGGAAGTATTACTGCTAGTCTAGTCCCCATCTTCTGACCTAGGCTTTTCCCTTTGGGTTACCCTGAATTTTCTGTTTCAGGCCACAAGAATGCTACATCAGTAGAGGACACCAAGCCCATTTTCCCTACAGCTGTGGTCTTCCGCCCTCAGCGTGCACCAGCATCGCATGGGAAAGGTGCCACTGCTCCACTCCTGGACCCCTCCCCCCACCAGGGAGCTGGGAATGTGGGCCCAAGGAGCATTTTTTTAAAGACCTCCTATGATGCTACTGAACAGTCAGGTTGAGAACCCCTGCTACTGATGGCAAAATATTGTAATTCCCAAATCACCTACTATATTGTCCTATATCTCCTGGTTCATAATTCTTTGGTTTAATTGGGCTGATCTTCCATAGGTTTTAGGAAATTATCATTGACTCAAGTTTATTTAAAGTTACATAGTCTTATCAATTACTACTTTTTATCTCAAAATAGTCATTTTTCTTTTTAAGTCTCCTCATTGCTTCTTCATACCTAGTATTTTTAGGTTGGTTCTTTCTGAAAGTTAATTATTTCACAGGATGATTTTAATTGAAGAAACCACCACTCATGTCTTTTTTCTGTTGACTTTCAAAATGCTTCCTAATTTTGTGTAGTCTGTTTTTTAACTAATTCATTTCACAGTTTTTCATCATCTTCCTCGAGTATGTTTCTAGCATTCACGAGTTATTTAGTGGTTTCAGGGAAGTAATTTGTATGCTTCATGGACTAAAATGGCTTTTTTTAACTTTTTTATTTTTTATTTTTCTTTGAGAGACAGACCATGAGCAG
The DNA here is from genome assembly GCF_008692635.1 of Crocuta crocuta. NCBI lineage: Eukaryota > Metazoa > Chordata > Mammalia > Carnivora > Hyaenidae > Crocuta > Crocuta crocuta. Next base: position 3,685,619 of record NW_027530974.1, read on the forward strand.
GGGAGGGGTAGAGAAAGAGGGAGACACAGAATCTGAAGCAGGTTCCAGGCTCTGAGCTGTCAGCACAGTGCCTGATGCAGGGGTTGAACTCGCACACAAGGAGATCATGACCTGGCTGAAGTCAGACACTCAGCTGAGTCACCCAGGCGCCCCTAAAATGGCTTTTATACAGCCTCCATTCTTAAGTATTTTTCTGCCCTTTAAAGAATGAGTAGTTTGGAGTATGTTTTTCTGAGTGCTAATACTGTACCAGTAGCCAGTAGTTACAAAGTTTTGGAGCCCGCTCAGCCAGCGAGCAGGGCTCCAGCCCACGTTAAATAACCAGGATGCAACTGGTCACGCCTGGAACTGGGAAGAGAGCACCTGATTCATTCTTCGGAGAGAATGTCAGAGATGGAAGAGAGACCCTACTTACGGCAAACCTTAATTATTCATCTGTTAAGATTTTTAGTTAAGTTGGGTTTGTTTGGGCTTCTTTTGGTTCCTGTTTTATAGGGAAAATACTTGAATGAAGAGATTTGAGGAAAGCTATTGTGGCCATAGAGTTGGCCATGGCCAGCATGCAGTAGCAAAACTAGAAGCCAGAGGGGCAGTAAGGCAGATGGAGTAGTCAAGATCTAGAATAATCACTGTGAAAATCAGGTGAATCAAGAGAACAATGCAGAGGCCAGGCCAAGGAGGGTTAATAAACTAGATGTGAGTGTACAGGGTGGTGGTGCATCTGTCCCTTCCCACTATCAACTGATGGAAGACATGATCCCCAAGGGCCTGTGACCCTGGGGGTCTCTAGCCATAGTCACAACAGTGATCAGTGTCCTGCCACGCACGTTGGCAGTGGGCCAGGGAGGAGAGACCTTGAAGACGCTGTTGAGAAAACAGAAGACATGCAGACCAGATTTATCCATTTATCAGATGCTGCCCAAGAGTCACATGTCATGCTGGGGCCCAGGTACAGAGGCGGCCTCCTCCTCAGGGGAGTCAGCTCCTTACAACCCAATGTGACAAGTGCCAGAGGGCACCACAAGAGATACCAACTCCAGCTTGGGGCCATCAGGGAGACCCCTTGTGAGGGCAGTGCCCAGAAACACTGCTCAGGCCCTTGGACAGGATGGGTGCTACCCAAGCAGCGCTCAGACTTCCCCAGTGCAGCCGACAGTAAGAAGCTAACATAGACCCAGCATGGACATTTGCTACAGCAGCTGGAATAGGAAAGAGCTTGTCTCAGACTTTAGGATTTGGGAGTGACTGGCAGTTTTGCCCAGCCTGGGCAAGTGGCTAATCTGGTAGCACATTGCTGTGGTTTCCAGCACATTTATGGAAAGTGTGGTGCTGGTCACCAGGGATAGTCTGGCCTTCTCTCCCATTTGCTGTGCTACTTGTATCACCTTGGGGCTCCAGAGGCCAAGCCAGCAGAACATAATGACTAGAATTTGTGGTCGGGCCCGGGGTCAGCGGGTGTCCAGTGAATCCACAACATAACTGAGCACTGGGAATGGACAGGACAGGGAAGATGTGCCTGTGCAGCAGACATTATTCTTAATGATAGCCGTTCTAATATTTCAATTTGATTACATCCAATGTGTATGATGAAGAGGCCCGGTGTCTTCAGTGACTCTTTACTGGATTTGTCTTAATACAGTGTACAAAAATAAAGCCCCCCCCCCCCAAGCACAGCATTTGGGGGTCTCTGTGGTGATGTAAAAATGAGCTTGCATGTCATCTCTGAATCCCAAAGCCAGAGGAGCAGGTGGTGCCCGAGCACATCTTACTGCGGTGGGGGACCTGACGCGTGCACTAATACTCAGAGACCTTCCTGGAAGAATCTAGGTGGGCTGGGAGTCATGGGGCAACAAGTGTTGACAGATTCTAAAGACCATGTGTGCCCTCCTGCAGGGTGCCAGGCAGGGACTAGAGTTCCCCTGCCTGATGTGCAGCAAGAAAGATGTGGCTGTGGCCAGTGATGTGGTCCGCAGGGGAGGGGCAGAGCTCTTCTGGTACTTGGAGGTTGGCTGGAATTGAAGTTGAGGCACCATTGCCCTTAAACACAGGTCTGCTGGGGAGGATTCTGTGGTGGGTGTTGCTGTTTGAAACAATGGGGTGTAATTAGCCTGAAAGTGAGCATGAAGCTCTAAAGACAGATTTGTGGGGAGAGAGAGAGATTTGGGAGCAACCTGCCGTGGAGAACAGAAGAGGGACCAGGCAGAGAAAGCAGAGCCCGCTTCAGCACCTTAAAAACACAGACGTGCAGCACTTGGCTGTCTTCAGTTAGAGAATGTTCCTTTAGCTTGGGAAGCCGCAGGGGCCTTTGCCGTGGAAGTCCTTTCTGTTGGGGTGGGGATGGCAGTGTCCAGGCACTTTGCAGTGGCATTTGGGTGGAGCCCCTGCCTGGCAAGTTCCTCCTGGAGGGGCTGGGCTGATGAATACCAAAGCTCTATCTGAATGTGGCGATTGATTGTAATCATTTCCATCCTAATTCCCCCCTGAGCAGTTTCTGGTTGCTTTATGCATGGCCTCTTGAAGCTAATCATTTTTAGTTAGATGGTTTTATTTTTAGGGCCAGGTCTAAAACGTGGCTGTGAATAAATTCTTTCTTGATCTTGGACAAAAAGAATGACTTTGATACTGAGCAACGGAAAGAAAACCTGCAGCCAGTTCTGCTATAATGCGACATATGCATCCCTAAAAATTACCACACTGTGCAAAATCATGCACTAAACACCACCAGGCTTATGTGGGAAATGGAGTAGGAAACTTTGTCATTGTCATATTTAAAAATAAGGTAGGACCCAATAAAGGTGGCACTACAATTTGACATATTAAATGGTTAAGAAAACCATAAATACTGCAATAAACATGGCACTTTATCATGAAAAAGGCATGCAGTTTGCTGGTAGAAGTGGGTGCGGGAAGGGTTACAGCACGTTGGTTGTTGTAAAGCAGTGAAGAGGGATCTGAAATCACACAGAAAGCAGGGGTGGCTATTGGAGGTGTGTGTGTTGTGTATTCCTGCCCAGCCAAAGTCCTGAATGCAGTTGTGCATTCACCAGCTTTCTCCAGACAAAATTGGGCATGAACATTACACAGAATCTGCAGTGTGCTCAAAACTGTTCCTAATCTACCCATTCTGTTGAAGCAAAACATTATAGCACCACTGACCATATTTTACTGTCTTTTATGAAGACAACTAAGAATAAGCATACATAGTCTTAAATCCAGAGATCCCTACAGACAGGGGCCTGTATTTGAAGGAGTTGGAGCAGAGACTTTTATAATTATTTATAAAGAATTGATTCATTTAACACGTTATGGGGAAAAAAGGGATATAATGTTTCAAACCTCCCTTTCACATTCATTTGAAATGTTTTCTATTAATAAATTCAGTTTGCAGATTATATAATCTGAATAAAGTGGTAGGCTTCTGTATGGTTAAATAGGGTTAGGTTCAGTAGGTGTGGGGCAGTGTTTTGAAGTGTTAAACTCTGTAAAGGAGTTCTGTAGACACTGGGGCACCTGGGTAGCTCAGTCAGTTGACCCTTTATTTCCGCTCAGGTCATGTTCTCATGGTTCATGGATTGAGCCCCACATCAGGCTCCGCACTGACAGCACAGAGTCCCAGTTTGGGATATAGGGGCCTGAAGCCTGCTTCAGATTCTGTCTTCCTCTCTTTCTGCCTCCCCCCAACTCACTCCGAGCTGTCAGCACAGAGCCCGATGTGGGACTTAAACTCACAAACCACGAGATCATGACCTGAGCCAAAGTTGGACGCCCAACCAACTGAGCCCAGGTGCCCAAATTTACCAACTTTTGATTAAATAACCATAAACTAAAGTATATTTAAAGAAATACCAATAAATCTTTTAGCTATTTAAAAACATCCCAGAAATTTTTGTCTGGATTTTGGTTGCTGTAGTCTGTTTTCAAGTAGTTTTTATGCTGATATCAATATGTTGTAAAAATTTACAAAATACCAAGAATATAAAAATTACCCATATTTCTGTCACTGAGAGCCATTATTGACATTTTTATGTATTTATGTTCTTAGTAAACTCACATGTAAGCATTGTTGATTATACTCTTAATACCTTTTGATATCTTTCATTTTCATTTCTGTGCTGTATAATTTTGGTCATAACAAAGTAATAGAACACAAGCTTGAGAACAGATCTGCAGACACAACGCAACTTTCACATGTCCCCTGTGGTTTTAATTAGACTTACGTTAACAGCTTGGCATATGTAACATATAATGTAAATAGTAGCTGCTGTGATGCACTTACTGACCTGTCTGTTAACAGTCTATGCATCCTGATAATGGCTGCTTTCTGTGTGTCAGGTGCATGTATTTCATTGGTCATTTAACCATTTCCTTACTATTACATTTAGGGCTCTTTACAGTTTCTCCATTTTAAAAATAAATTATGTGAATACCTTTTATATGTGAAAAGATGCCCTCATCTAATTTCTTTTCTTTTTGTTAGAGTGGAATTCTAAAAGCGGAATTACAGGGACAGAGGTTTATGGACACATTAGAAGGGCATCTGTGTATGAATGTGTGTTCTTCACCAGCCCTGATTTAACTGCCGTATTTTAAAAAGGTTTCCTAATTTATAGGTAGAAAAATTTGTTTCCTTTTTTATTTGGGAGATCAGTTTTTCATGTTTTGGTGTTTTTATTCCATTGTATGCATTTTTCTGTGCTCATGGTGTGTGTATGTGTCTGTGTTTCATTTTGAGTTAAGACATAAAGTGTTCTAAGAAAATTAACCACTAGGTTTTTGATTACCACTTACTGATCTTTACCAACTTCTGTTTATTTGTAATACACATATTGTCATCCTAAGAGCTAGTCTTAGGTTAATTCTAGTTGGTCATTTTCCCCTACACTAGAACCGTGTCCTTAATAGTTATGAATATACAACTAGCAAAGCACATCTCACTCATTATTCTCTTCCAAGATTTCTTAGCTTGTCTTCCAGCCAAATCTTAGTCACCAGGGTTGTGATTAGAAGTCTATTAGAATTGAAATTGAGAAAGATATGTAGCTTTGCAGTATTTAATGTTAATAAAATGAGACCATGGTGTCACAAGAAATAAGTAAAATTGGTGTGTGGTTTTGTTGCATGCTGTCAGTGTCAGGTTGTGGCATCAAAGTTAAATTATCTTCATCACAAAGTGAATTTGGTAGATTTCCTTCTTTTCTCAGAACTTTGAAACAGTTTTCTTCTGTATTCATAAGCTTCTACCTTGCCTAGCCCCAAATAACTTTACTTTTATCTTTTCTTGGTTATTTTTTCTCTTTGCTCCTGTTGTATCTGATCTCAGTCTTGAGAATTCATATTTTTCCAGTAAGGTGTCAATTTCTTGAAGACACTCTAATGTATTTATGTAGTGTATACAAAGTGGTTTTTATTACCTTCTGGTTAGGTTGATGTGAAAGCAAGGGAGAGTGTGAATGAGTGAGTGAGTGAGTGAGTGAGTGAGTGAGAGTGATTAGGCCAATTACTATCTCCTATTTTTAGTTAATTAAACTTAATATATAGCCTGTGCAGGTTCACTTTTACCCACATATTTATCAGTTCTGGTGCTCTTCATTCTTTTGTATATATCCAAGCTTCTGTCTGCTAGCATTTTGCCTAAAGAACTTCCTTTAGTATTTCTTATACTGCAGGTCGCCTGGCTACAAATTTTCTCAGCTTTTGTCTGGAAAAGTTTTTATTTCTCCAGTGTTTCTGAAAGACAAATACGGTCCGTGTGTGCTATAAGCTTTTTATTTCTTACTTCATGCACTTTAAAGATGCCATCCCTTTTCTGCTGTCTTCTCTACTTTCAAAGATAAATACACAGTTGTTACATTGTTCTGTCTGTTAGGTCTTTTTTCTCTCTGTCTGCTTTGAAGATTTTCTATTTATCACTAGCATTTGCAGATTAATTATGATGTGCCTTACTGTGGTTTTCTTTCTGTTTATCTTGATTGCTATTTGTTAAGCTTCTTGGGACTGTAAGCTTCTGGTTTTCATCAAATATGGAAAACTTTGAGCCATTATTTCTGCAAATGTTTTTACACACATGCACACACCCTTTCTTGGACTCAAATTACACATATGCTAGATGGTCCGATATACCACAGGAGACTCGGGCTCTACTGTTTTTTTCTTTTTCTTTTTTTGCTTCATTTCTGATAGAATCTATTGGTCCTCAAGTTCTCTGATCTTTTTTTCCCTCTGATCTTATCTTATGCAGGGTCTAATAAACATATCCAATGAAATTCATATGTTTGTGTTCCTTCAAAAAATTTTTATGCTTATTTTTGAGAGAGACAGAGTGTGAGCTGGAGAGAGGCAGAGAGACACACACACACATACAGAATCCGAAGCAGGCTCCAGGCTCTGAGCTGTCAGCACAGAGTCTGACGCGGGACTCGAACATGACCTGAGCCAAAGTCAGACACCTAACTGACTGAGCCATCCAGGCACCCATATTTTTTTTAATTCTTGAGCACACTGAGGTTATTTATAAGTTTTGGAAATGTCCTTCTCTCTTATTTCATCATCTCTTATTTTTCGATCTCTTTCTATTAACTGATTTAGTCTTGATCATGGGTCCAGTTTTTCTACTTCTTAGCATGTCTACTAATTTTTTTGGCTGTTAAACACTAGGACTTCTACATTTTGGGGCGCTGGATTTTATTGTCCACTTTTCAAAGTGTTAGGTTTGTTCTGACAGCCGGTTGTCACTTGCAAATCTGTTTGATCTTTTCAGGGCTTATTTTTAAGTGTTGTTAGTGCAGTTCTAGAGTATCCTTTATCCTGGAGCTAGAATACTTCCACCATTAATATGCACCTGCTCCAGGGTCTCGACCCAGTGTCCTCCACACTCTGGCTGGTGATTACACCCAGCCCTATGTATTCTCTGGCAGTTACAGGTTTTATACGTAGCTTTTTCCTCAAAAGTTGTTGGTCTGCCAAGGCTTGTGGAGTTTCACTTCAGGCACACTCAGATTGGTGTTCAGCAAGGACTCCAGAGAATCCCTCAGCAGTTTTGGAACTTTCTGTGTAGCTCCCTTCTTTTCAGTACCCTGCCCCAGACATCAAAGCCTTCTGGGCTCCTCCGGATTTTAGCACTTCTGCTGAGTCACACGCAGTATCCCGGCACCTACCGTGTGGAAATAGCCTCCAGACAGAAAGCCTGGGATGTCGGGAACGCGGTCCTGCGCTGCCTGTTGTCCAGCTTCTGAAATAGTTGTTTGGTAGATTTTGTTCAGTTTTCTTCTTCTCGCTGGCGAGTAATGAAGCGCAGCTACTGTTTCTCCTTGTGTAAAGAGACATGCTTTTTGAAGCAGTGCGTTCCAACAGGTTAACAAATACATGTTTGAGGGTGTCCTTTTTACTCTCAAGCGTGTTAAAAGAAAACTGTTTATTAGAAGAGGCACTAAAATGGGTTTTTCCCTGGCTGGCTTTTATGCCAATAAATCCTAGGAAGGCATTTAGTAGTCTCTGAATCCAAATCCTTGAGGAACTGTCCACTCACTGAGAATGTTTGCTCTACTATTCCATCAGAGCTGTTGGTCTAGGGAGTCAACGGTGAATTTTCACACAGTTTACGTTTGGAGGATATTTTTTCCTGAATCTTAATGTTTACCTTTTAGATTGGTCATTAATAGTTGATTTTTCCTCCAAACCATTGCACCTGCTGTTCCCAGATTGGCACCAGGTGATCAGCTAGCTGTGTGACACTGGGCAGGCCACTTACCTTCTCATCCCTGAGTGGAGGGCACTGGACTGGTGGCACTTGAAGGTCCTTTACCTTCATTTATTCAGTAAATATGGAGTGTTCCAAGCTCTGGGGCTACATTAGTGAATGAGACACACAGGGGCCCTGCTCTCACAGAGCTTAGTGGAGTACTATGACAATATATACACTAACTAAAAAATCAAATGAGGAAGAAATACCTATGGTGAGGAGAGCTATGAGGAAAACAAGCCTGGGTGATGTGAATGGCGGTGGGAGGGCCCCCATTAGAGGGGTGCTCCACAAAGGCCTGTCTGGAGAGGTGACATTTGAGCTGCCGTTCAGATGAGCAGAAGGAACCAGCCATTTAAAGCTCTAGGGCAAGGTCATTGTAGGCTTAGAGAAAAGCAAGTACAAAGGACCTGGCCAGTGAAAGAACACCATGGCTGGGTTGTCATGAGTGAGGGACTAACGGTCATAAATGACAGGTGGGTGTGAGGTGGGGGTCAGGATCTAGCTCAGTGCTGGCAGCCTGTGATTCTGAGATGCTGTCCCGCTGTGAACACTTCTCTACCCAAATAGGGCACAGTTAGATGTCACATGGTCCTGTAGGTAGATAACAAGGGGTCCCAGGAGTCCTACTGAGGTGGGTGTGGTAGTTGAGGCCCTAGCAGGATCACAGGGTCTGAAATCAGCAGGGACTGTAATGATACCAGTGAGCCAATGCAGTTTTAACAGGGAGATGAAGGCCAAGTTCAACAATCCTGGTCAGCATGAGCCAACATGAATCCATTTCCGCATTTGCAGAATAACGGATAGCTCCATAGTACCTATTGCCTCAAAGAAAAGAAAATGGGCTTTTTGTGAAGCTCACATATAAAGGCTGCATAGACCCCATAGCCTAGAAATCCTGCTTCTGTGGAAAGAAGCCACCAGGAAATCTACCTGTAGAGGTAAGGAATGTGTGCCTTTTAAATAGGGAAAGAAAAGAGACAGAGAACAGTTCAGGGGTGGAGGGGACTGATCCAAAGTCAGCAGGCTTTGTCCTGGTGGAAGGCAGCTACCCACCCTTCCAACAGGCCTTCCCCAGTGTTGCTGGGTCTTTCTGTGTTCTGATACAGCACCAATTAATTCAGCTCAGAGTTAGTAACTCACAAAGATCCAGACAGCTCTCACCTGTTGTTACTAGCACACTGGCATGTGTAGTCTACAAGAACGCCCTCCTCCTGGGCAGGCTGGAGCCTCCACTCATTTCGATTTTGTCAGATCACCCTTCACCCCTGAGGCAGGTGGTCTCCAGCTTGCCCCTGTGCACAGCACTGCTTCTCATGTGCTCCCTCTTTAGGCAAGGAAAGCACTGTCAGACATCAAGGGCCCTCTCACCTGCAGCTGTAGCTCTGTGTTCTTGAAAACAGCATTTTAACAAATGGATGTTTTTTATTTAACAACTTTGATCTGTCTTTCATTGTATCCTGCAGTCTGGCTTGCTTGCCCTTTTTGCTCTAGGGACACAACTTGCCTGAGTTTATTAATGGCTCCCAATCTCCCCTCCATTGCCTCTTCTCCCTTCTCCTCACCTCTCTGAGGCATATGCCACTGTTGACACATCCTCATGGCCACAGCATCCTCTCCTTCCTCAGAGGGAAGCCTCGTACAGCCTCTGGCTTCCCCGCTGCCTCCTGGTCCCACATGTGGCTGCCCAGGAGGTTCACTCCTCACTCTTCCCTTTGGAGCTCCTGCTTTCTGATCCAACCATCATCTCTGGGCACCAGTTCCCTAGTACTCATCCCCACTCTGACTTTTCCTGCCTCTGCTTCTGGACTCCAGAACATCTGCACCCAAATATTAACTGTGGATAAAACCAAATTTCTCACCTGTCCTCATCTCCCAGCTACGTCAGACTCCCCTGTGGGTGCCCCATCTACACACCCAGGCTTAATGGTTCAGTCATCTGTGGTCCATTTCCCTGTTACTCAGAAGTTATCTGGTCATGTGGCCTCTAGCTGCAGTGGAGTGTATAGAGGATGGAGGAGACATGGAGGCAGCAAGTGTAGACCCAGTGAGGCCGTGATGGGTGTGAGGAGGGAGGGCAGTGCTGAGAAGAGCAGATTAGAGGGGTATCTGAGAGCACAAGAGATTGAAGAAGGTGTTTAAACACAGATTGAGGGGGGTGCGCCTTGGTGGCTCAGTCGGTTAAGCGTCCGACTTTGGCTCAGGTCATGATCTCATGGTTTGTGGGTTTGAGCCCCGCGTCGGCCTCTGTGCTGACAGCTAGCTCAGAGCCTGGAGCCTGTTTCAGGTTCTGTATCTCCCTCTCTCTCTGACCCTCCCATGTTCATGCTGTGTCTGTCTGTCTGTCTGTCTGTCTGTCTGTCTGCAGCACAGAGCCTCAGAAATAAAACATAAAAAAAAAGAAGAAGAAAAAAACCACAGATGGGGGAGATTCTGATAGAAGAGAGATTGAAAGTTAAAGAGAAAGGATCCTTACTAGCTTCCTCAGAAGGATTCAGCAACACCTGGTGCTGCTGCTAACAACAGCTAATCAAATGATCTTTCAGTTGGAGATCCTCACCAGCATTGGAGTGACAGAGGCCAAGGTTATGTGTTGCAGCATTGTTTGTAATAACAAACAACCACTGAATTATTTGTGTTTATTGCAGTGTAGATAGGTAAAAATGGATTATAGAACATCTATTCAGTGGACTGCTATGGAGCCTTAGAAAAGAACAAAACTATGACCTGATAAGACAAGTTCTAAGATACTGTCAAGTGAATAAGCAAGATATTTGTCTACTAAACTACCAGTTGTGACTTATAAAGCAGAGTGGAAATATTTATATTCTTATTTTCCTGTGTATATATCAAGACACAGTGGAAGGACACTGGGAAGCCAAACTCGGTAGCTAACCAGAGTGAGGGGGAGGGGTTCCTGGGCAAATGGAGAGCATGAGTGGCAGGAGACCTTTTACCATATATGTTTTTACAGCTGTAGATTCTTGAACTATGTGCATGTATTATAACCTCTTCCAAATTTTCAAAAAAATTTTTTTAAAAAAACCTCTAAAGTATTTCAACCAATTGAATGAAACGAAAGCCCTGTTGTTTTTACAAAGGGAGATTATTTGACTTCTCTAAATGTCCATTCATGAGTCTTTTCTGATAGTCCTGGCTTATTTTCTTTCATTGTGGAGGAAGGATTTCTGACCTATAATTCATGTTCTTCTCCTCAGAGAACTTCTTCCAATGCTAATTTTATTAGTAAACCTTGATCATCCAGTTTTCCTACATTTCTTCCCCTTTCTCCATGCCCCACCCCCCCAAAAAAAGCTCTACACATTCCTTACCAGGTGAGATAATATTCAGGAAATTCATATGGATCATTATTTACCTTTAATACTTGAATTCTTACCCTGACATAACATGATAATTCTTTTTTTTTTTTTTAAACATTTTTATTTATTTCTAGGAGAGAGAGAGACAGCATGAGCAGGGGAGGGTCAGAGAGAGAGGGAGTCACAGACTGAAACAGGCTCCAGGCTCTGAGCTGGCAGTCAGCACAGAGCCCGACGCGGGGCTCGAACCCATGAACCACGAGATCATGACCTAAGCGAAAGTCGGACGCTCAACTGACTAAGCCACCCAGGCGCCCCGTAACATAACATGATAATTCTATGAAAGCATTAACTGGAACTCTTTTCCTTTGTTATAAGAAATATTAGGTTCAGGAGACCATATCTTTAAGACACAGAAACCAGGTTAAGACACAGAAACCAGGCTGAGGAGCTGACACAGGAGGAAAAAATAGCAAAACAGTTTATGTGGCAGGAAAGAGAATTGTCTTGGAATTCTACTTAGAAGGCTATTTGAAAATGTAGAACTGGGACCAGTGGGCAGATAGTCACCTCCCAGGGCATCAGAAGAAAGAACTGAGAGTTTCAAGTGCCCCACAAGGGGGCGGTGGTCTGCAGTGGTGGCCACAGCAACGCTTGGTAGACCAGTAGAAGTGGGTGGTTGCCTCCAGTATGTGTACAATTCCATCTTCCATTCAGAAAAAAGAAATTTCTACAGAATGGCAGGTGGCATTGGCTGGAATAATAAGATACTTTCTTTTTTCGTGCCAACTCCTTAAGCCTGGAAGACATACTCTTCATGAGACCCCATTCTCTTTTAATCCCATTCTTCAGTAGTCTCAAATTCTGTAGCTTCTTTTCAGCAAGTACCTTTCCATCTTTATTTTTTAGGCAAGATAAGAGGGTGATTTCCTTATCAGACTTGGAAGGAGAAAAAATGCCTTTCAAAGTAGATTTTTTTAACAGCCTTGCTTTGTGCATTAAATCGTGGGTTCATAATGAGCACTTTTGCCCAATTTAGAGACAACACTGGGGGAGAGAGTCAGTAGCTGGACATCACAGACCACTGTGATTTCAAACTCTTGGCAGGTACATCTCCGTTTATGGACGCACTAACAGCCAATGGAACAACCAACATACAGACATCTGTTACAGGAGTGACAGCCGGGAAAAGGAAATTTATTGACGACAGAAGAGACCAGCCTTTTGACAAGCGGTTGCGTTTCAGTGTGAGGCAAACAGAAAGTGCCTACAGATACAGAGATATTGTCGTCAGGAAGCAGGATGGCTTCACCCACATCTTGTTGTCAACAAAATCATCAGAGAATAACTCACTAAACCCAGAGGTGAGAGACGTTCCTTGGGCTGCTTTGTGCTTCTTGTTTTTCCACGCCCTTGTTTCCCCGGGCCGGGCTTAGTGGCATCGGTGCTCTTTGTGCCCTTCCTAACTCTCCTTCTGGGCCATCATGCAGCCCCTCCAGAAGGTAGGAAGCAGAGGTGAGGTGGAGTGGTCTTCCCCGGGGCTACACTGTGCCTTTGGCGCAACAAGTCGAGTGCATCTGTGCCTGTGCGTGTCCGCCTCCTTCTCCAGGGGGCACAGGCCTCCCAGGCCACCCCCGCCCCCCAGCCTCGCATACAAAACTCTGTGTGCGCATGCTCATCTTTAGCTTGTCTTCAGACTCTTCGAAGGGCTCTTAGTTCAGACAAGATTAAAATGGCCCTGGGCCCCCAGTTCCATCATTCCTGTGAGTCTTTAGCATTGTGGTGGAACTTCGTTCCCATCATCTGTTGTCTGTAGTACCTGGTAAAGTTGTCTTTCAAGGATCCAGGGGAGAAACTGCTGCTTGCATGCAGAGAGGTTCAAAACCGAACTCGAAAGTATCTAAAATTCAGTATTTTGGAAATTTATGTCCTCTTAGTTGTTTGTTTTCCACTTGTGAGCCAGCTAGATGAGGCTTTTTCCAGGCAAGAAAACCAAACTCCACAAAGCTTATAAGTCTGGCCAGGGTCACATGACAAACCGGTTCAGGGCTGGTCCCCAGTACATTTTTAGACCGCAGAGTCCCTTCATTGGTTATTTGCGCGTGTTTCATAGAGATCATTTTCAATGGTTTTGTGCCCATCTCAAACGACTTATGCTTAATATATGTGAGCACCAAACTACTGGAGTTTCTGCCCCAAGTGTGGTAGGCTGGTGTTTAAAAAAAAAAAAAAGGGCAGGGAACCCTAATTTCTTTCAACTGGTTGAATATGCCACCTGCTGTCCAAACTGTAGAAATGCCAAGTGGATATCCTGTGTAACTTGCCTCATTTACTGAGAGTCACAGTGATCAGAATATTAAGGTAATTTAGATTTACATGTCTTTCTAATCATACTCTGTTCATAATTAGTTATGTAAGTTACTCTGTCCCCAACATTCCCAGTCTCAGGTTATAGGAAATAAGAAGGTTGTGAATTATTTTAAATTGTGGTAGATACAGGGAACAGTATCAGCCTTATACTGTACTTTCTCCAGGTCCAGATTATCCAGTAATGGATTCTGTGTCAGAAATACTCTTAGCCACTTTAACTTCTGGTGACTTCCAGGTAATGAAAGAAGTCCAGAGTGCCCTGAGCACGGCTGCTGCCGACGATAGCAAGCTGGTGCTGCTCAGCGCGGTGGGCAGTGTCTTCTGCTGCGGTCTCGACTTTATTTATTTTATACGGCGTTTAACAGATGACAGAAAAAGAGAAAGCACTAAAATGGCGGAAGCTATCAGGTATGCATAAGTGGTGTTTTTTAACGATTGGTTTGAGTGTCTCGCTCCTCATGTACCAATCCCTGGTAGAACAGGCTCCAACAAGCCTTGTGAGTAACATGCGTGTCTCCCTCCACTGAGAGACACTGGTATCAAAATTAATTAAATCATCTGTCTTTTCTGTGGGCCTGGCATAAATTACTGCTTGCCTTGAGCAAATAACTGATTTCAAGGCTGGCTCAAACCCAGTGAGTGCACAGGGACTGTTCTAATGATTAGCGTATACAATAGCATATAGCCAGAGTTTCCATTATTTGTACTATGAGCATGTTCTGTCTTCAGCCTTTAAATAAAGATGCATTCTCTTTCACATAATAACTTACCATTTGCTTGACTCTGAAATAAATTGGCTAGCCTTTAAGACAAGCTAGTTCCATAACATCACATGAAAAGTTTGTTTTAGTACAAGTAGTACACATTCTTGTTCAAGTTCATCCTGAGTTCCAGCTACCCACTCTACTTGATCATATAGAGTAAAAAGTTAGAGTTCCTTTTCTCTCAGATGCTCCCCTCCCCCAGGAACCCACCTTCATTTATGTCTCCCCAGCCTTTCTGTCAACACTGTCAAATATGCATTCCATACATATTATAGATAATACAGATTTATTTTTAGTTCTGTTAAATAAATGGAATTATACTGTGTGTTGTTTTGCAACTTTTTTTTTTTCCATTTAGCAGTATGACTTTAGATATTTCCATCTCTTCCATTTGGGAATTTTCCCCTACTGTCTCCTAACATTACAAAAAAGCTTCCCTAGGATCACCTAATTCTGTTAAGCATATCCAGGTACATATTCTGTTTCCATTTCCCTCACTTCTCATGCTAACCACTGGAAGTGTAATCAAATGTATCTATTTATTTAGAAATTAATCTTATTTAAAGTGAATGAAACCCAGTCACCAACCCAGTCACCAACCAAGAAGACCATTGGACTGTCCTACCCACCTCACTAAAGTGACCTATCCCTGAATGACCCCTAAGAACCCTTTGCATATGCATTTGCCTTGATGATGTACAAGTAGATGGGAAGTTACATGCACAGATGTGCAAAGTAAACTTGGTTGGATCCTAAAATCTGCAGATAACATGGTTGAGTTGAGCTTCTCTGGGTGATTATTGGGCTCCTCGTGGCTGAGACCCTATGCCACAACCTTGGGGGCCCAGGGCTTCCTGGTCCCCCAGACCATCCTAGAGGTGCACATCGGGATTAGTGGGAGTGCTTTCTTCTGTCTTGGTGGGTGTGGGGTGGGGCAGGGCAGCTGGCTGACTTCCCAAGATGGCTCTGATGGGTGCTGCCCTAATTGGCCCATCAGGGGAGCCCTGGAACCCCATATATTAGGGTTTCAGGACGTTGACTTGGCCTTTTATAACATTTTTAATAATTTCCAAAATTGATCAGTTTTCTCACTGTGTACAGATGCATGCATGCATACAAGAGGCTCCTTTTTGAACATTACTATTTCTTAGGCTATCATGGTAGTTGTTTTTCCAATAATAGTTTGAAATTTTACAATCTGTTTTAATTAAGTATTGTCTCTGGTCAAAATAATTTCAAACTTGTATCCTGGATAGGACCATCATGTTACTCAGTGTCAAATTAAACTGCTTGATCAATACACATAATTCCATGACAGACTGTCAGTGCTTCCAAGACAACTTGTAGATTTCCTGATGATGAACCCATCCCAGCCTTCAGGATGAATTACTGGGGTTTAATTTTCATTTTTTAAATACAAACTACTATGCCTCAGGCAGTAACTTTGTAGATTCTCTGTAAACGCACACTGCCTTTACACATAATACTGATTTGGGGAGCTCTGCTGTAATAAGAAAATCAGACTTGTCAGCCAGTGCCTTCTGCATTCTGGCTCATTTCTCCCTGTAGACGCTCCCTGAGCTCCACTTCTTTGTTTTGTTTTGTTTTTTAAGTTTATTTATTTATTTTGAGAGAGAGAGTAAAAAAACATAAGTGGGGTAGGGACAGAGAGGGAGAGAAAGAGTTCCAAGCAGGCTCCACACTATGAGCATTGAGCCCAACTCAGGGCTCAAACTCTTGAACCATATAACCATGACCTGAGCAGAGATCGAGAGTCAGATGCTTAACCAACTGAGCCACCCAGGCACCCCATGAACTCCACTTCTAAATCTCAAGCGTCTCAACGCTAATCTGGCCACTTCTCCCATGTTGAACTGCTCTTGACAGTGGCTGAGGTTTGCACTGTTGGGATTAGAAAATGCAGAGGAAAGATGAATCAAGAGATCACATTTGTAGAATCTTTCGGTCACTTCAGGTGTTTATTTCTGTCAGTTGCCCACTCCCATTTCTTCTCCAGGCCCTCCCTCTCCCCCGACAAAAACCTTTTCTACACAAAGGCCAAATCCTGCTTTAGGGAAACCCACTTGGTTCTTCTTTAAATGAATATATTTTTGTCAATGTGAATTTTCCTTCATGTACTCTGGCAGGATCCAAAAGTAATTAGTTATACCAGATTCACTTAACCTTTGCTC
This sequence comes from Crocuta crocuta, assembly GCF_008692635.1. Taxonomy (NCBI): domain Eukaryota; kingdom Metazoa; phylum Chordata; class Mammalia; order Carnivora; family Hyaenidae; genus Crocuta; species Crocuta crocuta. Next base: position 3,702,003 of record NW_027530974.1, read on the forward strand.
TTGCTCATTTGCATTTAAATTAATTTTTATATGTATAAGATTGGCTTTACACATAAAGCTGTTTATTTGTTACTTCTGTATGTCTGGTCTTGAATTCCTTAAAACTTTGGGGCAAAGTACATCACTATAGCAAGTTTCCCATATAAGAAATGGGACAAGGAAAGATTAGGTTTGAACATCAGATCATCGGGTATCTACTACAGCTAATTCTATTCTCAGGACTGCCGGTTATAACCAGTTTGCAGATCCATTGCAATAAAAATATTCAGCACATTAGTGATAAAAACAAAATTATTGTGAGTCAGTTTATAACATTAGGCTTCTGCTACTAGAACTGATCCAAGAATTCAGCCAAGTTGCAGGGTACAAAATCAACGTACAGAAATCGGTTGCATTTTTATACACCAACAATGAAGCAACAGAAAGAGAAATCAAGAAACTGATCCCATTCACAATTGCACAAAAAANATTTGTTAAAAATAAATAAATAAATAACATTAGGCTTCTGGAGTCTGTGGGAACTACTAGCTGCTGCTTAGTGTCTGAAGGACCAGGAGCTGCCTGGCCCCAGAAGGCAGGCATCTTCCTCCACCAGAGTGAGAGGGGCAGAAATGTGGGGAGACAACAAAGCCGACCAACAAACGTCCCCCAGAACCTGACCTCTCCCCCCATTTCAGTCCTATCCAGACATTCACAGTGAAGGGAGAGCTCCCTTGAAAAATGACCATGAACTTGTTGAAACTTGAGATTCCTGAATGCTTCATTTTCCATTTTCCCCAAACAATTCCTAGACTATTGTTCTTAGGTGGTTATCTGACTTTTTTTGGTGGTATCTGTGAAATAATAAGTGTTCTTCAAAAAAGTGGGTAGAAGTTTGCTCTTGTTTAATCATAAGGTTTTTTTTAATTCATTTTTTGACAAATACAATCTCTTTCCTTCCCTGCTATACCCAACCTTTATAGCTCAATTCACAGATAATTCACAAGAAGCTGAAATTTAAGTTGAGTATATAGCATTGAGCACATTTTGAAGATTCATGCGTTTTGATATTAAGTTCCAAAATATACATGCTTTCCGCCCCCCTCAGAAGCAGCGGAGGGGCCCTCCTTGAATGCTGGCTCCTGAGAGCTTGGTACCTGGGCAGCCCCTGCCTTCCTGTCTCTGGCTTGATGTGTGGCTTACTGTGCAGCCCCACATGGCCAAGACTTTGTGGCTCTGTGAAGTTTCTACTAAACAGGAAAGCATTTCTGGGAAGTTTGTTGTTGTTCTAAACAGATTTCTCTGTGGACCCTGCTCGTTGCTGACACGTCAGAGCTCACAGCTCAGAATGGTCATCTGTGTCCTCTGAAAGGAGAAGATGGTCTTCACTCGAGTGTGCCAGTTAATTCATACCCCTCCCAGAAGCAGCCACCGGTTTTAGATTAAGTTGTCGTTCCAGGCAAAAATAAAAAATAATTGGGAGCCGGGAGGGGGGGATCAGTTCCAAACAATTTCTCCAGATTTTGATTTTGCAATATATATTTTAGAAGCATTTTTTTTCTTTTATACAAACATATAACGTGAGAAGGAACGCGGCTATGTCGAGAAATTGATTCCTTTGACCATTCCTCTGTAGTCACTTTCTTGTTGCAATATTGGTCATTTCTTTCATGTTACTCTGCCATCCCATCCATGGTTTCCAGATGTTAGCACTGGAACAGTTCCTACTAGGCCCCTGTTCGCATGAGGCAGATGAAAGCCGGGCCACTCCAGGGCACCCGGGGACATGTTTTGAAAATGTCTGCTCTACATTGTGGAGACCCTTTCGAGAGTCATCAATAACTAAGCACAGAAGACATATTTCCATCATGTCATTGACCCCACATCCTCAAAAGGTGGCCCAAGTGAAGTAGCTTCATGTAAATTGTCTACATTATTCCAACAACCTATTTAAAAGGTTGTCTGGCTCTCTTTGTATCATTAAAACCCAGTGTGATCTTTGCAACAATGCCTCAGGCTCTCATTTAGAAAGTCTTACAGCAGCTCATTCATTTGAATGGGTCAATTCTCACTCAACGTGAAGATCCCACAAGCTTTAGGGGCCTTAGGGCTGGGCTGAGGTCTGCACTGGCTACAGGGTGCCTTCGAGAACAGTCCCTGGAGCTGAGTGTGCAAGCTGCCAGACTCTGCCGCATCCTCTCTCCTGTTCACACACACGTCCCAAACCTCCCTCACCTGCCCTCCTCCAAAAACTACATGACCTCATGTGTCAATATCTGGGGAGATGGGAGACCATCTAAGTCAGCATTTTCAGAGACAATCTGAATAGATTTGCTCTACCTTTTAAGTTACCAAATCATGGAGAGAAACCAAATTGTTCTTTCTTGTACTGAAGACGGGGGTCAGGTATAGAATTCTGTAATTTTGATCTAGAACTCTGACAGCCCTAAAGGAATCACCTTCCATTTATGTTGGTACATATTTGTCCTTCTCTTTAGCATGTGAAATCATAGCAAGCAGCGACCTCTGAACGTAAAATTAGATTCTAGCAGTAGGAAGAAGATGCACATTCCCAGTATGGTGTGGCACCAGCCTACCCTCAATTGAAGAGCTGCCTACTTTTCCAGTCTGATCCTAAAACAGATCCAGAAATAGCACTGGCTCAGTTTTGTCAAAACCCACATCCTCTGTGAATGCTGCCCGACCACTAGTTCTGCTCTCCTTTGAGACCCTGCTGTAATTGCAGTCTCCACAGGGGAACACAGTGGTGTGCAGGCATGTCTCTGTGGTGCTTGATGTTCTTCCTTGGGTCTCCTGTCTTAAACCAGCCTGGAAGTTTCTTATCTCTACGCCCCTACACCAAGTCATTCCATCTAATTCTGTGTAAACTCAGGAAATATTTATTTCCAAGTAGTCAGTGAGTTGTCTGGAATCACATACCAAGTCCAGACTCAGACCACATAGGTTCTAACCCCAACCCCCTAGTCTTCTTTCAACACCGCATAGTCTTGGTGTGCCCCATGTCAGGTTTTCTTTGGGAGAGCTTCTAGATTGGTCATCTGAAGCCCACAGTGTTTATTGGGCTCCTTATGTCTTAAAGGGAAGAAAGGTTGAAGATGGATTGGACCTAGAGCCAGCTGCAAATCCAAGAGCAGCCTCTGGCTGAACTTCACCCATGATCTTCACATAGGTCCTGTAACAACAGCCACTCTCACATAGTGTCAAGGGTATTGTGAAACCTTTACAACACTCTATATATAAGTCTATGGCTTGCTTCTAGGAGAAGGCCTTCAACGAGCCTCAGTCAACTTGTACTGATTTCCACAGAGTTTATATCTTGATATATTGAATTCTGTAACAGTAGACTTGAATACACAATGTTGTGAGTAATTTCCCATTTATTCTTCATTTTAGAAACTTCGTGAATACTTTCATTCAGTTTAAGAAGCCTATTATTGTAGCAGTAAATGGCCCAGCCATTGGACTAGGAGCCTCCATATTGCCTCTTTGTGATGTGGTTTGGGCCAATGAAAAGGCTTGGTTTCAAACACCCTATACTACCTTCGGACAGAGTCCAGATGGCTGTTCCACCGTTATGTTTCCCAAGATTATGGGAGGAGCATCTGTGAGTACCTCTGTTTTTAAAAATTTTTCTAGAAAACTTCCTAAAGAAATCTAGTTTGGTTATTGTTTTTCTAAATATATACAGGGTGTCATTCTGTGGAGACCTTCCATCAAATACACTCATAGTTCAATTCTGTTCATTAACTCATATTCTTAATTCATGAACTCATAGGAGGTTTTAATGTTTTGGTTCATAGAACATTCATGGACGCTGTGTTGCATCATTTCCTAGAGAAGGGCCTTATTTGGTGAGGAATCTCTCTCTCTGCATAATTGACACTGATATCCACTATTAGTAAATACCCAATTTGTAACCCAAACAATAGTGTGCATTCGAAAGGTTCTTAACCCAAAAACCTGAAATCTGCACTTAAAAAAATTTTTTTTTAAGTTTTCTTTTGAGAGAGGGAGAGGGAGAGAAAGACAAAATATGAGTGGGAGAGGGGCAGAGAAAAGAGGGAGACACAGAATCCGAAGCAGGCTCCAGGCTCCGAGTTGTCAGCACAGAGCCCAACACAGGGCTCAAACCCACAAACTGTGAGACCATGATCTGACCCAGGGTAAGATGCTCAACCGACTGAGCCACTCTAAAATCTGCATGTTTAAGGGAAAGCAAATGAAAGGAGCAAAGCTGTTTAGGATAAGAGAAGTCTTCCCATATGATTGTGAGGTGTTTTTTTTTTTTTTTTAATTTTTAATTCATCCATAATAAGAGTTTGTGTTTGTAGCTTTTGATTCTTCAAGCAGCTACACGCGTTGCATTTCTTATTCCTGGAAGTGGGGTGCAAGGTTTGGGGTCTCCACAGCAGCCATGGAGGTGGAGCCTAGTGTAGTGGAGAAATAGTAGTCCGTACCTATGGGCAGGATGGCAGTGGTTGGAGGGCTGGACAGAGGGATGCTTGGAACACCATGGGGAGTCCTGGGGCATGTATGACCTGTCCTAGTTGACCCACAGTGGGCCAAAATGGCTGGTTCCTTTATGTCCATCGTCACTGAGTGTGGGCTGCCCAGGAAGAGCGCTGTGACCATGGACAGGGCGGCTCTGCAGCAGAGGGAGTCCCTGAAGGAGCTGATGGCCCACGGCACTCCCAACAGCTAGGACAAGACCTCCCTTGGACAGACCTCGGCAGCACATCCCTGTGTCCACCACAGTCCACTCCTTGTTCCTTGGGATCTACCTCTTTATACACATTTGGGTGGAGGGGGAGGCACTTGTCTCAGGGGAGTTGCAGAGGAGAAGGATTAGCCATTGAAAACTGTTTCAGGCAAGAACCGCCTGGATGATGGGGTGCCTGGGTGGCTCAGTCGGTTGGGCATCCAACTTCGGCTCAGGTCATGATCTCACAGCTCATGGGTTCGAGCCCCACATCGGGCTCTGTGCTGACACCTCAGAGCCTGGAACCTGCTTCAGATTCTGTGTCTCCCTCTCTCTCTCATCCTCCCCTGCTTATGCTGTCTCTCTCTGTCTCTCAAAAATAAATAAAAACATTTTAAAAAATTTAAAAAAAAAAAACCCACCTGGATGTTAAAGTTAGAGGTAAAGGCATGATGAGAAAATGGATATTTGTATCCCCTTGTTTATGGTGGGAAAAACAGTAACTTTACGGTAGGGAAGCCTGACAGGCACCCTGAGTGGCACTGAGTGGCACTGACCTGCTCACCGAGAGTGGCATGGCATCGCTCCACCAGGGTGCTGACAGATGGGAGTCCGATACAGAGAAAGCACCAGGCAGGGCCTGACTGTGGCCAGTTCACAGGTGCCCAGCAGGGTCCCCCCAAAGTGCCGTGTGCCGAGAGAACTCACCAGAACACCAAGGCGCTGCCCCACACTGGAGGGGACAGAGGGGCCTGACTGCTCTGTGCAGCGTGAGATCTTGGACACAGTTCTGGGTCAGAGGAAGGACTTTCATGGGAATACCAGCAAACTTTGCTGAGACTTTGTAGTTGGGTTCATAGTACCATGTTGATGGTAATTTTCTGTTTTTGATCATTGTAAGAGGTCACATAAGATGTTAATATTAGAGCTGGTTGAGGGGTTTTCAGGAACTCTGTACTCAGCTATATAATCTTCCCAGAAGTCTAAACCTGTTCCCCAAGCAGAAAGCTTAAAGGAAAGAGGAAGAGGCTTAGTGGGACCCACACGGCCCCCACTGCCACATCTGGTCTCAGAGCCCACCCCCATCCTTTTCATCTCCCTTCCTGTTCTAGTCCCAAACCACCCACAGCTGCCACTTCCACAGGCCTCGGTGGCCACGCTGGTGGTGGGACATGGGTCCTCCACCCCTGTGAGGCCCAAGTTGCTGCACTTGCACATTCGTGGCTGTGGCTGTGGCTGGGTGGGGGAGGACCTAGGGGCTCCCAGCAGGCACCAGGTGTCCAGGTAGCAGTCATACCCTAAAGTTCATTGGGACCCTTGCTGTGGCCACTGGCTAGGCGTGCCCCTTCCATATCCAGCAGAGTCCAGTTTCGAGGGCCAGAGGCACAGTGGCTCTCAGATCATTGGTGGGGAAAGGCAGACGCACCTGCTTCCTTTGTTACCCAGCCCAGGGATTCTTCCTCTTGGGGACCTGGCACCGTGCCAAGCTCTTTGAGGCACTATGGACACTAACTCAGAGGAAGGTGCCCATCTTCAAAGACACACCTCCAAGCTGGTACTCTGCCTGTACCTCACACCATCCCGTGGTGTGAGCCGCCCATCAGCGGCAGCTTCTGGAGGTGACAAACATGACATGGCCAGAGGACCCCATGGTCATGGGCCTGCTCCTGCACCCTCTTTGCTAGGAGGGAGTTCTGGCCTGACACACCCCATGGTAGACCAGGCACTTTATGCGCCTCAGAGAGCAGGGCTCATGAGGACCTCGGGCAGGAAAGCAGACCCAGATCAGAGTAAGCATGTATTCCTGTGTCAGCAGTCAGCATGCCACCAAGTAGCATCGGTGTCTTGCTGGAGGCCAGCTGTTCAGCAGCAGCAGCAACCAAATCACCTCGATACATCAGACCCCGTGCCCTTGAGCTCCACCTCTGCCCCCACAAACACTCCATGCACAGTCTGTCATGCCAAGACTGGTCTCACAGAGCTGTATGCTTCCTCCCTGCAATGGGTGTTCTCTGCTGGACACTGACGTGACACAGCCAGTGCACCTCTCCCTATTCATCCACATACCAGAGCCCCTTGTCCCCATTCTTCCAGGCCCCTGACCAGCCAGCCAGCCAGGCCACTGGCTACCCCCCTCAGTCACTGTGTGTTCTAACCTTGATCCACCTCTCCTTCGACACCAGGTGGTTGACAGGCACATCTCCTATTTGTCAGTGTTTTCCTTCATCATTATCTTGGCCAGCTATGTCTGGGTGAGGTGTTGGTGGACTTGCTGTCCGTTTCAGTTTGCACACCCGTACACTTGGCCAGCCCACCCACAAACCATGCTAGCTCGTGGAGAGTCCCCCATATGGCTGTAGGTGTGAGCTGAGGCAGGCACTGGTGGCAGGTGACACGGGGGTCTTGGCTCTCCTGTGCCCTCTGGTGTTTGTGCCTGATCCCAGGTGTGTGCCTTATGGCTAGCCTTACACCTAGTGGGCCTGAGGGAACTCAGTTCCCGATGGACCTTCCTGATATATGGTTATTTGGTGTCCCAGGGCTGGGTCTGCCTCAGCCAGCATTCAGTAAACACTCTAGAATTGTTTTGTTTAAAAAAAAAAAAAGCATCCTTCTCTTCTGTGACCAGCACAGTTGCACTCTCGAGCCCCAGGGGCCTGCACTGTGACCACATCTCTGGTATGTGCCACAGGCTCCTTGAGCCATCTTGTCCCACCGCGTCCAATAGCCATGGCGCTTCGACATCTCAGCTGCCCTTAGCCTGGGCCACCACTTCCTCCACACTTCTGAGAGCCATCCCAGGAGCAAGGTCACACCGTTTCCTGGGGCACTTGCCAGGGCGTTGAATCTTGTATCTCGGGAGAGCTCCCAAATCAGTAAGACCCGTGTCCCGCTCTGTGTTCTGGCTCTAAGTCCAGGACCCTTAGGATTCAGCTCCATGTGTCTTCTTGCAGCTCCTCTGAGGGAGGAAGCAAGTTACAGGCCTCATGGCCAGGAGAGGAGAGAGGGCAGGACTTAAGGGAAGCAATACCATCTTGCAGAGCCACACAGAGCAGGGGAACCTGACAAAATGAATGCTTGCTCTTGGACAGGGCATTTCTGCTCCCTGGACAGGTCTTGAATGCATCACTTTTTACTTGTGATCTACTGGTGCCACATGCACAGTGGTTCTCGGCCCAGAAGGTATGCCTCATATCCCCCCCCCCCCCCCCCCCAGCCTTGGGGAACATGCCACAATGTCTAGAGACTTGATTGTCACAGCTAAGGCAGTGCTACTAAGGTGGAGGGCTGGGTGCTGCTCAGTGTCCCGCAAATCACAGGACAGCCTCCTCCCCACAGAGTTGTCTGCCCTGAATGTCTTCAGTGCCCAGGCTGAGAAACCTGCCTGTGAAGCAAGGGCAGAGTTTAAGATCTGTTCAAAAAGTGCAGAACATTTGACTAAAACCTCTTTCCAGAAAGTAGTAAATGCTGCTGGGGTGAGTCAGGCTGTGATGGCTCTCATTGAAAGTGACCACCCAGGGGCACCTGGGTGGTTCAGTTGGTTAAGTGTCCAAGCTTTGATTGCACCACAGGTCACAGTCTCACGGTTCATTGGGCTCTGCACTGGGCATGGAGCCTGCTTGGAGTCTTTCTCTCTCTCCCTCTACTGCTCATGCTCTCTCTGTATATAAGAAAGAAAGATAGAAAGGAGGGAGGGAAGGGGAAAGGAAAGGAGAAAGGAAGAAAGAAGGTAACCACCTAGATGCCAAGTCCCTTTCTTGAGCTTTTGGTGTGTGCGAGCTTCCAGCAGCCTGAGGCAAGGCTACAACAGGTTTGGTTTTTTGCACAGGGTATGGTGCAAAACTCTGCACACAGGATAAGCCAGAAAGGATCATGTTCTCCAGATGAAAAGAGCATGCAGCCAAAGCAAGCTGTGAGAGCTGTCCTTTCCTGTAGGCACGGACTGACATCTGTGGGGCTAAGCTGCAGTCACAAGCTGTGCTGAGGTTAGCTGAGGACTGTATTCTTCCACGGCTTAGCCCGCCCTGTCCCCAGGAAACATGCAGGACATACCTGCCTGGTGCCAGGTACCCGTCAGTCCTGTGGCTTGGGTGCTGTGAGTGACACCCCTCAGACCCTCACTGAGGAGGACACAGAGCTGGTGATAAAGCTGGCAGCTCTCACTCCTGAGGAGGCAGTGCTGGAAAAATGCCCAGTGAATGGCTAACTTCCTCACCCCGAGTTTACCAGGGAGGCTGCTGCTCTGGGGAGTTTAGACTCTGACCTGGGGGAGTGAGGGGCAGAGCTGCCGCCTCCTTGAAGCTCAGAGCTCCCCAACCCCTCCCACCCCAGCCAGTTGAGTTTTCTCACCACACCTCTTAATGAGGTTTTTTGGCTGAAAGAAAAGAGGTCCTTATTTCACTTTTCTCCAGTTAAACTGTAACTTTTTTATAAAGATTTTGAGTTATCTCTACACCCAACATGGAACTCAAACTCATAACCCTGAGATCAAGAGTCAGCATGCTCCACCAACTCAGCCAGCCAGGTGCCCTTATACTATAACTTTTTAAAAAACAATTGGCCATCTTGGAACAAAATGGCAGCCGAGAAATTTCCAGTGACCTTGCAAATCTTTGTCTTGGGTAGAAGTGAGAAACCTCTCATGTTAAAACTATGGGAAACTGAGCATCTGAGAACAATGAGAACATGCTCCTTCACATTGAGTGTATTTAATCTTACGGTGTTCTTCATTGACTGTAATTTAAACCAACTGACTGCTGTGCTTACATGAACATTAACAACCTCGAGTCAGTGTGACATCCATGCTCTTGGGAAAAGTAAAATGCCCTCTGTTGTCCTGCACCTCCAGCCATCTGAAATTGAGAAGACTAAGTAGGGATAGACTTTCCAGGGACAGCAGCCATGGAGTCAGCCTGGCTCTGAAAAGAGGAAACGGTGGCAATGACAGCTCACCGAGTGGCAGGGGACTGTTCTGGTGGCTCAGCTGGCTGACACAGACCTGCAGCAACAGAGGAAATAGGGATATCACTCCAGGGGGCAAAGCGTAATATTACGAGAAGTGGCAGGATGGGCAGTGGGCTTGCTCTTCCCCACGCACTTCCCCACTTTTGACAGGCACACATTCACATCCACTAGGTGAGCTAAGACCCTGTGGTTCCACCTGGTCTTGAAGACGTATTTCACACTTCACTTAAGTGATGTAGTCGTGGTGTTATCTTCACTGTGTGTTGAGAGTAAAAGCACAAACGAGGAAAACCACAAATCACTTCCCACCAAGCCATTCCATCGGCACTCCTGTCGCCCTTTCTCAGTGCATTTGGCTCTGTCTTCAGAAGAACTATCTTAACAGCTGACAGTAAGGTTAACTCGGGTTTCTAAATGCATTGTTTCTTTTAGACCTTCTTTTCACTGAGAAGAGGTGCTCAGTACAGGGGTTTTCTAGAACATCCCCAAACTCTTCAGACATTCATGACTTTGTCCAAGACTCCGCACAAGTAAGAGGTCTGCCTTGGATCCGTTGTAGTCCTTGTGGGGACCCTGTTCTCCACCCTGTTTTCTGTTCTCTGCCTTTGTGGAAAGGGCAGTGAGTCAACCAGACAGTAGCTTTGCCAACTCTTATTTTGTGTGCCCTCCACGCTGTGCATTTCACATGCAGTAAACATCTCAATGCATTTACAAGAGGCATAGAGGTACTGACGACCTGGAGGAACACTTAAATAACTTTAAGTCCTTTTCATAACAGTATTTTACCTCTTTTGGGAAAGGAAGGTCACCTCCCAAGAGGGTGCTTTACCTGAGTCCCAGTAGATTATGATCATGTCTTCATCGTGACCATCAGTCTTCGGGAAGGTTAGCAGTGCAAGATCAACTGCAGACAGGAAGTTGTCACATCAGAATAGTGTGAACTTTCTTCGTCAGGTTTTCTCCCTATTTTGATATCTCTCAGCCTGTCATTTGGGATAAAAATCTGTGCACATGGTGTTGAGACCTTGAAAGTGATGCAGAATCCAGGACAAAGTTAAAATCAATTTCATAAATACACATACACCCACATATACAAATATACTTTTTTTTTTCCTCTTAACAAATACAAATGTTAATTCCCTCCATCAAGTCAGGGGAAGTAATGATAGTCAGGCCCTCCTAAGCAGACTACAGCATTTTGGATGCATTCGGGTCCTGGATAGTTTCTTACTTTAATGTCCAAGTGGTAAAATGTGGCCTTCCGAGTTTTACTCCAAGAGACACACTGCACGTGGAACACTGTGTATGTGGAGAAGAAGCCACCATTGGCCTTTCACATATGTAGCAAATACTGGGTAGTGATTCTGTGACTGGGGTAGATCCCTGACCCAGCACATCACCTAGCTTTGTTTATGCCTCCATTTCCCAGGACACTGTGTATTAAGTGACTTCACGTGTGGGAATGGCTGCCACTGGGAAGGAGGAAACAGTGGGAGGGACACATGCCAGTAACTTCAATTACCAACAAATAGACCTTCTCTAAGTGAGATTTCTTGGTTGTGCCCATGTGATTCTGTATTACGTCATAAAAGAAGCCTTTTACTTGTGTGTGTGTGTGTGTGTGTGTGTGTGAATTACCAGTCAGTATGTGATTTCTCGGCTGCATAGTGGATTGTGCCTTGTCGGGTTTATTCTCTGCGCACAGGCTGCAAATGGAACCCCGGAGGGCGCAGTGAGTCCCCTCCAGGGCCCACACCCATTCAGACGCCCACCCTCGGTGTAAATTCTTTTATTTTTTTTATTTATTTCTAGGAGAGAGAGACAGCATGAGCAGGGGAGGGCCAGAGAGAGAGGGAGACACAGACCCTGAAACAGGCTCCAGGCTCTGAGCTGGCAGTCAGCACAGAGCCCGACGCGGGGCTTGAACCCACGAACCGCGAGATCATGACCCAAGCGAAAGTCGGACGCTTAACCGACTAAGCCACCCAGGCGCCCCTCGGTGTAAATTCTTTTAGATGAACTTTTAGGTTGGGTCTTCTCTGCCTGCCTCCCCCTCACATCTCATGAGTCTCAACTCCTCTTCATTCCAGGCAAATGAAATGTTGCTCAGTGGACGGAAGCTGACGGCGCAGGAGGCGTGCGGCAAAGGCCTGGTCTCCCAGGTGTTCTGGCCTGGGACCTTCACCCAAGAAGTCATGGTTCGCATCAAGGAGCTTGCCTCCTGTAATCCAGTTGTACGTGGAACTCGTTCTCTTACATATGTACTTCTTTTTTTTTATCATGACCTTTCCCTCCAGAGAGCTCACACACGTAATGGTGTCTCCTGAGTCCCACACGTGCCCCAGGCATGACCTCCTGCACGCGAAATGCTGGCGGAACTATAATTGGTGCCACTGCTCCAGACCCACTTGCCTGCCTCCTCCCCGTCGCAGATGCCTAAGAACAGAAGCAGTCCACATCAGTCAGGGACTCACGTCACAGTGTCCTATGAAACCTTACAGAAACCATTCATATGGATCTTTTCTGTCTCTGAAGCCCTTTCCTTTTTTTTTTTTTAATGTTTTGTTTTGAGAGAGAGAGAACAAGTAGGGGAGGGGCAGAGAGATAGGGATACAGAGGATCTAATGCGGGCTCTGCCCTGACAGCACAGAGCCTGATGTGGGGCTCGAACTCCTGAACTGTGAGATCATGACCTGAGCCAAAGTCGATGCTCAACTGACTGAGCCACCCACGTGCCCCCTCCAAAGCCCTTTCCTGTACCATGTTTCCTTCCCAACCGTTCACAGTGGATGTAAGCTTTTGTTTAATAAATATGCTGGATACGGGCACCTAGCTGGCTCAGTCAGTACAGTATGGGACTCTTGATCTCAGGGTTGTGAGTTCAAGGCCCACATTGAGCATGGAGCCTAACATAGGGAAAAAAATTCAATCTTGGATAATATTCAATCTTATAACAATTGCATTTAGCAAATTATAAAGCAAAACGTTATTTAATATTAGCAGATGTGACTCCCATCTAGGCTCTCCCTGACATGAACAGCCCTCACTATTAAGATTAAACTTTGGTTAGAAAACCCCCTCAGCGGATATTCGTAGAGTTTTTGCGGAGCATCCTGAGAACTGGTGTCCGGCTTGGGCCGCACCAGCCTGCAGCAGCAGCATGGGCCAGGCCAGGCTGCTGTCACTGGGGAGGGGGCTGGGCGCGGGTAGCACAGCTCTCCTGAATTTGAGCATTTGCCTGATACCTAGTGTGAATAGACTTCAGAGGTACCTCAGGCCCAGTGTGCGTTGTAAAAAACTGTCTGGTAGCCTTTTGATAGGTGATTGCTCAAGTTTGCTAACTGCCTCCGTAAATTTGGGGACAGAGCCAGTGCCTGTGGACACACACCCTTGCTGACTCGCTGCCTGTTGTTCGGTCCAGGTGCTGGAAGAGTCCAAAGCCCTTGTGCGCTGTAACATGAAGATGGAATTGGAGCAGGCCAACGAGAGGGAGTGTGAAGTGCTGAAGAAAATCTGGGGCTCGGCTCAAGGGATGGACTCCATGCTGAAGTACCTGCAGAGGAAGATCGATGAGTTCTGATGGCCAGGTGCCTGCTGGTGACACTGGAATCCTCGAGCAGGACATCTGCGGCGCCAGGTTGCCCTCCTCCATCCTCACAGCCTAAAACAAGTTCACTCTTAGCTCACGCTTGGAAGCAGGACTTGAAACATCCAAGCTATTTATTATCAAGGAGTTTTTAAGTACTGTAACTTTAAAATAAATAACTACAAAGCTCCTTTGTCCAAACGTCATTATTTTATACTTAATAGACACACAAGTATAAAAGTATAATGGTGAGCTCTAGACTGCTCTTCGAAGCTCTAATTTTTGTTATCTTTAGCTAGTACTGTATAAAAAAGAAACAAAGCGTGTTTTGCTGGTTTCAGGTGGCAGAAAAGTCTGGAATAATGTTTGTTCCCTTATTTTTTCTTTCTAGAACACAGAATCTAAAGGGTATTAGCCAGCCTCCTCTCTCCTGCCCCAAATAGAGATGAAAGATCTGAGATGTGCCTTTGTCTCCAAAAAGGTACATACACCTCAGAGATGGAATGTCCTGAATCAAAAGTAAAACTTACCTTGTAGGATAAGTACTTCTTGATGAAAAACCCGCTGAAGAACATACCCCCAAACTGAAGTACGCTTAGGATTCGTGCAGAAATCAACTGATTTTTCCTTTTTAATGTATCCAGTTCTTACCCAGTTAACATGAAGAAACCACTCTCTCTCCAGAAGAAAGCTTGTTTTGCAGTATTAGTGAGTCACTGAATAGCTTAAGTATGAATATCTAAGTTATAAGTTAGTCTTAGTGGATTTTAAAGAGTTTCTCTGACCCTTTTGAAAAATAACTACATAAGTGCTTCTTGTTGCTGGGTGAGAAATACTACTTTATATACAGTTTTGGTTTTCTATTTGCAGATATGATTGATGTATTACACCAAAAAAAAGTATTTTTATGTTTATAAAGTGTAATTTTTAGGTTCACGTAGAATATATTTTATTTAATAAGTTAAAATTCTTTTGGCACACTATTAAATGCAGAAACTCCTTTGAAAAAAAAAAAAAAAGAACTACCTTATATTCAATGTTTAACGTCCCAGGTCTCTGCTTTCACGTCTACGCAATATGCGGAGTAGAGTGTGGTGTCCAAGAGTGCCCTGTGTAAATAGACATTCACATTCCTTTCAGGAGTGGGGACTGATTCCTGATTACAGACGCCTATTATTAGTTAGGCTTCTGAGCTTGCAATCCTATTGAATGTATGAAGAATGAAATAAAATCAAAACCTTATTTTTGTACAGTTTGGAAGTTTATACTTAGAACCGACCACCTCCCGGCCACGTGGAGAGCTGTACAGCGTGTAAATCTGCCTTTACCTTGGATTGGTGGGTGCAGTATTTTTGCATCTGTGGGACCTACTTTTTCGTTCAGTAGTTTGAACTATATATAATAAACTGTACAATCTGTAAAGTTTTTATAGAATAAATATTCAGCTGTGAAAACTGGTTAAATAAAACTAATATTTCTTAACACATTGGAAATGTTTGTCTAATTCTTCACTCTTGAAGTTCCTCATGGGACTTTTTTTCCCATGAAATAGGCATGTGGGCATTGCACTCTTGTGCAGTTTAAAGAATAAGGAACTCTGTAACTGTACTCGGAAGGAGCTAGAATCTGACCAGTACCATCCTGAATCCCGTCTACTTGACCCTTCCCCAGGTGACCATTTCCTGAACTGTGTCAGCCTTCTCCTTGCTTCTCTTTCAAAGATGCATAAAGGTACAAAGATACAGAAGATGTAAGGGCAGGGAGCAGTAAAACCAATGGTGGAGAATTAAGAGGGCCTAGATATGGTAAAGACCCAAAACCAGACTGAATTTCAAAGATGCGTATTCCTAAACATATTACCCAGCTCTGCCTATTTCTGAACTTCACACTGTTATCACACATAAGCTTCAGTGATTTAGTATTAAGAGTTGTTTTTTTAATCTGTGTATATAGAGTTGTAACTTAATCCTTTGCCCAGACCTACAATGTAGGTATTTTCATTCCTGTTTCATAGATTTGAGAACCTAAAGTATGAAGTACTTGCCGTAGGGGCAGGACAAGCCTTCCCTCATGGGTGGCAGAACCAGTATTGTGGCAGCAACACCATACTGCCTGTTCCCTAAGTTGAGAGCTGGGGAGCTAACTCAGTTTGGTTCTCAGATTAGGGATCTGACTATGTCATCCTGGATTCTGCATTCTCCAGGCCACGCTGGCCACATTCCCTGCTCTCTGAGGCAAAACTTTCATGTTCCAGCTTTCAGCTCCTGCATCGAGCCTAACCAGGAGGAAGAACTGACGATCTTAAATCCTTCTATTCTTGCCCACTGTTGGGGAAGGTGACCGGAGATGCTGTCTAAATTGGTTCAACTTCAGAGAATTTGACAGGATCTAGCAATTCTGTTTATAAGGATTCATCATACGGAATGAGTTCTTGCAGCACATAAGAGGAGAAAGATGCACAGGCAATTAAATTCATCTCTGTGGAGAGCTGGAAATGGCATACACATTCATCAGTAGGTTTGGGTTAAATAATTACGCCACACCACACAGTGGAATACACCGCCGTTAAAAGAATAAAAAACTTCTAGGGGTTCCTGGGTGGTTCAGTCGGTTAAGCGTCCAACTTCGGCTCAAGTCATGATCTCACCACTCATGGGTTCGAGCCCCGTGTCAGGCTGTATGCTGACAGCTCCGAGTCAAGCCTGCTTCAGATTCTGTGTCTCCCTCTCTCTCTCTCTGTCCCTCCCCCACTCGCACTCTCTCTCAAAAATGAATAAATGTTAAAAATTTTGGAAAAAAAAGAATAAAATACTTCAAACCCTCAGGTGAAAAAGGCATGTTATAGAACAACTTATGTCAAAACCACCTGTCATATGCTTCTAAGAGGAAAAGGATGTGCACAAGAACTAGGCTGTCTTCTGCTTATCAGGTCCTTCCCTCTAGTGCTTCCCCACTCTTGGGTTTAAACACTGCTCAGCCCCTGGCAAGTAGAGGTGGAGAGCTGGACAGAGAGGGGCACCCCCATGCACTTAGGCCCCCAACCAGGGCCATATCCTTCTTGGGCTTGGTCCCTCAGCTGTGGTAGTTCGTGAAATAGCACACACCAGGCACTGTTGCAGAACACTTGTGTGTTAGATCATGCACTTTTGGGGGGAACTCTCATTTCCAGAGAATATTTATTATGTAGTATATATTAATATATAATCACTATAAAATGAGAGCTCTCAAAAAAAAAAAATCTTGTGGTAGGCTGACTTCGTTTCTGACCACTCTGGCAAGAAAACCAGTGAAGACCAAAGAAATCAAAAGAGCCCTGAATTTTGAGGATCTTTGAAGGAAATCATGCCCATGATGTCAGAGGAGGGGTTCCCAGAGAGTTACTGACTAGGCTGCTCCTACTGCCCTTTGGCCTCATTGCTTGGTCGGGAGTGAATGGGGGTAACCCAAGTATCTGGACAAAGCAAGAGCCCAGAGAGCCGGGGCCCAACTTCCATGCCCAACTGTCTCCTTCAGCCACAGCACAGAGGCTCTAACCCACTCCTACATTACTTACTTACACTGATATGAACAAACGTTATTCTCCAAAGGAAGGAAAATGTGAAGTGGCACTTCCCAAATAAAGATCCCACACATCTTAGGGGCAGCCCAGGGATGTGGGGCTCTGTCACTGCTCAAGACAGTTCAGTCTGCTTCTCCCAAAGCCACAGAGCCCATCTGGTGGTCTTTCTGTTACTGACCTCTCTATAGGCCATATAACCATAACCAACCTTCCCCAGCCCATGACTTTCCTGCCCTAGAGTGCACTCTAGTGACCTGCAGAACATGCCAGGGAGGCCTGGCCTTCACAGGAAGAGACTCAGCACAGGTGACAGTCCTCCAAGGAGCCTTAGAACTGGAGAGTGGGAGAGGATCTGTGATGTTGCATGCATCAGTTTCTACATGAGGAAACAGAACTAGAGGAGTCAGGAGACCTTCCCATCATCAAACAGCCTGGAAATACTGCCTGTAGGAGGCCTGGCATCCAGGAGTAGCTAGTGTTCTTCACAAAACTCCACTGCCATCTGTGTCTGCCTTCCCAACACCTTAACTTGCCAAAATCAGGTTGAGATGAACACTGGCTACAGGGAGTGTATAGTGGCAGTTATCAAACTTTGTTGCACATTAGAATGATCTAAAAGTTTTGAAAATTCGTAACGGTTTGGCTGTACATGAAAATAAACCACAATCTCTGACCTGGGATCCATGCATCTGGGGTATTTGACCCAGGTACGTGGCTTGTCTGTACCTGGGGGTGACGATGGGTAGGACAGTGGCCTGGAGAATTCAATGCATCCCAACATCTCATGGGCCCAGGTTCCGTGAGTGGAAGTGGGGCAGTAGGGCAGAGTGGGTGGTTTGAGCTGCTTGGCAGCTTGGGACTTAGGGCTTTTTCAAGTGGAGGCTAGCCCTACCTAAGGAGTTTTTATGGCCTACAAACTAGTTCTACATCTGGAGGAGCTGGACCAGTCCACAAAACCCTCAATACTAGCATCTAGAAATAAATATCTCACTGCTCAGCAACAGAGGAAGGACTGACTATATCCAGGAAACTCCTCCCTGTTCTCTAGAGAACATTACTGACAGTGTCTCTGAAGACACTATGTAAATGGCATTAGATGTTAGAACATTGCTTTAAAGGGTACTTTTTTGGTAAGGTAGAAAACTTCAGTTAAAAGCCAACTTTATGATCTTAGAGCCATATTGTGCCCTTAGATGACTAATAAGTTGTTTAAAGGAAGCATTTTTAAAGATAAAAACTAAGGTCTAATGAGTTTCAACATTAATTCCCATTTTCCTAATTTTACATTGTATTCTAAAATGCAATATATATCTTTATCAATATCCATACAGGCTATACATGTAAAATCACCCATGTGAATCACCTTGGATAAAACAGCAAGACATAATATTACAAGGAAATAGAACACTTGAATAACATTATAAACCATAGAGGTAATTAGACATTGTGGGGATCATTTCATAATGTATAAAAATATTGAATCAGCGATATACACCTGAAAATAATAGGATATTGCATGTAAATTGTTCTTCAATTTAAAAATGTAGACCTAATACACTCACATCTATAGAACCCTCCACCCACAGCAGAATATACATTCTTCTCAAAGGCACATGGAGCATTTTCCAGAATAGACCATAATTTAGGCAATAAAACAAGTCTCAATGAATTTAAAAGGATTCAAATCATACAAAGTGTGTCCTTAAATAACGGAAAGGAGCTAGATATCAATAACAAAGAAATTTAGGAAATTGAAAAGTATGTGGAAATTAGACCTCACATTCTTAAAATCTTTACAAAAGAAATTAGAAAAGATCTAGAGATGGATGAAACTAAAAACACAATGTAACAAAACATAATAAATTATTCATAACAAAATACCTACATTTAAAAAATAGAAAAGTAAATAGGTGCCAAGTCAATAAAATAAACTTCTACCTTAAGAAACTAGAAAAAAAAGAGCAAACTAAACACATAGCAAGCAGAATGAGGGAAATAAAAATGATTAAAGCAGATATATATAAAATGGAGAAAATAAAAGCAATAGAAAAAATCAAGATAAATTCTTTGAAAAACTTAATGAGACTGACCAAGGGAAAAAGAATACTCAAATTACTAAAACCAGTAGTGAAAGAGGAGACAGTACTACCAACCTTATAGAAATAAAAAGAATTATAAGGGAATATTATGAACAATTGTATACTCACAAATTGGGTAAGCTACATGAGATGACTAATTCCTAGAAAGATGAAAACTACTGAAGCTGACTTCACAAGAAATATACACACCAATAACAAGTAAGGAGATTGATTCAGTAACCAAGAAAAGCACAGAACCAGATGGCTTCACCGATTAATTCTATCAAATGTTTAAAAAGTAATCATTACCAATCTTTCACAAATGCTTGCAAAAAATAGAATAGGAAGAAATACTTTCTAACTTATCCTATGAGGTCAGTTTTAATACCAAAATCACACAAAGACATCACAAGATAACTATAGATCAATATTCCTTAATAATATAGATGCAAAATTTCTCAGCAAATAATCTGGCACCATATAAAGATTATACACCATGCTGAATGGAATTTATCCCGGGAATGCAAGGTTGGTTTGACATGTAAAAATCAATCAAGGTAATATATTGATAAAATAGAGGATAAAATTACACAATCATCTAAATAAATACAGGAAAGCATTTTAAAAACCCAACAGCCATCACAATAAAAACAAACTAGATGGAAGGGAATTTCCTCAACTTGATAAAGGGCATCTATAAAAAACCCACAGTTAGCAGCATATGTAATGATGCAATTGAAAGCTTGTACCCTAAAATCAGGAACAAGGCAAAGATGTTTGCCTTTGCCTTTTCTATTCAATACTGTACTGAAAGTCCTATCCAGAACAGTTAGACAAGAAAAAGAAATAAAAGACATCCAGATGGTAGAGGAAGAAGTAAAACCATCTATTTGCAAAATAATATGTAGAAAATACTAAGGAATCCAAACGCGCACGCGCACACGCGCACACGCACACACACACACACACAAAACCTATTGGAACTAATACATTCAGTAAGGTTACAGGGTATGAGATAAATATACAAAAAGCAGTTGTATTTCTATACACTAGCAATAAATCTGAAAATAAAATTAAGAAAATACTTTCAGGGGCACCTGAATGGCTCAGTTGATTGTCTGACTGAAGTCATGATCTCACAGTCATAAGATCAAGTCTGGTGTCAGGCTCCAGACTGCTTGAGATTCTTGGAAGGCAGGAAGGCAGGAAGCGAAGGGAAGGGAAGGGAAGGGAAGGGAAGGGAAGGGAAGGGAAGGGAAGGGAAGGGAAGGGAAGGGAAGGGAAGGGAAGGGAAGGGAAGGGAAGGGAAGGGAAGGGAAGGGAAGGGAAGGGAAGGGAAGGGAAGGGAAGGGAAGGGAAGGGAAGGGAAGGGAAGGGAAGGGAAGGGAAGGGAAGGGAAGGATTTCATTTACAATAGAATACAAAACAATAAAATACTTAGGAATAAATTAACCAAAGAAGTGCAAGAATTGTGCACTGGAAACTACAAAACACTGCTGAAAGAAATTAAAGAAGACCTGAATAAATAGAAAGACATTCATGAACCGGAAGATTTACCTTGTTAAACTGGAAAAACTAAGTTTATCTACATATTCACTGAAAGCTCTATAAGAATTTCAACCTCCTTTTTTGCAGAAAAAGAGAAGATTGCCCTAAACTTATATAGAAATGCAAGGGACCCAGAATAGCAATTCAATCTTGAAAGTGAAGACATGGTCAGAGGGCTCACACTTCCCAATTTTAAAACTTACTACAAAGCTACAGTAATTGAGACAGTGTAGTATTGGCCTAAGGATACACAAATAGATCATTTGTGTATAGATCATTAAATAGAATTGAGAGCCCAGAAATAAATTCATACATCCATAATCAATTGATTTTCAACAAGGGTACCAAGACCATTCAATGGATAGTCTTTCCAACAAATGATTCTGGAACAAGTGGATATCCACATGCTAAAGAATCAAGTTGATCTCACCATATACAAAAATTAACTCAAAATGGATCAAACTTTACATGTAAGACCTAAAAGTATAAAACTTAGAAAAAAACATGGGTGTAACTTCATGATCTTGGATTAGGCAATAATTTTTTTAGATATGACACTAAAAGCACAGGCAACCAAAGAAAAACAATAAATTGGGGGAAAAAAGAAAAAAAACAATAAATTGGATAATTAAAAATTTTTTTTCACTTTTGTACTCCAAAGAACACTATCAGAAAGTGAAAAGACAACTGATAGAATGGAGAAAGTACTGACAACTTATATATATGATAAGGGTCTAGTGTTCAGAAAATATACAAAAATTCTTGCAAGTTAACAATAAAAAGACAACGCAATTTTAAAAGGGGGAGGGGATTGAATAGGAATTTTCCCAAAGATATATAAATGGCCAATAAGCACATGAAAAGATATTCAGTATAATTAATCATTATGGAAATAAAAATCAAAACTACAATGAAATACAACTTTACAAGACTAAGATGGCTCTAATGGAAAATAACAAATATTGATGAAAATATGGAAAAGTTGGAATCCTCCTACACTGCTAGTCGAAATGTAAGTTGGTACAGCCACAATGCAGAACAGCTTGGCTGTCCCGCAAAAAGTTAAACTTAGAGTTACTATGTAACTCCGCAATTAAATCTACTCCTAGTTATATACCCAAGAGAACTGAAAACAAGTTCTCAACTAAATAGTGTACACAAATGTTCATAGCATCATTCATAATAGTGAGAAAGTGGAAACAACCCAAATGTTCATCAACTGATGAAAGAATAAACAAATTTTGGTATATCCAAATAATGAACTGTTATTTGGCAATAAAAAAGAATGAAGTATTGATACATGCTACAATGTGATTGAACCTTGAAAACATTATGCTAAGTGGAAGAACGAAGCCAAAAACAAAAGGCTACATATTGTATGATTCCATTTATATGGAATGTCCAGAATAGACAAATCTATAGAAATAGAAAGTAGATTAGGGTTGCCAGGGAATAGAAGAGGGGGAGGGGAGACAGAATGCGAAGTGACTGCTAACAAGTACAGAGTTTTCTTTGGGGTTGATGAAAATGTTCTGGAATTAGTGGTGATGTTTGCACAACTTCAGGAATCTACTAAAAACCATTGACTGGCATACTTTAAAATGGTTAATTTTAAGATATTTGAATTATGTCTCAATTTTTTAAAGAGTATGTATGTATCCTCTAAATTAGCACAGGGAGAAAATGGAAAAACACTTAATCGATCCAAAATATGCAAGAGAGGAATGAAAAAGGATGAATAATAAACAGAGTTGACATGATGGATTTTGCTTAAAATATTAATAAAAGGATTAAATGAAAATGGACTAAATGTGTTAAAAGATCTAGATACACACATATGCTGGTTACAAAAAACCCCCACATATCTAAAACTGCAAAGCTCAAAATAAAGACGTAGAAAATATATACTGTGCAAATACCAAACAACAAAACCCTGCCATAACCATGTTTATTGAAGCAAAAAGCATGTCAGAAAAAAGTACTAATTCATAATGACAGCAGATTGAGTTCTACTGAAAGATAAAACAATTCCAAATTTGTGTGCTCTACTTAACTTATCCTCAAAATACATAAAGCAAAAATTGACGGCTCTACTACCAAAAAAAAAAGATGAGCACAAAACCATTATGGGAGATTTTGGCACTCCCCAGTAACTGATAGAATCTGATCCTCTTACGCCTTCAATGAGAATGTAGGGTTTAATAATCATGTACCTGATTTTGAATTACTCTATTTTGACAAGTTCCTGAGTGTGAGTATGGCAGGTGGCTTCTAAATTGGCCCCCAATGAACCCCAGTAATATGTTGGGGGCCTTTCCAACATATTACTTTGGGGCTCAGCATAACTGGTTCTTTCTCCTTTAACTCTGGAGCTAGTGCTCAGATGGTTAGAACACTGTGCTAATGAGGCACTGGTTCTGCAGTGGGGACCCGTTTGCCAGCCTCTGATCCCTCGCCAAAGACGTTGGCCGGCTGCCTGGCAGCAATTGTTGATCACCAGAGGGAACAAGAGAGCAGCTGGAATGGACCCGGGCCACCTCGGGCTCCCAGAGAAGACTGCACACCCCCGCGGGTAGCAGGTCAACACGTTCATGACCCTCCGAAGCACCTCTTCCTAGACCAGAGGCACGATTTTAATAAAAGGAAAAACAATCTGTTGATTTTTACACTTTGCTGTAAATTTGTGCTCGTAGCAATCTGTTTGTTGTGACAGTTACCACTGGGATTTTTTCCCCCTTTATTACTAGAAAGCTTTATTATCTGGAGCTTTAAAGCCTCCTGCAGTGAGAAACTATTGCATCAACACACAGTTCAGAGAAAAGAGAATGACCTGTGACTCTTATTCTCTAAAGATGGGGGATCATCACTACAACACCAGCCCTCAGCTCCAGAGATTCACATGGGCCTCATTACCTGGCTGTTCTAACACCAATCCCTTCCCCCAGCCCAATTCTCCATTTACGGTTTTCCCAGGAAGGAGGAGGGAAGGATATTCAGTCAGCTATGAGGAGAAGGGGGCCTCCTGTTGTGGGCCTGCAGATTCTGAAGTTCAAGTCACCAGCTCTATTGACTGCATTGTGTGATAGTCATGGGGATGAGGTAGACATGGGATTAAGAGCCTTTCCTACCCTGTACTGCTGGCAAATCATCTCAGCTCAGACTTTCACGGAATCCTGGAATCTACAAAGCAGTGACCAGGACACTTAGAAGAACAAGGGCTCCTGCCAAGCAGGCAATGTGGAGACAGAAATGCTCCTAGTTGAGTGATTAAACTATAACTTGAGGGGTGCCTAGTTGGCCCAGTCAGTTAAGCATCTGACTTGATTTTTGTTCAGGTCATGATCTCACAGTATTTTGAGAGATCAAATCCTACAATGGGCTCTGCACTGACAGCGCAGACCCTGCTTGGGATTCTCTCCCCTCTCTCTCCCAAAACTAAATAAATACAGGCGCCTGGGTGGCTCAGTCGGTTAAGCGTCCGACTTCGGCTCAGGTCATGATCTCATGGTTCATGGGTTCAAGCCCCACATCAGGCTCTGTGCTGACAACTAGCTCAGAGCCTAGAGCCTGCTTCAGATTCTGTGTCTCCCTCTCTCTCTGACCCTCACCTGCTCACATGTCTCTCTCTCAGAAATAAATTTTTAAAATAAATTAAATAAATAAATAAACTTTAACGTATAACGTGAACACTTCATTGCCAACTATGTGTGTGCACAAACGTGTGTGTGCATGTATGCAAATGTGTGTGGGTTTGCGTTGGATGTTTTTTTAACAGCTTCATCAAGGGATAATTGAAATGCAAAAAAGTGCATATATTTAAAGTGTCCAACTTGATAAGTTCTGACATATGTATACACCTATAACATCATCACCATGATCGAGACTGTAAACATCTCTATCACCCCAGTTTCCTCACCCTCTTGGTACCACTCCTCCACCGCCTTCTCCCCAAGCCGCCTCTGATTTGCTTTTTGTCACAGCTAAGTAGATTTGTGGGGCATCTGGGTGGCTCAGTAGGTTAAATGTCTGACTTCAGCTGAGGTCTTGATCTCACAGTTCATGGGTTCGAACCCTGCGTGGGGCTCTGTGCTCTTAGCACAAAGCCTGCTTTGGATTCTCTGTCTCCTTCTTTTTCTGCTCTTCACCCACTTGTGCTCTCACTCTCTCTCTCTCAAAAATAATAAACATTAAAAAACAAAAACAAATAAGATTTGTCACTACTTACAATACTAGTTCTGAGCCCAGCAGGCAAATACTTTGCTTTTGTAGGTGAACTTTTGATTGTGTGTTTAAAATTCTGAGTTCCCAGAGAATGAAACACAGACACGTGACAGGCTGGTATGGGACCAACTTGGGGTCTTGCTCTAAGCATAGCCTCAGCTTTGCCTGTGTGCCCCAGAGCCCCCATTCTTTTGACCCCCCTCACCCATTTCTCCACCCCCCAATGCTTGCTTCTGACATCCTCCAATCTGTGTCTATCTATGGGTTCAGTTTTTTTAGAGCCCATGTATCAGTGAGGTCATACAATATTTGTCTTTCTCCAATTTCATTTTTAAAATTTATTTAAAGTTTATTTATTTAGTTTGAGTGAGAGAGAGAGAGTGCATGCACACAAACAGAGAAAGGGCAGAGAGAGAAGGGAAGAGAGAGAGAAGCCCAAGCAGGCTCTGCACTGTCAGCAGACAACCTGACATGGGGCTTGAACTCACCAAACGTGAGATCATAACCTGAGCCAAAATCAAGAGTCAGATGCTTAACAACCAGGAACCCCTTTTATTTATTTCACTTAGCATGATGCCCTCCAATTCCATCCATGTTGTCACAAATAGCAGGATTTCCTTCTCTTTTATGGCTGAATAATGTTCATATTATTTCATGTATATAATTTGTATATGTTATATGTTCATAGATATATATATATATATATATACATCTATATACACTTTCTTTATGTATTCATTGATGGACACAGGTTGTTTCCATGTCTTGGCTGTGATGAACAGAGGGTGCACGTATCTCTTCAAGAAAGTGATTTTATTTCCTTCAGATAAATACCCAGAAGTGGAATTACTGGATCTCTGTTTAATATTTTTTTATAAAGTAGGGCTTAAGTTAAAATTTTTTAACATGTATTTATTTTTGAGAGACAGAGCATGAGCAAGGAAGGGGCAGAAACAGAGGGAGACACAGAATCCGAAGCAGGCTTCAGGCTCTGAGCTGTCAGCACAGAGCCGGATCTGGGGCTGAAACTCACAGACCGGGAGATCATGACCTGAGCCCAAGTCGGACGCTTAACCGACTGAGCCACCCAGGAGCCCCGCTATGTTTAATTGTTTAAGTAACCTCAGTACCATTTTCCACAGTGGCTGCACTAATTGACATTCCTACCAGCAATGCAAGTGCTCTCTTTTCTTTGGATCCTCCACAACACTTGTTATTTCTTACCTTTTTTATTATAGCCATCTTAACAGGTGTGAGGTGGTATCACATTGAGTTTTTAATTTGCATTTCCTGATGATGAGTGATGTTGAGCACTTTCTCCTGTACCTGTTGCCATTTGGATGTCTTCTTTGGAAAAATGTCTATTCAGGCCCTTTGCTCATTTTTAAATTGTATTGTTGTTGTTGTTATTTGCTATTGAGTTGTAGGAGTTCCCTATATATTTTAGATATTAGTCTCTGAACAGATGTGTGGTCTGTAAATATTTTCTCCCATTCTAAATGTGGCCTTTTCATTTTTTTTGTTTTTGTTTTTGTTTTTCTGTGTAGAAACTTTTTAGTTGTAGAGGCACTTGGGTGGATCAGTCAGTTAAGCATCCGACTTCAGCTCAGGTCATGATCTCATGGTTTGTGGGTTCCATCGGTTCGAGCCCCACATTGGGCTATGCTGACAGCTCAGAAGACTGGAGCCTGCTTTGGATTCTGTGTCTCCCTCTCTCTCTGTCCCTTCCCTGCTCATGCTCTGTCTCTCTCTGTCTCAAAAATAAATTAAAACATTTTTTTAAAAAGGAAAAAAAGGAAAAAAGAAACTTTTTAGTTGTAAAATTAAAAATTTCTTTTCATCAGTGCACCTGGGTGGCTCAGTTGATTAAGCATCTGACTCTTGATTCCATCTCAGGTCATGATATCTCTTCATGAGTTCGAGCCCCACCTTGGGCTCTATGCTGACATTTCAGCATGGAGCCTGCTTGGAATTCTGTCTCTCCCTCTCTCTACCCCTCCCCTACACATGCATGTGTGCTCTCTCTCTCTCTCTCCCAAAATAAATAAATAAACTTTAAAAAAATTATTTTCATCAATAGGAGAGTGAAAAGGTCATCAATAGGGAAATAAATCCATAATATATAACAGAGACACAGTGCTCATGTCCAGAATATTTAAGAATTCCTACAAATAAGAAAAAGGCTGATAACCCAATCGAAGAAAAGAACGTTAAGAAATGAGCAATTAGAAATGGATGATGGTATCGGTTGTATTTCTATACACCAATAAGCAGCGTAAAGAGAAGTCAAGGAATCAATCCCATTTACAATTGCACCAAAAACCATAAAATACCTAGGAATAAACCTAGGAGTGAAAATCTATACACTAAAAACTACAGAAAGCTTATGGAAGAAATTGAAGAAGACACAAAAATGGAAAAACATTCCATGCTCAGGGATTGGAAGAACAATACTGTTAAAATGTCAATACTATGCAAAGCAATCTACATATTCAATGCACTCCCTATCAAAATAACACCAGCATTCTTCACAGAGCTAGAACAAACAATTTGCAAGGAACCAGAAAAACCCCAAATAGTTAAAGAAAAACAAAAACAAAAACCAATGAAAAAGAAAACCAAAGCTGGAGGCATCACAATCCCAGACTCCAAACTGTATTACAAAACTGTAATCATCAAGACAGTACGGTACTGGCACAAGAACAGACACATAGATCAATGGACCAGAAGAGAGAACCCTGAAATGGTCCCACAAGCGTATGGCCAACTAATTTTTGACAAATCAGGAAAGAATATCCAATGGAATAAAGACTGTCTCTTCAGCAAATGGTGTTGAGAAAATTGGACAGCGACATGCAGAAGAACAAGACTTCTTAACCATTTTCTTACACCATACACAAAAATAAACTCAAAATGGACGAAAGACCTAAACATAAGACAGGAAGCCATCCAAATCCTGGAGGAGAAAGCAGACAACAACCTCTTTGAGCTCACAGCAACTTCTTACTTGACACATCTCTGGAGGCAAGGAAAACAAAAGCCAAAATGAACTATTGGGGACCTCATTGAGATAAAAACCTTCAGTGCAGAGAAGGAAACAATCAGTAAAACTAACAGGCAACTGACAGAATGGGAGAAGATATTTGCAAATGATATATCTGATAAATAATTAGTATCCAAAATCTATAAAGAACTTACCAAACTCAATACCTAAAAAAAAAATAATCCAGTGAAGAAATGGGCAAAAGCCATGAATAGGCACGTTTCCAAAGAAGACATCCAAATGGCTAACAGACACATGAAAAATGCTCAACATCACTCATCATCAGGGAAATACAAATCAGAACCACAATGAGATACCACCTCACACTTGTCAGAATGGTTAAAATTAACAACTGAGGCAACAACAAATGTTGGCAAGGATGCAGAGAAAGAGGTTCTCTTTTGCACTGCTGGTAGGAATGCAAACTGGTGCAGCCACTCTGGAAAACAGTTCCTCAAAAAATTAAAAATAGAACTACCCTATGACCCAGCAATTGCACTATTAGGTATTTACCCAAGGGATACAGGTGTGCTGTTTTGAAGGGACACATGCACCCCTATGTTTATATCAGCACTATCAACAATAGCCAAAGTATGGAAAGAGCCCAAATGTCCATCGATGGATGAACGGATAAAGAAGATGTGGTATGTATATATGGATATATATATATAGATATAGATATATGGATATATATATATGTATATATGCAATGGAGTATTAGTCAGCAGTCAAAAAGAATGAAACCTAACCATTTGCAACTACGTGAATGGAACTAGAGGGTATTATGCTAAGCAAAATTAGTCAGCCAGAGAAAAGACAAATACCGTATGACTTCACTCATATGAGGACTTTAAGATACAAAACAGATGAACATAAGGGGAGGGAAGCAAAAATAATATAAAAACAGGGAGGGGGACAAAACGTAAGAGACTCTTAAATATGGAGAACAAACAGAGGGTTACTGGAGCGGTTGTGGGAGGGGGGTGGGCTAAATGAGTAAGGGGCATTAAGGAATCTACTCCTGAAATCATTGTTGCACTATATGCTAACTTGGATGTAAATTTAAAAATAAATTAAATAAAAAAATAAGAAGAAAGAAAGAAAGAAAGAAAGAAAAAGAAAGAAAGAAAGAAAGAAAGAAAGAAAGAAAGATGTGGTGTAGATACACAATGGAGTGTTACTCAGCAATCAAAAAGAATGAAATCTTGCCATTTTCAACAATGTGGATGGAACTAGAGGGTATTGTGCTAAGCAAAATTAGAGAAAGACAAATATATGATTTCTCTCATAAGTGGAATTTAAGATACAAAGCAGATGAACATAAGGGAAGGGAAATAAAAATAATATAAAAACAGAGAGGGAGGCAAACCATAAGAGACTCTTAAACACACAGAACAAACTGAGGGTTGCTGGTAGGTGTTGGGTCAGGGGAAGGTCTAAAGGGGTGAGAGGCATTAAGGACAACATTTGTTGGGATGAGTACTGGGTATTATATGTTAGTGACAAATCACTGGCTTCTATTCCTAAAATTATTATTATACTATATGTTAACTAACTTGGATTTAAATTTAAAAATAAATAAATAATAAAAAATTATAATAATTCACTGGGCTATATTCTTAGGATTGGTGACTTTTTATGTATATTATACATATATACATATATGTAATATGTATATTATACTTCCATTTTTTAAAGTTTTTTTAAAAAGCTCCTACTGATAAAGAAGCATTATATTTTCTTTAAGCAAATTCTAATTATCATCCACACTTGATCTTCATGCCCCCATATAAAATAATAAAAAGCTGGAAAGCTTTTAGTAGACTGGTTGCCATGTAATAACTATATTTATGCATACATCCTTTGTGACCATTAAAAAAGAGCACAATGGTTTCTGGAATTAATGGATAAAGGGGAAGGGTTAATTTCTAAATCCAAAAATTGAACGATGGGTAAAATTGGGAAATGTCAAATGGAGAAAAGTGGACTGGCTATATTTTCTCTGGCATCTTTACTTATACATGTACTTATCTTTACTTATGGAATGCAGGTATTCATTCAGTTAAAGAGATTAGAAGCTTGGTAGAGAAGATAGGAAAGATACTTTTTAGGGTGGGTGGGCTCCTTTCTCAGAGCCAGAACTGATCCCGTATGGACCCACATACTGAGCATACCCTAAAGCCGGCTTTGGGCAGGGCATGGGCTGAATACGAGCCAGGCACCTTGAGGTATCTTTCCTTTGCTGGGCCAGATGACCCAGGAGATATTCTATTCTTTTCTCCTCAGTTCCACATAGCAACTACTACTTATCAGAAATTATGCTAAGCCTTAGGGATTTAAAAAGTAAATTAGATACGGCTCTTATTTTGAAGAGCAAGAAGCTATATAAGCAGATTACAATTCAAGGTGATGATATGAATGTTATAAATGATACCATCCATAGATTATGACCCTGAATAAGTTGCTTAACATCTCTGTGCCTCAGTTTCCTCATCTGTGAACTGGGGGATAAAGATAGCACCCACCTCATAGGGTTGTTGTAAGGATGAAGTGAGATCACACATGTAGAGCAGTTAGCCAGGTATCAAACACATGGTAATTGCTCAGTGCATGACTTTGCTCCATGACTGTGATGATGATATCATGACCAGGCCATGGTTATAATGATGATAAGGGCACCTAGGATGTGATGGAAGCATCGCGACCCAGCCTGAAAATTCAGGGGCACCTTCCTAAAGCATGAATAGTTTGAGAGGGTATGGCGGGAAGGGAGAATGGCAGACGGATGGGATGGCCCAGAAAATCTCAAAACATGAGATGGCGTGGTGAGTGGGAGCAGTCTGCGGCATTGAGGAGGGGCTGGAGTGAGGAGCACACAGGGGAAGAGAAGGGTCTGGAACGGTATCTGAGAGAGGCTTATGGTCCAAACTAATGAGCTAGCATTTCATCCTGTGACAGGGAACCACAGGAAAGAATTTGAAAAATACCTTTCAAGGAAAATAGCAGGAGTTGGTGTTTGAATGGTTAGGTTTGAAGGAAAGAAGAGTTTCTGGTTTGCAAAAGGGGAACGGATGCCCCCAGGAATGGAGAACTTCAGCGGAAAACCAGGTAAGGTCGGGGGGAGGGACATGCACCCTGTTTCAAACAGGTTGAGTTTGAGGTGCCTGCGGAGCATCTATAGCAGGTGCTGGAGCGCCCATCTGGGGCTCAGGGACACTGGACAGGTGTGAGCACGCGGCCGGTGCCAGGACGGCAGGACATCCCAGGGGATGTCCTGGGAATATGTGTGCAAGGATGGGGGACTGTCCACTCAGAGCACCAGCGCCTCAGGGCGAACAGAGGAAGAGGAACTGCATATGGGCTTTGGGCTTCAGAGGGACACATGGACACTGGGGACCCGTAGCGGGTGGAGTCCAAGGGAGGGCAGACAAGGTCAGGACCATAAAGAGCCTGGCATCAGTCAGCTTGGCCAACCATAACAAGTACTGCACACTTGGTACTTAAATAACAGACATTGACTTCTCACAGAATTGGAGGCTGGAAGCCTGAGATCAAGGTGACGGCAGCAATGGTGTCTCCTGAGGCCTCTTTCCTTGGTTTGCAGATGCCACCTCTCCCTGTGTCCTCACCTACTCTTCCCTCTGTGTGTCCATGTCTTGATCTCCTCTTTTTTTAAAAAAAAATTAATGTTTATTTATTCGAGAGAGAGAGAGAGAGAGTGGGAAGGGCAGTGAGAGAGGGAAGCACAGAATCCAAAGCAGGCTCCAGGCTCTGAGCTGTCAGCACAGAGCCCGATGCGGGGCTCGAACCCATGAACCGTGAGATCATGACCTGAGCTGAAGTTGGACACTTAACTGACTGAGCCACCCAGGTGACCCTTTTGGTTTTGTTTTTCTGTGTAGAAGCTTTTTAGTTGTAAAATTTAAAAAATATTTTCATCATCGCACCTGGGTGACTCAGTCGATCAAGTGTCTGACTCTTGATCCCGGCTCAGGTCATAACTCTCCGTGAGTTCGAGCCCCACCTCGGACTCTGTGCTGACATTCCAGCACAGAGCCTGCTTGGAATTCTGTCTCTCCCTCTCTCTACACTGCCCTCCCCNCCCAGCCACATGTGCGTGTGTGCTCTCTCTTTCCCAAAATAAATTATAAAAACTTTAAAAAATTTTCTTTTCATCACTGAGAGAGTGACAAAGTCACCCAGGCACCCCTGATGTCCTCTTCTTATAAGGACACCAGCACGCTGGACCAGGGCCCACCCCTACGACTACATTTTATCTTGACAACCTCTTCACCTCTGTGTCTCTGAACAATCCTGATCTGAGGGACTCGGGGTTAGGTTTCCAGCAGATGAAGTTTAAGGGCCACAGCTCAGCCCAGAGCAGGCCCACTGTGTTGGTGAGAGAGACGTGGTGGATGAGCTCACAAGAGCCCTGGAAAGGGGGGGGCGGGGCATCAGGCCACAGAGACTGAGTGCAGTGAGCAGCAGGGGATGGGGCAGCCTGGGGCTGGAGGGGCAGCAGCTGGAGGGGCCACCAGAGCGGAGGCTCAGCAGATGCTTGAGCGTGAGGAAGGCTGAAGAGAAGCATCCACAGAGGGTGGGGGGCACAGAGGGCCCCTCACTGGATGTGGAGCGGTGGGAGCACTCCAGCTGTGGAACATGTGTCCACCTCGGGGCCAGGCCAGCCCACTGTGAGCACCCTGAGTCACATCCCCCTGAGAGGAGGGCATGGGGTCCACTCAGACCTTCAAACCCTGAGTCATCTTGACTCTTGCCCCCTCAGGAATGGTGACTTGTCCCAGATGACCAAAAGAAAAGCTGGTCACCTGGGGAGCACCCCAGGAAACTTTGCCCAGTGATCTGACAGAACACACATTTTTTTATTTTGTGAATGAGAAGGTTGTTTTCTCCTTAGACTCAAGATATTTTCTAAATTAAAAAAAATTCTTATGCATTTATGATGAGCACGAGTAATGTATAGAATTGTTGAGTCACTTGTATTGTACACCTGAAACTAACATAACACTGTATGTTAACTATGCTGGAATTAAAATTAGAAACAATAAAATGTTTAAAAGTTTTTTCTTGGGGGCACCTGGGTGTCTCAGTCAGTTAAGTGTCCAACTCTTGGTTGCACCTCAGGTCATGATCTCATCATTTGTGAGTTCGAGCCCCAAACTGGGCTCTGTGCTAACAGTGTTGAGCCTACCTGGGATTCCCTCACTCCCTCTCTCTCTGCCCCTCCCTCTCCCATTGCACTTGCTCTCTCTCTCTCTTTCTGAAAAAATAATTTTTTTAAATAAAGAAATTTTTCTTTCTACTTACATGAGATTGCTGGAGTCGTCAGAACCACAGAGACAGAAAGTAGAATGGGAGCTGCCAGGGGCTGGGGGAAGGGGCAGAATGAGGAGTCAGTGTTCAATGGGTACTGAGTTTCATCTCAGGAAGAGGGGAAATTCTGGAGACTGACGGCAGTGGTTTTTGCACAGCAGTGTGAATGCACTTAATCCCATTCAACTGTACACTCAAAAATAGTTAAGATAGTAAGTTTTTTTAATTTAAATCCAAGTTAGTTAACATATAGTGTAATAATGATTTCAGGAATAGAATTTAGTGGTTCATCACTTGCATGTAACACCCAACGCTTATCCCAACAAGTGCCCTCCTTAATGCCCACCGCCCATTTTCCAAACCGCCCACCTTACCCACCTCCCATCAACCCTCAGTTTGTTCTCTGTATTTAAGAGTCTCTTATGGTTTGCCTCCCTCTCTGTTTTCATAAGATGGTAAGTTTTGTGTATATTTTACCACAATTTAAATAAATAAATAAGATTTTAAAAAACATTTTCCATACAATTTTATTCCTCTTTGATGTGGATATTTAAATATTGGTAGCATAATGTCTCTAATGCTCTTGATTAGCAAAAGGTTGTGTTTTCTATAGCATCAGGCAGGAGAGTTGCTGGGCACTGAGTCGACCAGGAACAAGTGCCAGCCTTTCCAAAGCATGAAAGGAGAGTTAAGGAGTTTGTACATCAGCAAACCCTCCTTTTCCACAAGCAGTGGAAGCAGCGACCGTCACTCACTGGGCACCAATTATGTGTTTGTATAATTTGCATTTTTTTGTGCTTTGCTTTTCCATGAATGGCATCTTGTGCATAGGACAGACCGCTGGGTGTCAAGGAGTGACACAACTTGGGTGCCACCGCTCCCTCTGAGGCACAGGCCCGTCCCCTGAAGAAGCTGGAAAGACTCTCCCTGCAGCCCCTTTGTGTCTGGGGTCTCCTTCCAGTCCGGGAAGCCAATCTGCGTTCCTCCCATGTCCCGGCTGCAGAGGGCCAAGTGCCTTGCAAGTCTGAAGACAAACGCAACAACAAACCTGCTGTGGCTGGCCCCCGGAATTCCAGAAAATTCTGAATGAAAACAGCAGTTGCAAAATGCAATGGGTTTACAAATTGCAGCTGATTATTCACTGGCTGTCGAGTTTGGCAGGAAAATCAGCTGCTCGAGGACCCGAAAGCAGCAGAGGAGCAGTGGGGAGGCGCCCGGGCCGCTGGCTCCCAGCCCATCCCCCCGCACAACCTCGGACCCAATTTGGCTGAGACTGAGGACGGCCAAGCCGAAGCCACAGCACGAAGCGGCGACTGAGGGCAGCCTGGTGTCTGCTGGTTTTGAATCTGAGTTATCCTGGGACTTGGGAAAGCTGTCCCATACTCCGAGCCGGTTACAGCTTCCGGCCCCGGGGTCCTGGGAAGCCCAGGCTGTTTTATAGGCACACCAGAAATGTCTGCGTTATTTCTCAAATGGGTCAGCAGACTGTCGCGGGTGCCAGGTCTTTGATGGAATGAATTTTGGATGCAAATCAAATATTTAAATTGATGTTTTCCCTCTCTGGCAGGACCATTCCAACTGGTCCCGTCAACTTGTTTTTACATAAAATTCAGGCTTCATAAATATGCACTTTTCTTCTGGAAGATGCCTGAGGCAGGACAGTGGCTGCATTTGAAAGCCCTGAGGCCACTGGTCTCCCTAAAGAAGGGAGCAGGTCCCGACCAGCTAATTCCGACACTCCCCCACCTTGGCTGAAAATGTTCTTGTCAGAAAACCGATTCCTTGGCCTGTTGGTGCCATGTGGTTATATATTGTTTAATCACAGAGGCCTTGGGTTTATGCCCAGCAGCCACTTGCTGTCTGCTCTCTGTTGGGAAAGAAGAGGTAAGACAAAGTCATTCACTTTTGTCTCTTTCTCAGTTTCCTGGGCTACGACGTGAAAGCACACGGTGTTTATGAACATCCTGAAGTGATGTAAAATATCCATCGTGGTGAAAATAAATGTGCTTCCTTTTGAAAAGACGCTTTTTGAAGAAAGAAAAAAAGAAAAACAGCATTTTGTGAAAGGAATCTTTACCCATGAATCTACCTCAGATAATTCTAGATATCTCAGGTGGCTCCCCTTCTTGCCTCCCCTTCATAGATATAGAAAGAGACTCAAGAAATGTGAAGTTGCTTTCCCCAAAACTTGCTCTGGGATTAGGATCTGGGCCTGACCTTGAGCCTCCTCACTGGCCAGTTAAAGTGGACAAGGAGGACACAAGTGACTGATGGAAGAGGCACGGGTGTTTGGGGACCTGGCTCAAGGAATCCAAGGAACCCCAGGGCCAGAACCTGCTCAGCTCTTGGAAGGAGCGGGTGGGTATTTTCCTCCAGCGATGGGATCCAGGAAGGGACAAGTGCCCCCTCCCTCCCACCGCTAGAATGCTCCTCTGTTGCCTTGCTGGAGGGCTGGAGCCTTCCCCAGGCAGGACCCAGCCTGCCAGATCCTCGAGTTACCCTAATC
This sequence comes from Crocuta crocuta, assembly GCF_008692635.1. Classification (NCBI taxonomy): domain Eukaryota; kingdom Metazoa; phylum Chordata; class Mammalia; order Carnivora; family Hyaenidae; genus Crocuta; species Crocuta crocuta. The sequence continues at coordinate 3,737,536 of NW_027530974.1, forward strand.
CAAGAGCTCTGACCCCCAACACCCTCCTTTATCTTTCCATCTTCTCACCCATTGCACAGTCTGGCAGGAGTCAAATTTTCCTACTCCCTATTTTGTTTTTCTTTGCTTCATTCATTGAATGTGGAAGAATACACAAGCCCAGAGTCCCCTTGACTCAGGCTCTGCCATTGGAGCATCAGTTGTTCGGTGTGCGCACTTACTACCAGCTAAGGACCAAGCCCTGCTTTTGTGCAGAGTGAAGGCTCGGCCCATCCACATGGCACACAAAGTCAGGCTCCTCGGAGCTCAGCGCACAGAGTGCACCCACCATCCCAGAAATCTATGGCCATGAGAATAAAAGTTAATGAGGAGCTCAATGCACACTTGCTGATATAGAGCCACGGGGAGAATCAAGCAGGTACAACACCTGTAGGTGCTTAGCACCACCTGGCACACGGTGTATTGCTATTTTAATCTCCTTGTACTGCAGGCACTGGTCAGAATTCAGTCCGTAGGTATCACGTGTGGATCTGCACAAGGTACAGAAGAAAACTCCAAGAAGATGCTTCACCTGAGTGAATTCTCAGGTCACCAGTTTCTCCCTTTGAAATCTGAGGAGGAAGGAACAATTGAAAGCTAATTGTTCAATGGGTGTAGGGTTTCAGTTTTGTTTTTTTTTTTTTACAAATAATTTATTGTCAAGTTGGTTTCCACATAACACCCAGTGCTCATCCCCACAAGTGCCCTCCTCCATGCCCATCTCCCCTCTCCCCCCCACATCCATCAGTCCTCAGTTTGTTTCTCAGCATTCAAGAGTCTCTCATGGTTTGCCTCTTTCCCCTTCTCCCACCATTTCCCCCCTTCTTTTCCCCCATGGTCCTCTGTTAAGTTCCTCCTAGTCCTCCTGTACGTGCAAACATATGGTAGCTGTCCTTCTCTGCCTGACTTATTTCGCTCAGCATAACACCCTCAAGGTCCATCCATGTTGCTACACATGGCCAGATTTCATTCTTTCTCATTGCCATGTAGTATTAGCCTCTACTACAAAGCTGTCATCATCAAGACAGTATGGTATTGGCACAAAAACAGACACATAGATCAGTATGGTTTCAGTTTTACAAGAAGAAAAAGTTCTGGAGATCTGTCGCAGAACAATGGGAATGTAGTTAGCATTACTGCGCTGTTCACTTATTACGTGGTTAAGGTGGTACATTTTATGTTATTGGCAGACCTCGTTTTATTGCACTTCATAGGATTACGCTTTGCAGATATTGCTTTTTTTTTTAAATTAAAGTTTGTGTCAAGCAAGTCTACTGGCACCATTTTTTCTCAACAGCATTTGCTCATTTCATGTCTCTGGGTCACATTTTGATAATTCTTGCAATAATTCAAACTTTTTCATGATTACTATCTTTTTTATGGTGCTCTGTGACCAGCGATCTTTGATATTACTACTGTGATTATTTGGAGATGCCACAAATCATGTCCATATAACAAGCAAACTTAATGTTGAGTATGAGGGGTGCCTGGGTGGCTCAGTCAGTTACGTGTCCAAGTTCGGCTCAGGTCATGATCTTACAGTTCGTGAGTTTGAGTCTCGTGTCGGGCTCTGTGCTGACACTCAGAGTCTGGAGCCTGCTTCGGATTGTGTCTCCCTCTCTCTCTGCCCCTTGCCTGCTCACACTCTGTCTCTCTCAAAAATAAACATCAAAAAATTTTTTTAATGAAAAAAAAATGTTGGGTGTGTTCTGAGTATCCCACCAACCAGTTACTCTTGTCTCTCTCCCTCTCCGTGGGCCTCCCTATTCTCTGTGACACAGCAGTATTGAAATCAGGCCAACTAACCACCCTACATTTTCAAGTGAAAGGAAGAGTCATATGTCTCTTACTTTAAATCAAAAGGTAGGAGCGCTTGGGTGGCTGAGGCAGTTGAACCTCTAACTCTTTATTTCAGTTCAGGTCATAATCTCACAGTTCCTGATCAGTACGACCACTGACAGCACGGAGCTTACTTGGGATTCTCTCTCTCCATCTCTCTCTGCCCCACCCCTGCTCTCGTGCTCATGCACATTCTCTCTCTCAAATATAAATAAAGTTAACATCTATGTATATCTATAAAAGTGTTACAGATGAAGAAAGGTTAGACCAGGCCCCCTAGTTTGACACATCAGCACAAAATGAAACAAAGCCTCCAGACTAGCTCCTGTGAACTTCCTCTTTCACTTGATTGCAATTACTTTTAAAAAATCTTCAGCTGGGGCATCTGGCTGGCTCAGTAGGTAAAGCATGTAACTCAGTCTCAGGATCATGAGTTCAAGCCCTGTGTTGGAAGTATAGCTTACTTAAAAAAAAAAGAAAAAAGAAAAAAGAAACTTCACCCTTCCTTACAAACATGTAAGTGTCCTGTGTTGCTTACTCCTCAGCTTCTCAGATTTGCATTCAACACCAGAGGTGGATTGGGGAAGCAGAAGGATCATGGCTTTGGAGTCTAGCAGTGTCTCAAAACTAGATCTGCTGAGAACCAGGCATGTGCCCTGGGCCAAATTACTTCCACTTCTCATCTGTAGAGATCATAATATAATTGGGGTTTTGTGAATATCAAACAAGGTAATGACTGCATTAACAGGCTAAGTCTCCTTGAAAGCAGAGAATATTGGGACGCCTGGGTGGCTCAGTCGGCTAAGCATCGGCTTCAGCTCCAATCATGATCTCACAGTCTGTGGGTTTGAGCCCCACGTTGGGTTCTGTGCTGACAGCACAGAGTCTGGAGCCTGCAACAGATTCTGTGTCTCCCTCTCTCTCTCTTTCTGCCCCACCCCTGCTTGTGCTCTCTTTTTCTCAATAACAAATAAAACATTAAAAAAATTAAAAAAAAGAAAGCAGAGAATATTTAACTCGTAAATGAACTTGCAATTAGTGATTCATTTAACAGCCTGAATAACACCATTACCATGATTCAGAATTTCAAAATTTATATGCAAATGGCTATCAGTGTAATTTGAAACTCTGATGGGTGAACTTTGATATTAACCTGAGAAGAATAGAAGGATGCTTCTCAGGTAAATAAAATATTACCACATAATGTCTGTTACCATTACTTTGGTGGCCCCCAATGAACTACACCTTTTAGGGGTGCCTGGGTGGCTCAGTCGGTTAAGTGTCCTACTTCAGCTCTCATGGTTCATGGGTTCGAGCCCTGTGTCAGGGTCTGTGCTGATAGCTAGCTCAAAGCCTGAAGCCTGTCTTCAGATTCTGTATCTCCCTCTCTCTCTCTGACCCTCCTGTTCTCTCTCTCTCTCAAAAATATATTTAAAAACATTAAAAAAATTTGAACCACACCTTCTAAGATTCATGCCCTTGTATAGTCTCCCACATTGACTCAGGGTTTGGCCATGAGTCTAACTTTGACCAATGGCAAGGATACTAAACGTGGAGTCTTGATAAGCACTTTCACAGTGGAGCTTGTTTTCTTAGAATGTTCCTTCTTAGAGCACAGTAACCATGCTGTGAGGAAGCCCAAGCAGCCACACAGAAGGACCCTTGTAGGAGAGAACTGAGGCCTCTGACCAATAGCCCCATTTAACATCTAAGTCAGTAACCACGTGGACTACCAGCCATGGGAGTGAGGCCATTTTGGACTGTCCAGACAACCCACCATCAGGTAAAACAGAAGACCTCCTGGTCAACTGGCAGTGCCATGAGAAATAATAGATCATTGTTATTTTACGCCATTAAGTTGTAAGGATGATTTATTACCTAACAATGGATAGCTGAAGCAATTCCTTTTTATCTTCCCAATCTCATTTTGGTAATCACAGAGAAATAAGGGGATTTGTGAGAGACAGCAGGTCTTAATGTTTAAAACCTCCAACTATGCAATCAAGCTTAATTTGTACTTTTGGTTTCACTGCTTACTTAGCCATGTCGCCTTGGGAAGATTACTTAATTTCTCTAACCTTATCGGCAAAATGTGAGTAACACCTGTTTCAAGCGTCCTTAGCAGGCATTCACTGATGGAATGTATATAAAATGCTTAGCCTGCCTGAACACAGAGTAAGTGCGCAGTAAATGTCAGCTATTATCATGAAATCAAATACACTGGCTGGTACTTTTATTCTGAAAGCTTTAGAATGAATCCAAAATGAAACAGGGGCAAAGTTTACCAGCTGAGAAACAGAGACAAGCATTGGAAGTACAGAAGGCATTATCTAGTCACAATTTTCCCTCAGGAACAAAGATATTGAGGCATGTTAGAGGCCTCTGAGAAATATCACAAATTCTGTCTTATAGACCCAAGAGACTGCCCTACATTCTCAAACCCTCCAAATCTTATCTGGGTCTCTTACCCAGAAGAAGATCAGGCATCCTGGCCTAGAAGCCAAGAGACTTACTAAGATTTACAGAATGCACTGCCTTGAAGCTGCCAATTGTTATCGAAATAAGAGACAGATGTGAGTTCTTCATAAATGAAAGGGTTCCAGCTTACCTCATTAGTTGAGGGAAACAAAGAAAGGCTACAGGAATATACTTTTTCTGTGTGTGCTTGTTTTTCCCTCAGAAAGAGCTCACAGATGCTAATAGAGAGAGCCTAGATTTCCAGTCCCTGAATTTCTTTACATTTCCACCTTTCTCACGGAGGATTTCCCTGCTAATGGTGCTAAAGTGATTGTGATGGATTGAGGCAGTTCCTTCACACTTGGCTGGCTACCTGCAACCTCCTACCCTGACCCCCCTAATATAGATGTTAAAAGAGAAAGAAAAAAATCAATCCTACCCCAAGCCCAATTGCCTTTTCCAGGAGTCTTTCCTGTCCTAAAACAAGGAGAGTCACTCTATAGAAGCAGTGCATGAACAGCTAGCCCGTGAATGGGGCTCTGGGCTATATTTAAGAAAATGGTTGTTTCTGTAAAGTCATGCATTCTCCTGTGAAAACATGTCTACTCATCATTAGAGGAAAGTGGCTCCTACCAAGCTTTAGCCAAAGAGATCTGGTGTCCTGTTGAGCGATGTCTTCCCAAACTGGCAAGGTGGGGCCCAGGGGGTGAAGGGGTGGGGCTAAAAGAGAGTCGCTTCAAGACCAGGACATTCCCAAATTGCTTTCTTCCCCAGAAGAAGAGTCCTAGCTGACCTGAAACTCCATCCCTTCCAGAAGGTTCTGGAGGAGGTACCAGCTCCTTCAGCGGTAATAGTCTATCATGTTAGCTTGAGTCAAGAGCTAATGAGGTCAAGGGAGAGACAACACTCCTCCTGAATAACTTTTCCTCAAAAAGAGAAGGAAGAGCCACCAACAAGTTCAGTTCTCACAGCACCCCACGAGTAACTACTGAATGTAAACTAGATGCTCAATAAACACTACAACAGACTAAAGTAATTCATGAAGGAGTGTGATGGTTAATTTTGTGTCAACTTGACTAGACTATTGCAGTATCAAGATATTTGGCTAAAGATTCTTTCTGGGTTTGTCTGGGAGGGAAGTGCCTAAGTGAGATTAGCCTTTGAATCAGTGGACTCAGTAAAGCAGATTGCCCTCCTCAATGTAGGTGGTCATCATCAATCCCTTGAGGGCCTGAATCAAACAAGGCTGAGAAAGGGAGAATTTGCACTCTCTCTGCCTGACTGCTGGGCGAGGACACCTGTCTTCTCCCCCTGGACTGGGACTTACACCATTGGCTCTCCTAGTCTTCAGGCGTTCGGACTGGAGTGAACAATAATATCAGCTCTCCTGGGCTCCCAGTTTGCAAATAGCAGATATGGTGGGACTACTCAGCCTCCATAATTGTGAGCCAATGCATCATAATAAACATTTATTATGTAATATAAAAATATGTATTTTTTATTTATATATAAATGTATTTTATATACATTTACAGTATATAAAATGTTTTTATATTTATATATAAATATATATATTTTATATTTAATTTATATATATTACATTATATATACAGTAATATATAAAAATGTATTTATTTTTTAAATATAAATTCATATTCTATTGGTTCTGTGTCTCTGAAGAAACCAGGGAGCTTTGTGGTGACAATGGCACATGGGTTTAGAGGCAACACGCCAAAAGGAGGAGGAAAATCCCAACCTTGGGCAAAAGGAAAACAAGACAAATATTTCTTCAATTACAAGAGATGAAAATAATTCTCTTTAACCTCGGTCATTTCCTCCGAAATGGGTGGGTCACACTTGGCTTTCTGCCAAATAATTTAATTTTATTTATTAAGATGAATACAGCAGTAACTCTGCATCCAAAGGGCAACCTTTTCTCCTAATCTGGATTCCTAGGAATATACTTGTAGTAGTCCCTCTGGTCCCCAAGTCCCAGCAAATGACACTAAAAGAATTTGAACTTGATCTTAGCTCCTTAAAAGGGATGCCTCTGGCATAGGTTTTTTTTGGTCGGTTGCTGTGTTACCATGTCCCTGTTCTAAATTTAAGAAAACTGCCTTGGTAATTTGTAGGTCTGTCTTTCCTTCCTTCTCTCTCTCTCTCTCTCTCTCTCTCCCTTTCTTTCCGAAACCTCTTGACATTTGCTTCTTGGAGATCTACAAGTCTATTTTTCTATGTATACAAATTCATCAACTCAGTCTTTTAAAAATCCTTTTATACCAGATTTTTAAATTTTAATCTTATATAGAAAATAGTTGAACATGGTATTAACTGACGGACACAGTTTGAAAACACTAATCAACCTCAGATTATTCCAAAGAATTAATAGCAATAAATCTTATTTCCAACTTCAATTGACACTTCCTAAATTAAGTTCCTTCATTATAACACTTCCTCTCAGTTGGCATGCACTCTTACAGATAAAATGAGGGACATACTGAAACAAAAACACCTTCTGACTTCCTGCTTGGGCTGGGGTTTTACATCGTGTGGAGGCTGGGAATGGAGCAGCTGGAAGCTTTTGGTGATAATATTGTCAAGTTCTAAAGCAGCCCTGGAGGTTAGTCTAGGTCCACTGCAGTAGTACAAAGATTTTAGAATCCACTAGTCAATTTATATATACACACACACAAAATAGCCTGCTGGGATTGGGATTGGGATTGTATTGAATTTACACTAAATCTGTATTTTGCGAGTATGGTATTGTAACAATACTGAGTCTCCTGACCTACGAACAAGGTATATATTATTTATTTAGGTCTTATCATAGCAATATTTTGTAGTTTTCAATGTACAGGTCTTTCACATTTTTTGTCAAATTTCCAAATATGTTTTTAAGCTATTGTAAATGTGGATTTTTAATTTCAATTTCTAACTGTTTGTTGCTACATATACAAACATGATTTTTGTACATTGCTTTGTATCATACAACCTTGATGAAATCAAGTTCTAATGCATAGCTTATGGACTCCATTGTGCCTTAAAATTATGTCCTCTGTAATTAAAGGCAATTTTATGTTTTCCAATCTGGATGCCATTTGTTTCTTGTCCAGTGTGCAGTCTAGAATCTCCTATATAATATTGGATAGAGACATGTCGAATTTGTTCCTGTGTGGGGAGGAAGTATTCTTTCACAACTAAATATGATGTTGGCTGTACAGTTTCTGTAGATGCCCTTTAGCAAATTGGGTATGTTCCCTTTATTCCTGGTTTGCTTGAGTTTTTTTCAGAAGTAGACGGTGGATTTTGTCAAATGCTTTTTCTGCATTCATTGAGAGGATTGTGTGAATGCTAAATCAGCCTTGCTTGCATTCCTAGGATAAATCCCATGAACATGATATATTGTCTTTTTATTATATCATAGGATTCAATTTACTAAACTTTTCCTTAGAACTTTTGAGCTTATGCTTAGGTGGAATATTGCTTTGTAGCTTTTCTTGTAATATGTTTGTCTGGCTAGGGTACCAGGATAATTTTGGTATCAGAGTCGTGCTTTTCTCATAGAAAGAGTTGGGAAGCATTCTGTCTTTACTTTTTTTGAAGTTTGTGTAGAATTGGTATTATTTCTTCCCTAAGTGTTTGATAAAATCCAGCACTAACGCCACCTGGACCTGGATTTTTGTTACAGGAAGGTCTTAAAACTGAAATTTTAATTTTTTCTGTAGGGCTGTTGAGGTTATCAGTTTTTTGTTTTGTTTTGTTTTTTTGTTTTTTTTTTTTTTAGTGAGCTCCGGGGATTTGTGTCTTTCAAGGAATTTGTTGGTTTCATCTAGGATGTTGAATTTATTGGCATAAAGGTGCTCCAAATATTCCTTTTAATATCTGTATAATCTGTAGTGATGTACTTCTGCTATTCCTTCCTTATATTGGTAATTTGTCTTCTTTTTCCCCTCCCCAATCTGGCTGGAGATTTATCAATTTTATTGTTCTTTTTTTTTCCCGAAAAAGCTTTTAGAGTCACTGATTGTTCTCTATTGTTTGTTTTGTCTTGTTTGTAATGTTTAGTTATTTTTGAGAGAGAGCACGCGCACCAGCGAGCATGAGTTGGGGGGGGAGGCAATGAGAGGGGGGAGACAGAATCTGAAGCAGGCTCCAGGCTTTGAGCTGTTAGCACAGAGCCTGAATCAGGCCTGAACTCGCAAACCATGAGATAATGACCAAAGCTGAGGTCATTGGAAGCCCATCTAATTGAGCCACTCAGGTACCCTATTATTGTTCTATTATTTTTCTTTTATTTCATTGATTGCCACTTTGATCTTTATTATTCCTCTTCTTCTACTTACTTTGTATTGAATTTGCTTTCCTTTTTCTAGTTTCTTGAAGTGGAAACTCAGGTCACTGATTTGAGACCCTTCTTTCTTTCTAATATAGGTATATAATACCACAAGTTTCCCACTTAAGTACTGCTTTAGTGGCAACCCACAATTTCTTTATTCACTTCAAATTACTAATTTCCTTTTAGATTTGACTTGTGAGTTATTTAATTCCCAAATATTTAAGGATTTTCAAGGATCTCTTTTTTATTTTTTTCCTTTTATTAATTTCTAACCTAAATCCTTTATGGCCAAATAGCATAATTTGTTATGATGAATACTTTCAAATTTGAGATTTTTTAATGGGTTATAATGTGACCCATCTTCATAAATATTCTATGTGTACTTTTGTATTCTGCAGTGTTAGGGAGGAATGTTCTACAAATATCAAATAGGTCAAATAGGCTGATATCGTCATTCAAGTCTACTATATTTTTATTCTGCCAATTTATCAGTTTTAGAAAGTGGGAATAAAATCTTTGATAATTGTGTATTTATCCACTTTTCCTTGCAGTGTGATTAGCTTTTGCTTCATGTCTTGAAGCTTTGTAACACAGGTGCAAAAACATTCAGGATCCTTGTCAGTTACATTCATCAACTGATCCATTATCATAATGAAATACTCTTTAATCCCTGTGAAGATTCTTTGTACTAAAGTCTCTTTTGTTATTAGTATACCCATTCTAGCTTTCTTTTGACTAGTGTTAGTATGGTGTATCTTTTCCTATCCTTTTATTTTTAACCTATTTTTATCTTTATATTTGAAGTACATTTTTTGAAGGCATAATATCGTTGTTTTCTTTTTTTTTTATTTTGAGAGAGACAACGACAGTACAAAATGAGGGAGGGGCAGAGAGAGAGAGAGAGGAAGAAAGAGAGAGAATCACAAGCAGGCTCCATGCTGCCAGCGCAGAGTCTGATGTGGGGCTTGAACTCATGAAATTGTGAGATCATGACCTGAGCTGAAACCAAGAGTCCGATGCTTAACCAGCTGAGCCACCCAAACACCCCTAATGTGGTTTTTAAAAATCTAGTCTGACAATCTCTGCCTTTTAATTGGGGGATTTAGACTATTTAAGTTTAATGTGACTATTGGTATGGTTAGGCTTGAATCTATCACTTTGCTATTTCTTCTTTTTTCTTAATGTTCATTTACTTATTTTGAGAGAGCACAAGCAGGGTAGGGGAAGACAGAGAGAGAGATTCCCAAGAAGGCTCCACAATGAGCATGGGAGCCCGACATGGGGCTTGAACCCACGAACCATGAAATCATGACCTGAGCCAAAATCAAAAGTTAGATGCTTAACCAACTAAGCCACCTAGGTGCTTCCCTCCTTGTTATTTATCTTCTATTTATTCCATCTGTTCTCTACTCTTTTACTTCTTTTCTTGTCATTTTTTTGGATTAATTTACTATTTTTTTATTGCATTTTATCTTTTGTAAGTTTCACAGCTATACTCTTTGGTTATTTTAGTGCTGCTTTAAGGGTTTATAGTATGTATCTTTAACTTATGATTATTGTTTACAAATTATAGTTCTCATTTTACATCTAATACAAGACCCATATAAGAAGTGTGCTTATAGTATACTTTCCCCTCTTGCTGAGTCATTCTTGTCATCCATTTTGCTTTTACATATAAAGTCCATGCTACTTTACTTTTTTTAAAAATTTTTAAAATGTTTTTTATTTCTTTGTGTGTGAGAGACAGCGTGGACAGGGGAGGGTCACAGCAAAAGAGATACAGAATCTGAAGCAGGCTCCAGGCTTTGAGCTAGCTGTCAGCACAGAGCCCGACATGGGGCTTGAACCCACGAGCTGTGAGATCATGACCTGAGCTGAAGTCAGCGCTTAACCGACTAACCCACCCAGGTGCCCCATCCTACTTTTCTAGAACTGTTTAAATAATTATCTTTTAAAGAGGCTTAAATAATAATAAATCATACATTTACCCATACTGTTACTATTTCCACGGCTCTTTATTCCTTTATGTAGACCTATATTTCTATCTGGTATTATTTTCCATCCATCTGAAGGACACCGTTTCATTTTTCTTGTAGTATCTGCTGGTGATAAAGTCTTTTGCAAGTCCAAAACATGCTTATTTCTTCGTTATTCTTTTCTCAGTGATACCTAGTCTGCTGTTCTGTTAGCCAATCCACTAAACTTTCAGTTATGGTGTTCCTCATTCCTAGATTCCCATTTGGTACTTTTCCCAATCTACTCTCATGCTCTTTAATCTCTTATTTCTTTAAACTAAAACACACTCTTATATTATGTCTGGTCTTTATTTTTGTAAGACAATATGCACACGCACACGCACACGCACAAGTGGGGGATGGGCAGAGGGAGAGGGAGAGAACAAGGTGGCTCCGTGCCGAGCACAGAGCCTGATGCAGGACTCAATTTCACAACCCTGATATCGTGACCTGAGACAAAATCAAGAGTCAGATGTTTAACCAACTGAGCCACCCAGGTGGCCCATGTCTGTTAAACTTTAATGACTTAAGTCTTTGTAGGCCTGCTTTTTCTGTCCATTGTTTCTATTGGCTCTGGTCCCTCTTAAGTGTTTGTGATTTTTGGTTGTCAACTTATATTCCTTGAAACTATTTCTGAGTTCATCCAAAGACAACATTTTGCTTCTGTCACCTGGAAGGCACTAAAAACCTGATGTCACTTTTAAACTTCTGGCATGAGATCTTTTTTTTTTTTAATTATTTTTTATGTCTTATTTATTTCTGAGAGAGAGAGAGAGAGAGACAGCATGAGCAGGTAACAGTTAGAGAGAGAGGGAGACACAGAATCCAAAACAGGCTCCAGGCTCTGAGCTGTCAGCACAGAGCCCGATGTGGGGCTCGAACCCACAAACTGTGAGATCATGACCTGAGCCAAAGTCGGACACTCAACCGACTGAGCCACCCAGGCGCCCCGCATGAGATCTTTTTTAGACTACCCAGGCTGTGCAAACAAATCCGCATCCGGGCTGCTTGTGATGATACATATACATGCACATACACATATACATATACATCCTCAGGGGAGATGGGTTCTCAGGATAAGCAATCTTCCTGCTATCTGGGGGGAGTGAGGGAGGACAAGGGAGATTGGAGAGGGAGGAGACAGACACAGATTTGTTCACCCTTACACTACCTGTTTTGGGGTCTCAGCTTTGTGAGGTCTCCTATCAGTCCCCCCACTGTGGGTAGGTCCTAAGCCTTGTCTGCTATGCTACTGCCCCCTCCCACTCCAGGTGCTGAAAAACAAAGTTCGATTTGATATTTGGCGAATGTCCTAAGGGTGAAAAGTAGCACCAGTATCCTAATTACCTCTTTGTGTTTCTACTTCCATTTAAAATTTTTTTGAGAATTCTCTGGGTGCCTAGAGGTGGCTCAGTTGGTTGAGCGTCTGACCTTGGCTCAGGTCATGATCTCATGGTTCATGAGTTCAAGCCCTAAGTTGGGCTCTGTGCTGACAGCTCAGAGCCTGGAATCTGCTTTGGATTCTGTGTCTCCCTGTCTCTCTGCCTCTCCCCTGCTCATGCTCGGTATCTCTCAAAAATAAACATTAAAAAAAAAGATATTTAAAATTTTTTGACAATTCTTAAGTTTCTTTGCAGCTCACTGATCCATTTTTAAAAATGGTTCTTGATATGTATTCCAGAAGTTTTGTTTTCAGCTCGTCCTTATCAGCCACAGCTGGAAAAAAAAATTTTTTTTTTTTTAACATTTATTTATTATTGAGAAACAGAGAGACAGAGAGCATGAGCAAGGGAGGGACAGAGAGAAGGAGAGACAAAGAATCGGAAGCAGGCTCCAGGCTCTGAGCTGTCAGCACAGACCCTGATGTGGGGCTCGAACCCACAAACTGCAAGATCATGACCTGAGCTGGAGTCAGACACTTAACCGACTGAGCTATCCAGGCGCCCCAAAAATTCTTTCCACTTATGTTTTATAATAAATAGTATCCACGTAATCCTCCTTGATCCAGAGGCAAGAGTGAGAACACACATTCAGGAACCACCTGGCCTGAGGTAAAGTCTCAGATCCAACAGCAGCATGACCTTGCTAGCTTGTTTATACTCTGTGCCACTATTTCCTCCTGGGGTAGATGTGAGAAATAAATGAGGTAATATACAATCAGCACTTGCGGCAGGGACTGGCCCTGAGAAGTATAATATAAGGGCTTCTTTTTATTATTATGTGAAAAAGTTGTAATCATACACCTGAGTAACGGCGCACATCTTATCCAATGGTCCAACAGCCCCTGTTCCCCGGCTGTCCTGGACCGCTCTACCGTGTAGTGACTCACACGTCTGTACTTATACTGATACTGACCAGGGGCAATCTACTACGTGCTCTGCACTGGAGGTCAGGCCCATCTGCACTCACAGGATGGGCCCGAAGTCAAGAGCATAAATGCCATCATCATACAAGCCTGAGCAAACACACAGCCCTTTACTATTAAGGAATCTGAAAGGAAACAGAAACATACACAAATGTGGTTTGAAGTTTTGTAGTTTTTATGGTGGACAGTCATCATTCGCCCCAACAGCCATCTGAAGCCAATAGTCTTGATTATTAAAAATCACGAAGTTGTATAAATGTTCTCCTCCTTTTCGAAAACCATGTTCATTTTCTCTCCACGAAACAGGACTGTCTGCGAAGCCTTGAACTGACAACGTAACCCAAGGAGCTAACTTTGGCTCATCAAAGTAGCGACTGAAAAAGAAAGGGAAATCTTAACAAACAGGGAGGGCTAGGAATGTTTACATTTATAATTTCACTTATTCAGGATGAGTGGTATTTCTGTATATGTGGTGCCGAAGCGAGCACATAGGATGAGTGGTATTTCTGATGTTCAATGAAGCTCAGACTTTTGCTTTTATTGATAAAAAATGAAGAGATACAAATTACATTCAAATCACTATGTGGCAAATTCTATGACCGTTAACCAATACAGAATATACAAAACCAACTTCAGCACTTCCTACACTTACTGTGGAACGTCGTGTAAGATGCAAAGAAAAGAAAACCCACAAAGTGTATAAGAATAGTTTCCCCCATTTAATAGTGCTGTTCACTCAACAGTCTGTGTTCACTGCAACACTGCAGAATAATTTACTGGACTTAATCTTCTTTTAAAAAAAATTTTTTTAACGTTTATTCATTTTTGAGAGAGAGACAGAGAGAGAGAGACAGAGCATGAGCAAGGGAGTTGGAGAGAAAGAGGGAGACACAGAATCCAAAGCAGGCTGTCAGCACAGAGCCTGACGCAGGGCCCAAACTCATGAACTGCGAGATCATGACCTAAGCTGAGGTCTGATGCTTAACCGACTGAGCCAACCAGGTGCCCCTAAAATCCAACTTTCTTAGGAAAATCAAAGTACTAAACTAATAAGTGAAAAAGGATAGTAGGCTTATAGAAGAAAACCCTTAAGACTTAAATCTTAGACACTTAAAGAGTGAAGACTGTGAAGGCATTAGGTTTACTTCACAGTCTTTTCAATACAGGAATGGAGTTTCCTGACATTAGACACAATGTGGCGTTTTATCTAGAGAGTACCTTCCCCGACCCCAGGCCCCAAGGACACACGCCATCCTGCGTGTCCAGTCCCTGGCATGTGAATCCTGCCCTGGGCAGATGTTAAGAATCTGAACAGACGTTAGACATGATTTGGCTTCAAAGATGGTCAACTCGCTTTCTCCCCATCATTTCAAAATAAAACATTTGCAGAACTCTAACATTTAAAACAGATCATAACGTGTCTCATAGAGTATCACCATTTTCCTAAGTGATATATAACTTCTGGGGCACGACACAAAAAATGAACAACCTGTTTTCAAGAAGCCTAATTAAACTCTGCTCTTTTGTCTTTTGGCAACAGAATTTTCCTCTCACCAAGGATAATTATGTCATTTAAGAGGATAATGTTACTACACTGTGTGCCCAAGTGAGGAGGAAAGGGGGTATGTGTGTGAGAGAGCCCTAAGATCTGCAGCAGTAGCCCTGCCCTGGACATGTCGCGCTGGCACGGACAAGCATGTACAAGCAAGACCTAAAAAACAAAAGGTGTTCTCACCACAGCTGTTGCAACAGGAGATGTATCTTCTCTGGAACTATGAACCCAGTGATCGTACACAAACAAGCTTTTGCCACCACCGTGCTCGGCTGAGGACAGCAATAGGTTGATATGAAATTATTCGGCTCGTTATTTCTGTAGCATACACACACACACACATACACACACAGAGAGAGAGAAAGAAGACACCTTCGTTAGCTCCCACCTGATCGTTTTCAAAGCATAAACCCCCACGAAGAACAAGGAGCCAGCCAGGCCCCAGCCCGGGGGCCGCAGACGCACAGTTGAGCATTACTGAAGACAGCACCCAGCCAGTCCAGGAGCTCGGGGGCGCTGCAGGCCGCCCCCGGGGCTCCCCCCAGCTCGCAGCTCTGCAGCACCGGGCACTGCAGCTCGCTCGCCGTGCTCAGGGCTACGCACGGCTGTCGCTCCTGAATTCCGTAACTGGAAAAGTACAACATCATCGTTGATTCTTCTGCACCTTAAAACACACCATAAAAGGCCACATGAGTACTGGAAATAAATTCGGTGAATTCCTGAAACCACCCCATTCCCTCCTGATAATTCCGGGGAGCAGGCGGGATGAAGTAACATAGAAGGAGGGTGTGCAAAGCTGTATTCAAATTAAAATCATTTAAGTTGCTTTGGGCTCCTTGGTGCCAAAGTTCTGTAAACATTAGCTTTCTTTCACTTTTCCTGCAAATGCATAACCCTTTCACGTCCAACCCATAGTAGTATCATAGGTGCCCTCATCTGAGAATTTTAACTGGCGAAATCAAAAAAGCACCACTCATGTATAAATAAAATCAGTGAAGTCTACAGAGAGGAGTTTATTTGCATAATCTTTATAAAGGAAGCACAAGACAACTGAACAATGCAGCATCTCATTCGAGCCTGTCTTTAAAAACCCAGTAAAATCAGTGTATCTTCACGGATTTTCCAACAGCCTTGGGAGACAGAAGTAGTGGGCCCCTTGGGAGCAACAGGCAGGCTTGCTTACTGTCTAGGGCAATAGCAATAATCTGCTCTCCATTTCCACTCCACCCACCCCCATCTCCCACCACCAGGGGCAAAAGTCAGCAGGCTTTACTGGCCAGTATAAAAGACTGGAGCTCCATAAGCTCAAGATTCCTCTTCTGTCATGCAGCCCACTGCGTGTGCAGCTATCACCTGGCCCACTGTGTATCACCCTGTAGGTACCGGGACTTGGTGCACTACTCTACACGCTGACCATCTGGCCACTGCCACTGTGAGTAATTAAATCCTTTGCCTCTGACCTGAGTTTCGTAGCATCTGCCAGCATGCATGAGACTGTGCAGGCTAACTTCTTAGGAATATCTCTGACCTTCCCCAGTTCCTGATAAGCCCTTAGAATAATTAGGAATCTTAGGCACACAGGGCTCTCCAGAAACCAATATACAGATGATACGCAATGAAGACTTCGTGAAACTGAAGTAGCTGTCTCTTTGCCCTCTTGTATCTCAGCCATTAAGTAGAGAAGCAGTGAAGCATTACAGACCCACGCAAGCAACCTACAACACCCAGTGACCAGAAATGTCCGAGGAAGAGCAGATGGAAGGTGTGATCTCCAGTGTACCTACGTGCCTCCCTATTCTCTAAAAAAGAGTACCACACCATCATAACTGTGATGACCTGACTCATTACAATCTTGTGATGGACCAAAGATATACTCTAAAAGGGCCAAGGTACATGGCAGTTGTAAGCAATTCAACGTGCCTGGGGGCTCCTGAACTAAATTTAACATACTAATCAATTCCAAGTTATGACAAATTTAACCTGACAATTAATGGTCTGCCTGATTATTACCTTGTGATAATCAACAGTTTGTGTTTGAATCTGTGTTATTTAAAAACGTGCAGCCAAGGCTATTTGAGGTAAGCTGCTGGAAGGAAGAGAAACAGGTAAGCATTAGCTGTTCTTAAGCCATTCTCAAGATCTCTGGATCAACACATAACCCCAGGTAATGGAGGCAGATGGCTACAGGCCTAAATCATCCAGAAGTATAGCTTTCAGGGAGGGAAGAGGGCTGCAAGCAGCTTCCTCAATAATGTTTATGCATATATGTACATAATATCCTAGACCATAGGGATGAATCACCTGTTTCAATCCTCTATTACTCCCCTATAATCAATAATTGGATTTCCAAGTCATGGTATTGTTACATATTTTTCATACCTGTGTGATGCCAAGCCAAGAGAAAATCAAATTTCAACGGCTTCTTTTCTTTGAAGGACCAAGAAACTCTTTCATACTTCTTAGAATCCAGGTTACGGGATAAATCCATCAAATCAATGGAAACAACTTAAAAAATGGAAAGAGGAATACACAGTTCATTCACATATATTACAGCTTACACTGTGGGAAAAGTATTGTATTAAAAAGCATGAGAATTTTTGGAAATTTTGTGGATAGTAAAAATTATTTTGTTCTTCTTGCATCCCTTTGGTTTACCAAATCAAAACTCTGCCTTGTTTTAAATTCATACTTCGTCCTAGGTCAAAGACCAAGAGCAGAGGTCCTTGGGATGTCAATCCTAATCTACCTATGGATGTGGAAGCCTCACTTATTCACATTCAAGCCAGGCACCATCAGCAGAACCATCTCAATTCACTCACAGGTGAATCTCTGCTAGTAATCATAAAAACTTGGTGAAAGTAAAGGAGATTCTTTATTAAGAACAAGTTGTAGGGGCGCCTGGGTGGCTTAGTCGGTTAAGCATCCGACTTTCGCTTAGGTCATGATCTCGCGGTTCGCGGGTTCGAGCCCCGCGTCGGGCTCTGTGCTGACTGCCAGCTCAGAGCCTGGAGCCTGTTTCAGAGTCTGTGTCTCCCTCTCTCTCTGACCCTCCCCTGCTCACGCTGTCTCTCTCTCTCCTAGAAATAAATAAAAATATAAAGAAAAAAAAAAAGAACAAGTTGTAGACTCTTACGTTGGGTTTATTACTTTGAATTTTGGGCCCAAAACATATATATATTTAATGCACCATTTCAATTCTGTGATCTGTGTAAGACGCAGCCTACAGCTGCAGAGAAATATATAACAACAGGAATCTTACGTTCTCCAAAGCTCAACCTAGAGCCCCTTGGGTCTTAAAGACAAGAAGTTTTAAAGACAAGAAAAAAACCATAGGTCTTCTGAACAAAAAGAACAGTAGCATTTCAAACATTTAAACTTAAATAGCTACAGGATAATCACTGACTCGTTAGAAACTGATGGAGCATAATACTTACTAAACTTCAGGATTTTTCTGCCAGAATACTGAGATGGATGACCTTGAAGTCCAGTTTCTTCATAAGTATCTTTATCCAGTGATAAAATTAATTTCCCTATAAATCAAATAATTCCCATAAAAGAGATGTTAAAAATGTGACATGTGCTCTGACTGAAAGACAGCAAACTCAGCAGTTAGATATGAGGGTAATAAACTACATACAAGGATCTTCTTTATGACACAAAGGTATCATTTATACATACATCTTATTTATATAGAAGGATATTTTAGTATATTATACAAAGATACTATTTATGATAGTGAGAACAGAAATTATGTACATTTTTATTAAAGAAAAAATAGTTAAACAAATCATGGTTTATCTGCTTACTGGAATACCTTCAAAATATTAAAAATAGTAAATCAGAACTATATGCCCTGATATGGAAAGATGTCTTGACATACTGGGGGAAAAAGCAAATTGAGAAACAATATAATAGAATGTAATTTATGTTAAAAATAAAAAAGAATAATGGGGCACCTGGTGGTTCAGTCCGTTAAGCCTCTGACTTCAGCTCAGGTCATGATCTCATGGTTCATGGGTTTGAGCCCCGAGTTGGGCTCTGTGCTGACAGCTCAGAAACTGGAGCCTGCTTTGGATTCTGTGTCTCCTTCTCTCTCTGCCCCTCCCCCGCTCACACTCTGTCTCTCACTCTGTCCCCCAAAATAAACAAACATTAAAAAAATTTTTTTTAAAAAGAATAAGCTTTATGTCTGTTTATAAATTTATAGAAAATGTCAAGAAGTGGGGGCCTGAGTGACTCAGTCAGTTGGGAGTCCAATCTCAGGTCATAATCTCACGGTTCATGAGCTTGAGCCCCATATCAGGCTCTCTGCTGTCAGTACAGAGCCTGCTTCAGATCCTCTGTCCCTCTCTCTCTGCCCCTCCTGTTTGCTCTCTCTCTCTCAAAAATAAAAACATTAAAAAAAAAATAGAGAAAGAAAATGTCAGGAAGAATAAACACCAATTTGTTGACAATAATAGTTCCTCCTAAGAAGGGGAATGAATCTGGAGATTTGACTTTTTTTTTTACAGTATTTCTTTTAAAATTAAAGAAAGAAAAGAATGTTGTTACCATTTGGCAGCAGGGCAACAGTATTATCTTCGTCAATATTTGTATTGTATGTGAGTGCATAGCACGAACCTGTAAGAGAAAGAGCTCAGACCAGAAATTAAGGGGGAAAAATCACACCTGCAAAAATTTAGCGGATTTTCTTTACACTGTAACAAATCTTCCAGGTGATTAAAGGTCAGTATCCACCACTGCTCCAGCTCAACCAACCTCAAACCTGCCAAGGGTGGGCTGGAGGCCACAGAGGCCACAGTCTACCTAGTTCCACGCCCCCCACCCAGGGCCACGCAGCCTCGCTGAACCTCAGTTTCCTCACCTGTAAAACGGGGATCAGAGGTCTAACTCATAGAGCTGTTGCAAGAGTTCAGATATGCAAAAGTGCCCGTGGCAGCCAGCCACGCTATTAACAAAGTAGTACTGAACTTGAGAGCAGATGAAAGCAATACAGTTGAAGGGGCCAGAGACAACATGGCCAGCTTCGCGAGCAGTGCCTGCAGCACCTGAACAAGAGGAACCGCAAGGAACTGGATTCTTCACAGCTCCATGCAGAGGGTGGACATGGGGCCGACAACAAGATAGGGGCTTACTCACTCACAAGTACAGTGACTCATGTAGTAAGGGTGCATCCCCTAAAGACACTCTGAAATACAGTTTCAAACAAGTGGCCCCTATGAAACAACTAGAACAAAGCAATCAACCCAGCAGGCACGAATGGAAATGGGGTGCGCGGTGGAGGGTCAGAGCCACAAAATCTAAGCAGAAGGCACTGAACCATAATGGGCACGCCCCCTGGTGAACAGTCACTGTGGGTGCATCAGGAGATGAACACTTTGAGACTGCTGAGTGGGGACTGCTGGGAACACAGTGGTCTCTGTGGCCACACACCCAACAGCAGTGTATCTGAACAAACAGATCCCAAGACCTTCCTCTCCCTCAAACCTTGTTGTAAGATGAGGAATACCTTCATCTTACAACACCCCCATGCCACACTGTGGACAAGTATAATCAGAAACCACCAGCTAAAGAGAGCACCAGAAAGCAGAGGGTGAGAATACTGTGGGCAGGGGAGTGATGCACTCACTTGACCACACAGACTATCTCCAGAGGCCCTACTTAAGACAAGAGAAGACCTCTAGTATTGTGATGTGATCTTAAACTTCCTCAGCTTGCCACGTTCATAGATATAATCAGGTTTTCCTCACCTTTCTTCACAAAGGTGTTGATGAATTCTTGTGTAATTAACTCATGAAGAGGTAAGTTCTTCACAAAGTAATAGGGTCCTGTTTCCATGACCAGGTTTTTCAGCTCTTTTGATAGTATCCCACATTCAGGAATCAGAAATGAAACCTATTGGAATATGTAATATAAACAAGCCTTATTTTCATGTAGATCAACCCCCAGCTTTTTAGGGGTGATATAACATATGAAGGCTGCTAACTCTTCCCCCACAGGTTTCTACAAAACTCTTAATTTACCTGTCTCAGGAAAAGAGAAACTTCACACTTCATGTTATTTCTGTATTAAAACATTATAGGAAAGCTGAATAAGCAAAAAAAATTAATAGAAAGCTCTTGCTTGCATTTCATCTTTTGCAAATAAGCAATATATTTTATATCCTGTCCACTAGTCTATTTTTTAGGGAAATCTAGTATACTGGAATATCCCTAGATTTGTTTGTCCTGGTACCAGCTGAAATCAAAGGGACTGTTCCCTAGGACTTACAGAAATGAGAGACATCAATCATTAAGAGGCTCTGTGGAAGCAGAAGTGCTCCTGGCTGTTTCCATTTTCTAGACAGAAAAGCCTACAGATCAGCCTGGGCGGGATAAGGCACACTCCCTGACTGCTGCCTGTGATGAGCTTTCCATCTAAAGCGGAAACAGATGTTAAGCCTAATCAGTTTCAAATGTGGCCCAAATGCTTCAAACCTTGAAAAGTGCTCTCCCAAAGCTCAAACACCAGTCTGTTCCTGAGGGACCACGCTCACCATTTGAGTCTCTGAGAAACTGCCAGTCAGACCTGGGCGGAGATTAGGCTGATCAATTTCAAGTGTAAAAGGCTTAAGTTTTAGTCGAGATTTTGGAGGCCTCATCACTTAAAGGGGTTGATGAGAACGGGCATTAGACCCCTGACTGACATTTGGATTATTCCCCTCTTCTTGCCAGATGCTGGATAAACCAATAATTAACCTCACTGATGCCTCAATTTACACATCTGCGGAAAGGCGCCCCACGAGGCTGACATTTTTACGAAGCAACAGCCAATGTTACCACCCATGTAAAGCTCTGAAGTGGTTGCAAACAGGAACTACCTTGGCTCCTTTCACTCCAAAGCTGCCAGGCTGACGCGCTACGGCTGGAGACCGTAGAAAGTAGCAGGAAAAGTGGAAATTTTCTCAGAGATAAACCTAGTTCCCCTAAATAGTTTAGGAAAGCACGTGTTTCCTGGGCCGGGACTCTGCAAGATGCTCCCATGAGGTGGGAGAAGGAATCAACAGATGGGGAGGGGCGCGAGTCAGACCCCAATTTTGGTCCAATATGCGGCTCCACGTGGCATCCTCACAGCCTCTCAACTCCCCAGGCGGGTGCCTGACTTTTCCCTCTCCGGAAAGTGTTCCGCCGGGGGCGGGGCCAAGGTAGCCAGCGACGCTTTGGAATCGGCCCGGAGCAAATCGCTCAGCCCCTCCTTGCGAGGAGAGGACACTGCCCCCGCTCCCGGCGCATCCTGGGAGTTGAAGTCCTGCAGGTCTGCAAACTACCAACTCGGAGCAGTGAAGAGACTACAGTTCCCAAAATGCCTTGTGCGGAACACCGCCCTTCTTCGCGCTGAGGGCGGGCTCCTCACTGAACGCGACTGTGCCGTAAGTCTCTCCAGCTCCCGAAGGCGGAGTGCTTCCTGACTGGCCCCACGACGGCCGGACTCACCCTGTAATTGTGATAGTGCGTCTCCACAAGATGCCGGTGGCGCGACTTGTCATGACCGAAGTTGGATTTCTCGCAGACCAGCAAGTGTCGGGGAACCTCTCGCAGCCTGCGCAGGGTGGCCATGCTCTCTCCCGCGCAAGCCCTGAGCGAGCGGGGCGCGCCCCGCCCCTCCACTTTGCTCCGCCCCTCGCCTCTCCCCGCGGGCATGCGTAATACGCCGGCGCCACGCGGGTTGAGAGACCGGATTTTTGTGTGGGGTTAGGGGTGACGGCGGGCATGTGTTTCTTCAGAACCTTAGCAGAAGCCCAGCCTGAAACCGCAAATTTATTGCCTAAAATGGAAATACTTGGCACCTGGAAACCTGGAACTTGCTTTTTTAAACCCACCTTTCTCGGCATGCTGTCCGTCCCTCCCTGCTGCTGTCTTGCCGTATATCCTCTCTCTGGTCCTTCCAAAAGGGTTAGGAGTTTTGTGCAGGAAGACAATACACAATTTCTATTTTCTGTCCTACAGTACGACTCCTTCGGAACCACTTTAAGATCCCTTTTAAAAGATCCCACCTGAAAGGCTTTAAAAAAAATTGTTGCTGCTGCTGTTGTTACAATGTGAGAACTCGTTTTTCCATAGTTTTTGTGATCCAAGTACATGCCTCTCAAGCTGGAGTATGCACAGCCCCAATTGTGTGCAGAGAGGATGCAAAACAGCAGACTCTGTGGTACAGTTTTCTGGAGCATCAATTTTACTGTGAGATTTGGAACAACTGAAGTTACCTAATGTACAAGGTAAGTATTTAAAAATTTTAAACGGAGACCAGGCCAGTAACCTGTGCCCATAATAACANGAATCTGAAGTAGGCTCCAGGCTCTGAGCTGTTAGCGCAGAGCCTGATGAGGGTCCGAATCCATGAGATCATGACCTGAGCTGAAGTCAGATGCTTAACTGACTGAGCCGCTCGGGTGCCCCATAACCATTATTTTAAATAGGAAAAATTATAAGGAGTAGCAGGTCAACTGGAAAATTCAACCAATTTTCTGAATCACAATGTGGCACCTAGAGGTGTTACAAATGTCGTATTAGGATATAAAATGCTTAAAACATTACGTCTTGGTCACCTCACAATTAAGTGACAGTGGCCTCTCTTAGACCACCATCAGACGTGTACACACACCTTTGCGGATACTACAAAATTTGCAAAGTGCTGTGATTTTATGGTCTACCAGTTGTATTTGGAGCCAATGTGAAGGTTTTCTTGCAAGCCATTTAGTTTAAAATGTCTTGGTAAGTTTTGAAAACTCCATATAAATTTTATCAGCTGAAAATAGATAAACAGCCACTAGGCCATTCTGGTATTCATTACTCAGTGTTCTGAGGATATGTTCTGTGAGGTGTGCCTGTATTATGAAATAGAAGGCAAAAGTCTCATTTATTTTAAATGTTTATTTTTGAGAGAGAGAGAGAGAGCACAAACAGGAGCTGTCAGCACAGAGCCTGACAAGGGGCTCAAACCCACAAACTGAGATCATGACCTGAGCCAAAGTCAGACACTCAACCGACTGAGCCACGCAGGTGCCCCTAAAAATCTCACGTGTTTTAAAGGCTACAACTGTAACTTCAAGTAAGATTGGGACTGCAGAATCCTTTCAGCCTCCCTCCACAGTGTTCTGGAGTTCTGTCTGTAATGATTCATTCATTTCTGCCTGCCTGCTGGGTCATTTCTACCCGTATACAAATGTGCTTAATGTGCATTAAGGGAAGGCACTTGCTCTGACCCTGAATTCCTCTGCATTCTCACCATTGTTTCTCTGCTCCATTAAAGCCACTTCTCGGCACATTATCTCCTGAACCCAGTATATTTTAGCTTTCCTCCGTACCACTTCACTGAACTGGCTTTCATCAAAGTCTTTCCATTTGCCAAATTCAAGGCCAAGTTTCTCTTCTTATCTCTGTCATTTAGCTGCACTTGATGCTGATGATACAATTGAGCACTGCTTCCTTGTATGAACTGTATTTTCTTATCTTCTGTATTTTAATTTCTCTGATGCTCTGGCATCTGGGGTCCCACTGGCCAGGGTGGGACTGCCCCTTCCAGGGTTAGCCAATTCCTAAAGATAGCAAATAACTTGTTCAGTGAGCATGTCTTTGATTTGCAAACCAGCTAATCCAGAGCTTACAGCCTGTCACCTCTTCTGTAAACTGTTTCTCTCCAGGCTAATGTTCCCCTGCCCTAGTAACCCCAGGGCCAGGTCTTAGATAAATGGGGACAGTCCTGATACTCCAGAGCCCACTGAAAGTATTCAGACTAGCTACTCCTAAACCTCCATAGTCTGTCCAGCCTGCCTCAGTCATTCCTTCCCACAATAAATGTTCCGGCAGATGCTCTTCCCTCACTCCCCCTGCTTCCTGACCAACCTAGAAGCTTCCTGTTGTGAGTCTGGATTCTAGGGAGCTATGAGTAAAAACTTCCTTCCTTTCTGACAGTCATTTCTGTGTATGCCTACCATCCCTATCAGAACAAATCTCTGGGTACATTTGAAAACACTCCTTGGAACACTTCCCTGTGGATTTTTGAGAACCTTTCTTCGCGGCTCCCACTCACTCTCTTCCTCCTGCTCGTCCTCCGCTAGATCTCTAGTGATTCTTATCTTCCCCGCTTCTCTTTCCTTCCTTCTCCTCTCAGAGTGATCCCCCATGGTCTCAGCTTTCAGAACCATCTATGGACCACAAAGCCTGGGTCCTCATCCCTGGGGTGGGGGTGGGGGACACCAGGCATCATTCTTGACTCTTTACACTCCTCATCCCATGTGTGATCCCACTGCAAGTCTGTGGCTTGTTGGCTCGGCCTGCAGCATGGCTCCCGATTACACCTCTTCTCACTGTGTCTGTTTGTTCAACCAGTGTCAGCCTGCCTCCTGTCCTCTCCTGCGGTCTCTTCTCCACTCAGCATCCAAACCGATCTCAAAAATGTGATAAATATCATACAGATATACTTCATTTTATTGCATTTTACTTTACTATGCTCTGCAGATCCTGTTTTTAAAATTTTTTTTTAATGTTTATTCATTTTTTGAGAGAGAGACAGAGCACGAGTAGGGGAGGGGCAGAGAGAGAGGGAGACACAGAATCTGAAGCAGGCTGCAGGCTCTGAGCTGTCAGCACAGAACCCAACGCGGGGCTCAAACTCACAAGCTATGAGATCATGACCTGAGCTGAAATTGGAAGCTTAACTGACTGAGCCACCCAGGTGCCCCAGTATGTACATTTTTTAAGGCATAATGCTATTGCACACTTAATAGATCACAGTATAGTGTAAGCATAACTTTTATATGCACTGGGGAACCAGGAAATTTGACTCACTTCACTCCATATTCATTTTACTGTGGTTGGCTGGACCCAAACTGCAGTGTATCTGAGGTAGACCTGTATATGCTACCCACCCCCCTGCTTAAACCTGGCCTGGCTTTAACCTGGCTTTTCATTGCAGTAGTATAAAAGCTTAGATAACCTGGCCCCTGCCTACCTCTGCAGCCTCATCTGCTACCCTTGCTTGTTCATACTATTATTTGTCTGAATTTCCAGTATCTAGAGCTGTAAACAATCTATTTATTTTTTTAATGTTTCTTCACTTTTGAGAGAGAGACTGTGTGAGCCAGGGAGGGGCAGAGAGGGAGACACAGAATCTGAAGCAAGCTCTAGGCTTCAAACTGTCAGCACAGAGCGTGATGCCGGGCTCAAACTCCTGGATCGTGAGATCATGACCTGAGCCAAAGTCAGACCCTTAACTGACTGAGCTAGCCTGGTGCCCCGAACTGAAAGCAATCTTAACTGATAAATGAATATTAGAGCATAGATTTGAGAGCATAGGAAGTCTCAGGATGAAAGGTTAGGAATGGCTAAAAAAAGAAGGGAAAGAAGGAAGGAAGGAAAGAAAAAGAAAAAGAAAGAAACAAAGAAACAAAAAGAAAAGCACAGGAAGCAAAACATAACTGATTTGTATGTATATACCCAAAAGAATATAGAAGCAAATATGAATTTTTATTTTATTTATTTTTTAAATTGCTCTTTTCTTTTTTAAACATTTATTCTTTTTTTTTTTTTTTTTTTTTTGAGAGACAGAGTGAGCAGGGGAGGGGCAGAGAGAGTGGGAGACACAATCCAAAGCAGGCTCCAGGCTCTGAGCTGTCAGCACAGAGTCTGATGCAGGGCTCGAACTCACAAAATGAGATTGTGACCTGAGCCAAAGTCAGATGCTTAACTGACTGAGCCACCCAGTTGCCCCGCAAATATGAATTTTTTAAAGACCACACCAACAGACTTGCAAGAAAAAAATACCTTTGGTTGTATTCTAAAAACACAAAAATATGCTTAGTAAATCTAAAAGGACAACAGTTTTACACATCACATTTTGGGGCTACAGGCAATAAAATTAGTATGAAAACAATTTAAATATGCTCAACTCAGCACCGGGGTGGCTCCATTAGTTAGGCGTCCAACTCGATTTCAGCTCAGGTCATGATCTCTCAGTTCATGGGACTGAGCTGGGGCTCTCTGCTGAAAGCAACAGATCGTGCTTGGGATTCTATTTCTCTGCCCCTCCCTTGCTCCCTCTCTCTTTCAAAATGAATAAACGTTTAAAAATAAATATGCTCAACTCCGTGAAAACATTAGAATATTTTACATAAATTAATGCCTACATCAGTGTGCAAATTCAAAGCACAAATAAAGTGCCTATAAATATAGAGCTGACCCTTGAATAATACTGAAGTTAGGATGCTGACACACCTCTACCCCGTGAGTTTGACTCCCCCCAAACTTAATTACTGTTGACTGGAAGCCTTACTGATAACATAAACAAATTACCACCTATTTTATATGTGTATTATATACTATATTCTTACAATAAAAGAAACCAAAGAAAAAATGTTAAAATGAAGAAAAATACATTTACAGTATTGTATTATAAAAACTCCACATATAAGTAGACCTGCACACTTCAAACCCATGTTATTCAACTGTTCGTGCAAGTATATTGTATCTGTACTGGTGAAAGGAGAGGGCTTTCCACCTCTGAAGTTTCTCCCATTACAGCTCATCATCCCATTACAGGTGGGAGCAGCAGGGAAAGTGGTGCTGGGAACTGTAACTATTGAAGACACCGGTAATAAATCAGAGGACGCCCTCCTGCCAAACCTAAACTTGACCTCACAGTCATTTTCAGCACAGGGCTCCAGGCAGCTGCCACGAGTGGACGGTTGTTGGCCTGCAAGATCAAAACTACCTTCTGACGGCAGGCAACCTGGGAACTAGATCCAGCAGGTGCAGTGGAAAAAATCAGCAGCCCCCAAGAATATGTGATGCACCCCGAGTGAGATCTTGAATCCCTGGAGTTTGGGGGAAGGGCTCAGAGCCAGACTGCTTCATGTCCTCTGCCTCTGACTGGGAATCGGTGGAGCACGCAAACATATTAACACTGGCAGCTGTGTGGACTGTGTCAACACATGGAAGTGCACAAAGGAAGGAGTATTGTAAAACAGAACACAATGTTATATGTCAATTGTATCTCAATAAAGCTGGGCGGGGGGAAGCAGAACAAAACAGTCGTACCGTCTGACTAAAGCTCTGTCACATATGTTCATAACAATTTTGGAAGAGGATTTGGAAATGGTTAACATTTTCTATAAAGCTCATTCTTTTGTTTAAAGTGAAAGACATATGTTTAGAAGTAAATCGGTACATAAAAAAATTTAAATCTTAACTATCTAGGGACTTGAGATATCTAGGATGAAGCATTTCTGTGTATCTTGGATTTTACTATAATGTAAAAATTATTAACCCATAACACAGTTAATGAAATAATGTACATTAACAAAGAGGAATCACTATAATATCTCATCAATAATTATAATATATATAAAATATGTAGTATTGAACACCTATAATGAATCAGGCACTAATTACCCCAAGCAATTTATGTTAATTATCTCATAAGACTCCTTTCTTGGGTAGGTTTTAGTACCTTCAACTTAGAGGCTAATTAGTAAACAACACGTGGAATCAAATAAGAAACCTTAAAAATGTGAAAGGCTCTCAGGGCACCTGGGTGGCTCAGTTGGTTTAAGCAACTCACTTCAGCTCAGATCATGGTCTCACTGCTTGTGAGTTTGAGGCCTGCATTGGGAGTAATATTCCGTTGTATATATTTATACCACATCATTTTAAAAATATTTTTTTAAAATGTATTTCTGAGAGAGAGCGTGAGCAGGGGAGGCTCAGAGAGAGAGGGAGATACAGAATCCAAAGCAGGCTCCAGGCTCTGAGCTAGCTGTAAGCACAGAGCCTGGCGTGGGGCTCGAACCCATGAACCATGAGATCATGACCTGAGCCGAAGTCGGACGCTCAACCGAATGAACCACCCAGGCGCCCCGATATACCACATCTTCACAATGCATTCATCAGTTGATGAACATTTGGGCTCTTGCCATAAGTTGGCTATTGTTGATGATGTGCTATAAACATTGGGGTGCATATGTCCCTTCAAATCAGCATTTTTGTATCCTTTGGATGAATACCTAGTAGTGCAATTGCTCATAGGATAGTTCTATTTTTAGTTTTTTGAGGAACCTCCAGACTGTTTTCCAGAGTGGCTCCACCAGTTTGCTTTCCCACCAACGATGCATAAGGCTTTCTCTTTCTCCATATCCTCGCCTACTTCTGTTGTTTCCTGAGTTGTTAATTTTAGCCATTCTGACAGGTGTGAGGTAGTATCTCACTGTGGTTTTGATTTGTATTTCCCTGATGATGAGTGATGTTGAGCATCTTTTCATGTGTCTGTTGGCCATCCCGATGTCCTCTTTGTAAAAATGTCTGTTCATGTCTTCTGCCCATTTCTTCACTGGATTATTCTGTGGGTGTTGAGTTTGATAAATTCTTTATAGACTTTGGATACTAGTCCTTTATCCAACATCATTTGCAAATACCTTCTCCCATTCTGTCAGTTGCCTTTTAGCTTTGTTGATTGTTTCCTTTGCAGTGCAGAAGCTTTTTATCTTGAGGTCCCATTTTTGCTTTTGTTTCCCTTGCTTCTGGAGACGTATCTAATAAGAAGTTACTGCAGCCAGGGTCAAAGAGGTTGTTGCCTCTTTTCTCCTGTAGGATTTTGATGGTTTCCTGTCTTACATTTAGGTCTTTTCATCATTTTTATGTTTGTGTATGGTGTAAGAAAGTGTTCCGGGTTCATTCTTCTGCATGCCATCTGGCCCAGTACTCTTGTTTTTTTGGAGATTTTTTTTATTACTGACTCAATTTCTTTGCTGGTTATGGATCTATTCGAATATTCTATTTCTTCATGTTTCAGTTTTGGTAGTTTGTATGTTTTTAGGAATTTGTCTATGTCTTCCAGATTGCCCTGTTTGTTGGCATATAATTTTTCATAGTATTTTCTTATAATTGTTTGTCTTTCTGTGATGTTGGTTGTGATCTCTTCTCTTTCATTTGTGTTTTATCTATTGGGTCCATTCTCTTTTTGATAGATATGGCTAAGTATTTATCAATTTTGTTAATTCTTTCA
Source organism: Crocuta crocuta (assembly GCF_008692635.1). Lineage (NCBI taxonomy): Eukaryota > Metazoa > Chordata > Mammalia > Carnivora > Hyaenidae > Crocuta > Crocuta crocuta. The sequence goes on from NW_027530974.1 coordinate 3,767,154, forward strand.
AAGAACTAGCTCTTTTACTGATCTGTTTTTTTTGTTTGTTAGTTTGTTTCTATATAATTTATTTCTGCCCTAGTTTTTTATTATTTCCCTTCCATTGCGGGCTTTAGGCCATATTTACTGTTCCTTTCCTAGCTCCTTTAGGTGTAAGATTAGATGGTGTACTGGGGCTCTTTCTTGCTTCTTAAGATAGGCCTGAATTACAATGTGCTTCACTCTTAGGACTGGCTTTGCTCCATCCCAAAGGGTTTGGACTGTCGTGTTTTCATTTTCATTGGCTTCCATGCATTTTTAAATTTCTTCTTTAGTTTCCTGGTTAACCCATTCATTCTTTAGTAGGATGTTCTATAATCTCTGTATATTTGAGGCTTTCCAAATGTTTTTTCTTGGTTGACTTCAAGTTTCATAGCATTGTGATTTAAAAGCATGGTATAATCTCAATCTTTTTGTACCTGTTGAGGGCTGATTTGTGACCAACTGTGTGATCTATTCTGGAGAATGTTCCATGTTCACTCGAGAAAATGTGTATTCTGCTGTTTCAGGGTGAAATGTTCTGAATGTATCTGTTAAGCCCATCTGGCTCAGTGTGTCATTCAAAGCCATTGTTTCCTGTTGATTTTCTGCTTAGACGATCTGTCCATTGCTGTAAGTGAGGTAATAAGTCCCCTACTATTATTATATGATTATCAATGGCTTTCTTCATGTTTGTAATTAATTGATTTATGTATTTGGGTGCTTCCAGGTTGGCAGCATATTTACAATTGTTAGATTTTCTTGATGAATAGACTCCTTAATTATGATATAATGCCCTTCTTCATCTCTTGTTACAGCCTTTGTTTTAGAATCTAGTTTGTCTGGGATGCCTGGGTGACTCAGTTAAGCATCTGACTTCAGCTCAGGTCGTGATCTCACAGTTTGTGAGTTTGAGCCCTGCAGCAGGCTCTCTGTACAGAGCCTGCTTCTGATCCTCTGTCCCCTCTCTCTGACCCTCGCCCACTAACACACTCTTTCAAATATAAACTTTTTTTTTTAAGTTGTTTTTGAGAGATATAGAGACAGAGCATGAGCAGGGGAGGGCAGAGAGAAAGGGAGACATAGAATCCGAAGCAGGCTCCAGGCTCTGAGCTGTCAGCCCAGAGCCCGATGCAGGGCTTGAACTCACGAACTACAAGATCATGACCTGAGCTAAAGTCTGCTGCTTTACCAACTGAGCCACCCAGGTGCCCCTCAAAAATAAATATTAAAAAAAAAAAATTCTAGTTTGCCTGATAATAAGCATGGCTACACCATCTTTCTTTTGACATTCATTAACATGATACATGGTGCTCCATCCCCTTACTTTCAATCTGCAAGTGCCTTTAGGTCTAATGAGTTTCTTGTAGGCAGCATATAGATGGATCTTTTTTTTATCCATTCTGATACCCTGTGTCTTTTGATTGGAGCATTTAGTCCATTTACATTCAGAGTGATTATTAAAAGGTAGAAATTTAGGGGCGCCTGGGTGGCTTAGTCGGTTAAGCATCTGACTTTCGCTTAGGTCATGATTTCACAGTTCGTGGGTTCGGGCCCCGCGTCGGGCTCTGTGCTGACTGCCAGCTCAGAGCCTGGAGNGCTCGAACCCAAAAACCGTGAGATCATGACCTGAGCCGAAGTCGGACGCTTAACCGACTGAGCCACCCAGGCACCACTCCTCCTCCTCCTCCTCCTCCTCCTCCTCACCACTCAGAGAGTCCCACTTAAAATTTCTTGCAGGATTGGTTTAATGGTCACTAACTCCTTTGGTTTTTGTCTGGGAAACTCTTTATCTCCTGCTATTCTTTATACTTGCTGGATAAAGTATTCTTGGGTGCATATTTTTCACATTCAGCACTTGAATATTTCCTGCCACTCTCTTCTGGCCCGCCAAGTTTTAGTGGACAGGTCTGCTGCTAACCTTGTGTGTCTACCCTTGTAGGTTAAGGGCCTTTTGTCTCTCATTGCTTTCAGAATTCTCTCTTTATCTTTGTGTTTTGCAAGTTTCACTATGATATGTTGTGGTATTGCCCTGTTTCTGCTGACTTCAAGGGGAGTTCTCTGTGCCTCTTGGACTTGAATGCCGGTTTCCTTCCCCAAATTAGGGAAGCTTTCAGCTATAATTTGTTCAAATAAACCCTTTTCCTGCTCTTCTTCTTCTGGGACACCTATGATCCAGGTATTGTTTCATTTTATGGAATCACTAAGTTCCCCAAGTCTCCCCTTATGCTCTAATAGTTTCCTTTCACTCTTCTTTTCAGCTTCATTATTTTCCATAATTTTAGCTTCTCTATCACCTATTCTGACTTCTGCTTCTTCAGTCTTCATTGTGACTGTATCTAGTCTGTTTTACACGTCAGTTTTAGCAGTTTTTATTTCAGCCTGACAGTTTTTAAGTCATTGATCTGCAGCAAGGGTCTCTGTGGTGTCTTCTATGCTTTTTTTCAAGCCCAGCTAGTAGTTTTATGACTGTTGTTCTAAATTCTTGTTCAGATATATTGCTGAACAGTATTTGTTATTTCTTTTCCACCTCCCCACAGTTTCTGGAAGTATGTTCTTCATAGAATTGGCAAATTGCAACTATTATTAGTAATTGAAGAGAGGAAGCTTTTTACAGTCAGAGTTTTTACAAAAATGTAGTATGTAACATGTTCAACTATATATCTTTGGCTTTAAAGTGTACAAACAAAATTTTTAAAAATGAAAAATTGTATAATATTAAATGTTCACATCGATGTCAATGGGAGTTTTTTTTCTCATAAAGAATATTCTTAGGAACTTGAAAAGTTTACAAAAGGGGGAGCAGGAAAAAATACATAATAAATGACACATGCTTTATCATTTTCCTGCATTTCACATTGCTGTGATGATTAATATATACATGGATTTATGCATCTGAAAGTTTTTCAGTGCCTCATCTATTTATGGTTAAAATGTGGATTTCATCTCCTTTATTCCTCTTGAATTCAGTCATATCCCCAAGCACCCATCAACACACTGCTGTGTGGAGACTGAGCTTCTGTCCTTGAAGATGCTGTTTACTGAAAAAGTAAAAGAAAAAAGTTACCTTGCATCAGCTAACGTTGGCCATTATGCTTGCTTTCACTAAAGAGTATTTAGTGTTTTTGTGAAGATTTGCCCTCTTCAAGCATCCCAGTCCTGTTTGGATTCAGCGCACAATCCCATTTCAATACCTGTGATGGCACTGGGAACTGTCACAGTCGAATGTTCAGTGTGGACTGAGTCCTGGGAACTTACTGAAATTGTTGAAAGTTATGTCCCTTTTCAGTAGCACATATGTCTGTGAAAGTTAGCTGCAGAGTGACTCTAGACTCCATTATGTTCTTTTCCCCAGCTATGGCCTGCAAATAGTATTTTTTCCTTTTTTAAAAAGTAAAGAACTTGACTCCATTTTTTAAATGTTTATTAATTTTTGAGAGAGAGAGAGTGTAAGTGGGGGACAGACAGAGAGAGAGGGAGACACAAAATCTAGAAGCTGGGTCCAGGCTCTGAGATGTCAGCACAGAGCCCAACTCAGGACTCAAACTCACAAACAGCAAGATCATGACCTGAGATGAAGTCAGATGCTTAACTGAATGAGCCACCCAGGCACCTCGCAGTTAGTATTTCTGATATTAGAAACTAAAAATGCTAGTAAGCCACAGAGAGAAAAATCCTTTGGTTTGTGAGAGCTTCAAATTTCATTTCAGCCTTATTCCTTAATCACCCTGGAGGAAGGTAGCTATGAAAAATGGAAATATTGGGCCCTAGAGCCAATCCGTGAGAAGCTGTTTAAGTAGTAAAGGTCTGGAGGCAAGGACAGCATCTTCACAGTGCTTCTGCAACCCCCGTGCAAAAAAACCCCCAAGCACAATGTTGAAATGAATGCATTTGATTTTGAATATTAAACCTTAACTTTAAAGCCTTATTAGATCCTTCATTCACAAGTGGAAGCAGTAAAATGCCAAATTCTTTTAAAATTTTAGATTTTCTAACCTTCCTGGCCTCTGGTCCTCTGAGGAGGGAGCTTGGGCTTTGAAAAGGAGGCAGTCCTCTAAGGCAGCAATGTCTAGTAGAAATAGGACATGAACCACGTCTGCAGTTTTAAATTTTCTACTAATCACATTAGAGAAAGTTAGAAAAAAACAGGTGAAATTGATTGTAATACTACTAATTTATTTAACCTAATACATCTGAAATAGTATTTTAATGTGTAATCAATATAAAATGATTAATGAAATATTTTACCCTTTTTTGTACTAAATCTTTGAAGTTCACTCTATTTTACACTTTCAGTACACCGTAACTTAGACCAGCCACATTCCAGGTGCTGAGTACTCACATGTGTTGAGAGGCAGGCACACTCTGACTCCCCTTGACCTCTGGGAGGTGAAGTGTCACACCCCTCTCTCTCTCTCCTATGCCAAAGGGGAGAAGAGACAGCGCCCTGAGAGGAAGCAGAGGGGCACAAACAGAAAGTTTCCCCAAATAGACCACTGCTTCCCAACTGCTTCTCTGCTTGGGCCCATTTCCAGAGATAAGACAGCAATGAAAGGAAGTTGGGGCCCCCGAGGAGGGAACTCCATGTCTTCAGACCTGGTCACAGCCTTGACGTCCAGAGTTTGGATTTGGATGGAATAGGTTAAAGGCAAATTTGTTATTTTGCAATCTGGGCTTAGGTCCTATTGTCAGACTCTGGTTGCCTATTTCCTCTTACAGTGTGGGGCACTATATGAATTTAAGCACCAGTCACATACATACTTGTCTACATGTATTTCTGTTTAACTCAGGAGATCCAGCATTAAATAAGAGAAGAAGTTGAGGCACCTGGGTAGCTCAGTTGGTTAGGCAACCGACTTTGGCTCAGGTCATGATCTCATGGCTCGTGGGTTTGAGGCCCACCTCAGGCTCTGTGTTTCTCTGCTGACGGCTCAGAGCCTGGAGCCTGCTTCAGCTTCTATGTCTTCCCCTCTCTCTGCCTCTATCCCACTTGGGCTCTCTCACTCTCAAAACTAAGTAAAACATTTTAAAAAATGTTAACTAAGGGAAGAAGGAAATCAGCATCTATGGTATGCCTACTGTTTGCTTGGAACTTATAATTAATATATCATTGAATCTTGACATCCTGTCTGCAATTAGTGTATGTATTATTAGCCATTGTATAAGAAAGCACCCCAATACTTTAGCTCATGATTGAGCTGGTCAGCAGTTTAGTCTGGGCTCATCAGGACCAGTCTGGTCTCTGCTGGGCTCCTTCATGCATGTGTGGTCAGCAGCTGGTTGACTAGGGGGCTCTGCTTATGGGGATGAGCTGGCTGCCAACTGGGCACCTTGGCTCTCTTCTTCATGGTGCCTCATCCTCCAGCCAGCTACATGGGCTTGGAGACAGCTGTATTCTGAAAGAAAAAGCAGAAGCATCTAAGACCTTTTGAGCCCAGGCCCCAAACTGGTACACTGCTGTCATACCCACTGCTTTCTATTGGCCAGAGCAAGTAAGACCAGGTCGGATGCAAAGTTTGGAGGAAGAGAGTCTGCCTCTCAGTGGGGTGGGGGGTGGGGGCGTCTANCACATTGCAGAGGGCGTGGACCACAAGGAGGAATGAAGAGTTGCAGCTGTTTTTGCAATCAGTATCCTTATGCTTCTTCTTGCAAATAAGGCTTATGTAACTGTTCCAAGTCAAGAAATTTGTCCAAAACCCCACAGCGACTAGGTGGCTGGGCTGGGACCCCATATCATCTCCTACTGACTGCAGAGGCCCCCTGCCTCCACTCCCTGCAGATCATACTGCATGCAGCTTCTCTATCACCTGAGGTTCTGTAAAGTGAGGCACCTGTAACAGAAGCAGAATTCCTTTGAGATTCATATCCATCTCATTCTCTTCATGTTGGGAATAATCCAGAGAATACTGAGTGAATTGGAAAGACTTGGAATAATTTAGGGAAATGGCTGAGGGCTGAGTTTAGGAAATCAAGCCTTCAGCAGTAGAGTTTTACTTTCTAATCATAGGAGAAATTTGAAAACATGTATAATGCACTCCACGTGTTTGCAAATTCTTTTCATCCCTTTTTGGTATCCGTAGGCTATTAATGATTTTCAACACAGACTAAATCAAACTGCTGTGCCCAAAGCAACCTCTTATTCTGAAAGCAAGTGACATAAAGACAGATCTGCTAGGAAGACATTTCCTCCTATTGCAGTGTAGACCAAGAGTTGAGTAATCTGAAGTAGTCCTTTGATTTTAACAGGGCAGAGCTGTTTTCTAAGACTGCAGAGCACACATGGAAATCACTTACAGCAAATGCATCCCTGGCCCTGAATCTGTTGCCCTCACCCCTGGATGCACATTAAATCAGTGAGGGGGGCTTTGAAATTCACAGAACCCAAATCACAACAGATCAATTAAATCCGAATCCCTGGAGGGGGACCTGGGCATGAGCGTTTTTTTATAGCTCGTCAGGTGACCACAGCGGATGGCAAGGCTGAAACCAACATTGCTGGGTGCACTAGATGCAAATAGTTTATCAAGTAAAGTGTAAAAACGTTCACTGCTGGGCGTAGCCTTTCAGTCTTACCTGCCATTGCTGCTCACTGTTCTGTGCACCAACAGACCTCTGCTACTGGCTTTGTTCCTATCAACACATTTCCACGAGTACTGTGTACACAAAGTGCAAGGCACTGTGCTAGGTGTCCTGGTGTTGGTACACATCTTTGGATTTTTTGACTCTTCTGGGGAAAAAAAATTGCATCATAAAAAAATCAAAGCCATGCGACCTACCAAACTGAAGCAAAAATAGAAAGACCCTAGGAGGTCAACGAAGGTTTAGGACATTCATATTTATAATATTAAAATGCATCTGATAAGCCACGAGCGAACATGTTTTACTTTAAAACAAAATACAACCAAATGCTGCTATTTATTCTGAGATAGATACTGGGATGTATGCAAACATTTTATGCAAATATTATTTAAATTTTAATTGGTATAAATATGCATACAGGAATATATGCAGAAACCATTCATGTAAAGCTCAGTGAGTTATTATAGATTGAACACACTTGTGTAACCAAGCACTAGAACCAGCTTCGCTCAGGCTGCCCGACAACCCTTTCTCCTTCCCTCCTTCACAAAAGTAACCAATGTCTTAAATGGCTAACACTGTGGATCATCCCAAAAAGTCTCCTATGCTGCCCCTTTGAAGTCAGCTCCTTCCCTCTCCTTATCCCTTGGCAACCCCTGACCATTTTTCATCCTTCTAATTTTTCCTTTTCTAGAATGTCAGCTTTTTGAGTCTGACTTCCTTGACTTAGAGAAAAGCATTTAAGGTATATCCTTGTCCTTGTGTGAATCAGCCGTCTGTCCCTTTTGTTACCGAGCAGTATCTCAGTGCATGAATGTAGCATGGGTTATTCATTCACCCACCAGGTGGACACCTGGTTTATTTCCAGCTTTTGGCAATTATGGCTAAAGTGGCTATACGTAGTCACACATAGACTTTAACATTAGTTTTCAGTTCACTAAATACCTAGGAGTGGAATATCTGGGTCATCGAATGTTTAAATTTACAAAAACTACTAAATTATTTTCCAAAGTTTCTATCATTTTGCCTTTCTAGTTCTAGTCAGTCCAAATAATCACTTGCTATTTGCAATCCAAAAAGCACTTACTATTTACAATTTTATTTTTTATTTTAGGCATTAAAAATATTTTTCTTAATGTTTATTTTTGAGAGAGAGAGAGAGTGAGCTGGGGAGGGGCAGAGAGAAAGACACAGAATCTAAAGCAGGCTCCAGGCTCTGAGCTGTCAGCACAGAGCCTGATGTGGGGCTCAAACCCACTAACTGTGAGATTATGACTTGAGCCAAAGTCAGACCCTTAACCGACTGAGCCACCCAGGCGCCTCTAGACATTCTAAGGCATGTGGCATCTCACTGTGGCTTCTGCTTCATTTTGAAGGAGAGTTTTGCTGAGTGAATGTGGAGTCCTCTATTGACATTGAATTTTTCCCTGCACTTTAAAGATATCATTTCATTGTTGATTTGTTTCTTATTCTTGATGATGTATCATACGTCATTCATATTATCCCTTGTATGTAATGTGCTTTCAAGAGTTTCTTATCATCTTTGGATTTTTGTAGTCTGACTATGATGTGTTAGGTTTAATTTGTATTTTTTTTAAACTTCTTGGATTCAAAAATTTAGGTTTTCTACCAAATTTTAGGCTTTTAATTTTTGACAAGCTCAAAAGTAAATTCCCTTTCCTTTTATCATCTTTCTTTTTTATAATTTCCATTTCTTTGCTGAGTTTCCACATCTGTTCATTAATTATGAGAACATTTTTCTTTATCCCCAGGAACATTTTTTTAGTAGCTGCTTTTAAATTTTTTTAATGTTTATTTATTTTTGAGAGAGACAGAGTGCAAGCACATGAGGGGCATGCACAGAGAGAGATGGAGACATGGAATCGAAGCAGGGCTCAGGCTCTGAACTGTCAGCACAGAGCCCGATGGGGGGCTCAAACTCATAAACTGCAAAATCATGACCTGAGCTGAAGTCAGATGCTTAACCAACTGAGCCACCCAGGCACCCCTGTAAGTAGCTGATTTTAAATCCTTTTCTGCTAACTGCAACATCTTGGCTATCTTAGGAATTGTTTCTACTGCCTACTTTTTGTTTTGTGTATAAAATAAATTTTTCTGTTTCTTCACACATCTCATGATTTTTAAAAATTGTATACTAGACATTATCATTGGTAGTTATAGAGACTTTGGATTTTGTTGTATTCCTTTGGAGAGTGTTAGTTTCCTAGCACAGACTTAACTTGGCTAAGCTCAAAACCTCACCTACAGTAGGCGCAGTCGAAATCCTCTTTCAGGCTGGGACCCTTAAAAGATGTTCTACACATATGTAGTTTAAAGATCTATCCCTCATTTAGGGGAAATTTACATATATATTTTGGAGTTTACCCCTTTGTGGCTCCCTCCCTTCCAGAATTTCTCCCCTAACTTTCCAGCTACTCTGTTAGCCCCAAAATATGTCCTCTCTGACACCACAAGTAAGACTGTGGTTTTCTGCCAACACGGGCCATGCACAGATTGTGAAGTACATTGAGGCAAAAAGACTCAAGCTTGCAAATATCTCCTGTTGCAATTCCCTTCATTTAAGGGTAGACTCCCTTTCTCTTCTGCTTGCTTTCTGGAAATGTATACATACATATATCTTATGTGTATTATATATAGATACATATTTCTATATATATATATAATATTTTATCCAGATTTTATCATTGTTATCTGTGAGAGTGTTAGTTCATAGGTTATGTCACCATTACTGGAAGCCAGAACCTCAGTTTTTCAATTTTGTTTGTTTTTTTAAATATATATAAATGGAATTATACAGATGTACACTTTTGCATCTGGTTTCTTTTTTGCAACATTATGATAATGATAGTCATCAATGCATTGTATGTAGCCATAATTTGTTCTTTTTCAATACATCATTTATTTTTAAATATTGTGGTAAAATATACACAACATAAAATTTACCACTTTAAGCATTTTAAGTGTACAGTTCAGTAGCATTAAGTACATTCACATTTTTATGCAACCATCACCTCCATCCGTGCACAGAATATTTTTCATCCTGTAAAACTGAAACCCTGTACCATTGAACAATCACTTGCCATTCTCACCTCCCTTCAGCCCCTGGCAGCCACAATTCTACTTTCTATCTCTGTGAATTTGACAGCTGGACCTGATAGGAGTGGAATCATACAGTATTTGGGTTTTTTCTGACTACTTTATTATTGTAGCATGTGTCCAAATTTCCTCTCTTTTTAAGGCTAGATAATATTCCTTTGTATGTATTACCACATTTTATCAATTCATCCATTGATGGACACTTGGATTTCTTCCACCTTTTGGATGTTGGCAATAATGCTGCTATAATCATATGTGTACATATATATCAGTGTCCCTGATTTCAATTCTATTGGATTAATACCCAGAAGTGGAATTATTGGTCATATGATAATCTTGTTTTTAATATTTTGAGGAATTGCCATACATTTTCTATAGTGGATGTACCTCCTTACATTCCCACCAGTGGCGCACAAGTGTTCCAATTTCTCTACATCCTCACTAATACTTTTCATTTTGTGTTTGTTTGTTTGTTTGTTTGTAGCACCTGGGTGGCTCAGTCAGTTAAGCATCTGACTTTTGGTTTTAGCTCAGGTCATGATCTCACAGTTTGTGAGTTCAAGCCCTGCCTTGGACTCCATACTGACATCATGGAGACTGCTTGAGATTCTCTCTCTTTCTCTCTCTCTCTGCCCCTCCTCTGTTTGCATTTCCCTAATAATAAGTGATACTGAACATCTACTCATGTGCTTATTGGTCATTTGTATATTTTCTTTGGAGAAGCATCTATTCAAGTCCTTTGCTTGTTTTTGTTTTTTAAGTAGGCTTCACACCTAGCATGGAACCCAATGCAGGACTTACACTCATAACCCTGAGATCAAGACCTGAGCTGAGATCAAGAGTTGGACACTTAACCAACTGAGCTACCCAGGCATCCCTGTGCCCATCTTTTAATCAAGTTTTTGTTACTGTTGTTGTTGAATTCTGGTTATTAATACTTTATTATAAATTTGATCTGCAAAAACTTTCTCCCATTCTATGGGCTGCCTTTTTACTCTGTTAACAGTGTCCTTTGATGCACAAATTTTTTTCATTATGATGAAGTCTAATTTGTCTATTTTTCTTTTCTTGCCTCTACCTTTGGTATCATATCCAAGAAGTGACAGGGAAATCTAATATCATATAGCTTTTCCTGGATGTTTTCTTCTAAGAGTTTTATTGTTTTAGCTATTATATTTAGATCTTTGATCCATTTTGAGTTAAATTTTGTATATGGTCTAATTTCTAATTTTAGTAATTTGAGTCTTCTATCTTTTTTTCTTACATTACTTTAGCTAAAATTTTATCAATTTTATTAATCTTTTCAAAATGCCAGCTTTTGGTTTCATGGATTTTCTATTCTCTCTTTTATTTATCTCTGCTCTAATCTTTATTTCCTTCCCTCTACTAGATTTAACATGTTCTTGTTTTTCTAATTCTTTAAATTATAATGTTAGGGTATTGATTTGAGATCTCCCTTTGTAATATAAAAATTTATAGATATAAATTTCTCCCATAGCACTGTTTTGCTGGGCCCATAAGTTTTGATATATGGTGTTCTTTGTTTTCATGCATCTCTAAGTATTTTCTAATTCCCTTATGATTTCTTCTTTGTCCCATTGGTTGTTTAAGAGTGTGTTGTTTAATTTCCACAGATTTGTGAATTTTATAGTTTTTCTTCTGTATTAATTTCTAACTTTATCCTATTGTGGTCAGAGAAGATACCACGTGTGATAGTTATCTTTTAAAATATATTGAGATTTGTCAGTGGCTTAACATTTGTGGCCAATCCTGGAGAATGTCCCACATGTACTTGAGAAGAATGTATATTGTTATTATTGGGTAGAATGTTATATATATGTCTATTACACAAAGCTGGCTTATCATTTGTTCAAATCCCCTATTTTCTTACTTATCTTCTGTCTGGTTATTCTATCCATTATTGAGAGCTAGTTATTAAAGTCTTCAATTATTATTGTCGAACTCTGTTTCTCCCTTCAATTCTATCAATTTTTGCTTCAAATATTTCATTGGTTTGTTGTTATGTACATAAATGTTTGTAATTGTTATGCTGTCTTGCTGTATTGAATCTTTTATTAGTATTTCCCCTACTGATATTCTATTTCAATTGCATTGATTTCTTCTCTAGTTTTATTATTTCTTTCTTCCCATTTGCTTTGGATTTAACTTTTCAATAATGGAAGTTTACATTACTGATTTTAGATCTTCTTTTCTAATATTTACACATTCAATGATATGAATTTCCCTTGATACTTACACTTTTGAGAAGTTGTATTTTCATTTTCATTTAGTTCAATTATTTTTAAATTTCTCTTGGTGCTTCTTTGATCCATGTATTATTTAGAACCATGCTGTTTAATCTCCAAGTATTTCAGGATTTTTCCAGCTATCTTTCTGTTGTTTATTTCCACTTGAATTCCACCGTGGTCTGAGAGCATACTTTGTGTGATTTCTGTTCTTTAAAATTTGTTAAGGTTTGTTTTATGGCACAGAATGTGGCATATGTTGTTGAATATTTTATGTGAGCTTGAGAAGGAGTTGTAGTGTAAGATCTGCTTCACCTGAAGTAGTCAATTAGAGCTAGTTGATTGATTATTCTGTTCCATAAGTCCTTACTGACATTCTGCCTGTGGGGTTTATCAATTANGTTATATTTCAAAACTATGAATCGACAGAGGTATGAAGGACCAGAAGGACTAGGAAACTGAGGTGGAAGTTGCCCCTTGTCATATGGGAGCTTTTGGGATAGATCACAGTCAGAACCTGGATCTCTTCCGTCTCAAGTTATAAATCTTTCCTGATATGACATTGCAACATTGCAAAAGAGCCTGAGTCAAGGCTCTGCATGTTAGAGAGAGAAGAAAGGAAAATGGGGGCCTCCTTCCTTCATATTACTGATGGTCAAAACACAGCAATAGACTGCTCTGCAAAACCATACCCTTATTCTCTAACCATGCTCTCACAATGGACTGGGGAGAAGGGGTGAGAGGGAGAGAGAGAAGGAGCAATCTTCTGCTAAAATTAAAATATTTTCCCACATCTTTCAACAAAAAGAAAGAAAGAAAAGAAAGCTAATATGTAGATTCTTTCCCATTTATTCTCCTATAATTTGGTGGGAGGAGGGTATTTATTATTGCTGGCCTATCCTGAACTGTAGTGTAAATGGATGTCTGATTTAATAAAAATAAATATAAGAGGTATAAATTCAGTTATTTAAGGATCTATTAAGATCATGCAATTTAATTTGTGAAATACATATATTTGGTCACGTTTCTCAGATATATTTGGTCTTTTTCCACAGTTCCTGAAAATGTTTCAGAGCCAGAAATGGGTGTCTTGTTATTAATGAGGTGACTTTTGGACTCCACCCAAGGTCAGGGGGCTGGCTGCCAGAAAGACCAACCTTGTGATTAAAGGGTTGGAATTTTTAGTCCCACCTCTGGGGAGGAGAGAGGAGCTACAGCTTGAATCAGCCAATGGCCAATGACTTAGTAAATCATGCCTATGCAATGACACCTCCATAAAAACCCAAGAGTACAGCTTTTGGGCCTTTTTTTTTTTCTTTTAAAGAACTTCCCCACTTGGGAAACCATAATTCTTCCATAGGCCACCATTCCGAGCCCCAAGCTACACGAGGACAGAAGCTTCTTTGTTCAGGACCTTGCCCTATGGGTCTCTGCATCTGGCCATTGATTCATATCCTTTATCATATCCCTTAATAAAATGGTAAATGTAAGTTAGTGTTCCTCTGAGTTCTGTGAGCCACTTTAATTGAACCAGAGGAGGGGTCACAGGAGCCTCCAATATGTAGTGGTTGGTGAGAAGCACTGGTAACAGTCTAGTGCTCACAACTGGTATTTTAAGTCAGGAATGGGAGGCAGTCTTGTACAACTTAATGAACCCTTAACCTATGGAATCTGATGCTATCTTCTGGTAGATAGTGTCAGGATTGCATTGAATTCGCAATGAATTGCTGGTGAATTGTTTGATGGCATGCCTAGGGGATGCACCCACACATGGGAATTGGATCTGGGAACCCTAAAACAAATCAGGATTTTAAGAGGACCTGCAAAGAGTAGCATGAATTTCAAGGATCTTTCATCTTCTTCCCTGCCTAATTTCCCAAAATGGTGTGAAATTGGGTGCGTAAAATTTCCCAAAATGCTATTAAAATTTTCCTATACTAACCAGGAGTCAGTATGTTGTTTCAGTAAAGCCCAGAATAATGTCACAGCCCATTGGAACCCACAAAGTGGGAATCAACACAAGGCAAGGGGCAGGGCCTGTGTAGCTGTCCCCTCCCGTCCCCCCAACTTTCTATTCTCACCTGAGGCAGACTGCAGGCTGACGCCAGGATGCAAGGTAAGAAAGGAGAAAAGGAGGAAAAGGTCAGCTCAGAGCTGAACGGCATGCAGGGGCGCAGGCTGCAACTGCAGACCCTACGGGCGATCTTCACCCTCCACAACCTGACCTTTTCTATGTGTTCTTCTCTTCACCAACCAGCTTCACAAACTATGGAGATTTCATATCAAAGAATGGAAAAAATGTGAAATAACTGGCATCATTAGCACAGAACTGATTAAAAGAAAGATAAAAAAAAAAAAGTTAGATTTTTTTCCTTCCTTGTTTTTCCAGGGTGGGAGTTAACTCAGCTAGAGTTCTAGAGTGCTAGAAAAACACAATCTCCCTCGAGAGTGTTAAATGTGCCATCACCCCAGCATAAGGAGCCAGGCTTAGGAGCAGGTGCACCTGTTAGGGGCCTGGGCTGATTCACTATTCTCATGATTCTCTTTTCACAATCTTGTCAGTATTTCGTGTGTGTAATGCCCTAATACCAGGTCTGGCTACCAGTGGTCAGCTGCACTAACTAGTTGAATCCATAAAAGAGTATATAGGGTTAGTTATCAGGAGATGATATGTAAATTAATGCAAAAGGTCTATCAATAGGTCACTGATACCAAAGAGTATCAGTGGGATACTCTTGGGAAAGAAGAGTCCACACCCCAACTGCATGCTCCCCACAACTCTGAGCAGCCAATGGCACTTGCACGTGGAGACGCAGTAATGCTCAGAGCAAACTCTGTGTTGTGTGACTCACGTGGGGCCTCCCATGTGACTGATACGCTCTGGGCCCAAGTTTCTACAGATGTCCTTGGAACACAAAGCCTTAACAAAGGTGGCAGAAGAGTGAGAAAAGGGAGGAGCCTGGCTATTTGCTCAGCAGCCCCAGGCCCAGCCAATCTCTAGTCCCTGTTGGTGCCAGTGAGGACGGGGGAGAGACCTGACTTGTCCTTGATAAGGACCTCCAGGAGGATCTCAAAGCAGCCATTGGAGCCCAGGGAATGGCAGCCACGTGGGCAAGGCTTACCAGGATGTCCTGTGCCAGATGCTAACGGTTGAGGGAAATGAAAAGTGTTCCTCCTGACACCATGTCAGGGCCCCTGCTCTAGACTCTGTGGTCATTCTTCCCAAAGCAAAAGAAATGTCCTTTCAGTCACCATCACAGAAACGTGCTTTGCACTCAAAGCATGAGTCCTGAGTCCAGTGACTTACATCAGACAGAACGGGGGACAGAGTAAGCTCTCCACTGATGATCACATGAAATAAAAATTGCTGCACTGAACAATCCTGGATGAAGGTAGCCTCCATGTCAAAAGATGTATGTGCATCTTTTTTTTTTTTAATGTTTTTATTTATTTCTAGGAGATAGAGAGACAGCGTGAGCAGGGGAGGGTCAGAGAGAGAGGGAGTTACAGACTCTGAAACAGGCTCCAGGCTCTAGCTGGCAGTCAGCACAGAGCCCGATGCAGGGCTCGAACCCACGAACCGCGAGATCATGACCTAAGTGAAAGTCGGACGCTTAACCGACTAAGCCACCCAGGCGCCCCTGTGCATCTTCTAACTTGCATAATGTATTGGCAGACATCCTTACAAAGACATAATACCTGTGAACACACCCACTGATAGCAGGTGAGAAGGCACATTTCCTGTTCCTCTCTGACACTGTTTAGGGGATTTTTTTTTAATCTCTGCCACTCTGATACTTAAAAATGTATGCTTTAAAAACAATTATTTAGGGGCGCCTGGGTGGCTCAGTTGGTTAAGCGCCCAACTTTGGCTCAGGTTATGATCTCACAGTTCATGGGGTTGAGCCCTGCATCGGGCTCTGTGCTGACAGCTAGCTCAGAGCCTGAAGCCTATTTCAGATTCTGTATCTCCCTCTCTTTCTGACCCTCCCCTGCTCACGGTGTGTGTGTGTCTCTCTCTTTTTCAGAAATAAATAAAAAACATTAAAAATTTTTAAATAAAAAAAAACCCAATTATTTATTTTGAGAAAGAGAGCATGAGGGAGATGCAGAGAGAGAGGGAGAAAGAGAAAATCCCAAGAAGGTTTCAGGCTGTCAGCACAGAGCCCGACATGGGGCTCAAACTGATGACCTGAGTCGAAATCAAGAGTCAAGAGCTCAACCAACTGAACCACCCAAGTGCCCCCCAAATTTATGCTTTTATATTCATTGCTTATTAGTGATGTTTAAAGTCTTCATATTTCTGGGGCGGCTGGGTGGCTCAGTCAGTTGAGTGAACGACGCTTGATTTTGGCTCAGGTCATCATCTCATGGTCAGGATCTCATGGTTATGAAATCAAGTCCCAGGTGGGGCTTCATGCTGAGTGTGGGCCTAACATACTGCATGCGCTCCTCCACTTGCTATCTCTCTGTCAAAAAATAAATAAAAAATAAATAAATAAATAAAATCTCTTCATATTTTTATTAGATTTTGTTTCTTTTTAAAAAACTGCTTATTCTCAACACTTTACTACTAGAGCATTGATTGTTTTCTTATTACTTTGTCAATCATATATGCACACATTGGAAGTATCTGGTCATTTGCTTTCATCTTTTGTTTATAATTAAGAAAAGAAATCATTTACAAAATTTTATTCCTAAGCGTAAATCATGGCATCTTTCTAAACAAATGAACAATTTTTTTATGGCTGGACTGAACATACACGCAAAATATTTCTGACACTTGTTTTTAGGAACCTGTTGCTTACACTGTAGAAAAATAACATGCCCTACAATAAATCACAAGAGATGCTTGTGGCCCCTGCTTTTCAACAAGTGAGTGATCCTTCGTACTCCTGATGCTTGGAGGAGGCTGGGAAGAGGCCAGCCCCTGCACAGGGAGGAAGGCAAAGCAGGTGGGACCATGCCAGTCCCTGAGCATCCCCTAATGACAGTGCGGGCAGGACTCAGCTACCCGTTGCGTGCACTAGTTAGCATCAAGGAGGCAAAAATAATAATGCACCACTCTGGCAAGTTCCTTAGCTGTGATATCCAAGTTAGAAATAGATTCGATTATGGGGCACCTGGGTGGCTCAGTCACTTGAGCCTCTGACTTTGGCTCAGTTGATGATCTGATGAGTTTGTGAGTTCGAGCCCCGCATCGGGCTCTGTGCTGACAGCTAGCTCGGAGCCTGGAGCCTGTTTCAGATTCTGTATCTCCCTCTCTCTCTGACCCTCCCCTGCTCGTGCTGTCTCTCTCTCTCTCTCTCTCTCTCAAAAATAAATGAAACATTAAAAATTAAAAAAAAATCTACTGGAGCTGCCAGCTTACAAGGGGATGAGATATGCCATGTATCTATGGAACAGACAAGCAACATAGAAAGTTTTTTTTTTAACCTAAAAAGACTAAACAAACTGAAATGGAATATTATGGAAGGTGAAAGCCATATGGGAGCATTGCTCAGATTTCTCGGGCTCTGCACCTGCGAGGTGCCCAGAGGCACAAGTGACCAGATGTTGGCCGGGCTTGCTAACAAACGCCTTCCTGCGCACAATGGCATGTCTCTCCACATGACAGTCTGAGGAGGCAGGGAAGTGACCCAGGAAATATGTGGCCCATTCTCCGTGGAAAGTCAGTCTGGCTCCCCGTCGACTGCACGCGGCAACCTTAGTGCCCGTCCTCCCAAAAGCAAGACTGCATCTCAGGGGCCGCGAGCCAAGCCCAGAGAGACGAGGAAAGGCCAGATTCCATCATTTGTCACACTGACTTGTTAGAGAAACCGCTAGATTTCCCCTGGCACTGTCTGCACGCAGTTTATCATACACCTCTGTTTGGGGTCCCTGAGCGTGCCTTCATCATACGCTGGTCAATGGAAATTCGCTCCACCAAAATGGCTCAACTGCTCCCTCACTACTATGTTCTCAACACGTGTGGGTAGCAACACAAGAACCGAGGAAAGGAAGGGACGATGGCTGAGAGGTCGGAGGGCCCACGTGCTCACACCACAGTGGAAGGAGTTCTCACACACACCTTGGTAGAAAGTCGTAGTCCCTTCCCTGCAGTTATCACTAAAAAGAGCCGTGATTGGCAGGTAAGGGAAGAGAAAGTAGAGCAGGTCATAAATTAATTGGCATAGAGCAAATCCCAGAAGGAAGCTGCCTATTAGTTCCAAGCAGGTAAAATGGATATGCATTATCCCCGCTCTTTTCTGAATAATTTCACAGCCCGCTACAATAGGAGCTGCCATCACTGCAGAACCAGGGGCAGCGAGGGCAGCTTCCTGCCTGCTCTTCCCTAGGGCCCAGCAGTAACGACCCCTTCCCCAGCCTGGTCATTCGGCTCTGTCCTCCAGGTGGCTGGTAGGAAATCCCGGCAAGACTCTGGATGACCGCTGCTCTCCATCCAACATGCGCATATTTCAACAGAGACTATGATGAAAAGTCTGTAAGACTTAAAAGCCTCACTCACTTCTTGTGTAGCTTGGGGTATAAAGAAAGCA
The DNA here is from genome assembly GCF_008692635.1 of Crocuta crocuta. NCBI lineage: Eukaryota > Metazoa > Chordata > Mammalia > Carnivora > Hyaenidae > Crocuta > Crocuta crocuta. Next base: position 3,785,644 of record NW_027530974.1, read on the forward strand.
GTGGGAAGTCTTTTGAGCATCTCTTAAATCATAACAGAAAAATAGTCCCATCCTTATAAGGCCAAACCTTGGTACCTCTACTGTACAAAACAAGGTAAGTCCAAGATGGCATGGAAGATGGAAGGTTGTAGAAACATTATCCTGTCCATCAGAACTATGTCACTTTAGGGGCACCTGGCTGGCTCAGTCAGCAGAGTATATGACTCTTGATCTCTGGGTTGTGAGTTCAAGCCCCATGTTAGGCATAGAGATTACTTAATTAAAAAAAAAAAAGAACTATGGCACTTTAAATGACACAGTGGATGTTTAAAATAAATAATAGAACATAAAAAGTTTCCTTAGAGGAAAAATGCTATAAATCAAAGGAAAAATTCTAGAATTTTCATGCCTTATAATAAATTATATGCCCTTCTGTCCTTATAGGTATACCATCAGTACTTTCATGATACTTTTTATTTTCAGCTGAAAAACACAGATGTTTTTAAAAACCGAAACTTCAGAAACACAAAATTACTGGGTTTTTTAAGCTTATAAAAGTAATAACACACCGCTGACTTCCAAGGGGAAAGTTCTCAAACAACAATCATGTTTGGTGGGGATGGTAGAAGGTGGGAGCTATCCCTGTGAATGATGGAACTAATACAGAACAAAGGAATTTAATCAAATGCTCAGGACTACTTACTTGGAAATCACACTCCCACCATCATCCCTGAAAGCATTTCTGGAACTTCCCTCTGGACACAAGTTTTTATCTTCCAATAGAGACAAAACCCAAAGCAAGAGCAAGCCCCACAGCCGACCGAGGAAGGTGAGCCCTGTGGAGGCAGCACAGAGAGGGAGTCATTCTGACCTCACACCTCCAGGGACCGCACTGGATGACAGCTTCCATCAGAACCGTTCTAGCCCGACTCAGCAGGGGTCCTCAGTGACATTTAGTTTACTTCTCCACTCGAGCAAAAACAAAACAAAACAACCAAGAAAGAATACCAATTAAGGCTTTAGTTCCTCATTTAAAGCATGTAAAGCATCTAATAGTAAATTCAATCAATGGAAAAACAAATCTACTCACTTCCTGGCCCAAAAAAACCCTGGTCCTCTTTAATGAGAACATTCTCCACGTTCTCACCAGCAAGGATAACCTCTGTTCACTGTGCTGTCTAGATGGATAGATAGAGAAGATGTGGAAGGTATACACCATGGAATATTATTCAGCCATAAAAAGAATGAAATCTTGCCGCTTGCAATGAGGGGATGAATCTACTGTGATGCTATATGTCTTTCCCTGACTGGCCTCCTGGTGGCAGCACTGCACAGCGGACACCATCCGGAGCAAGTGACTACAAGCCAGTTTCTCCTTCAGGAAGTTGTGGTGAAGAGAACAATCAACCATCTCTCCTTCACTAGCATATTCCATGGCCAGATAGTGTTTCCTGGGTCTCAATCCCCTCAAATACCTTCAGGATATTGGGATGACCCCAGGACTTCATGCTTTGACCTTTGAGGAATGGTTTCTGGAGGCTGGAGGAGCTAATCTTGTTAAATGACCTTCATGACTACCTGTCCCAGCCAGATGTGCCAGACCAACTTCACCTCAGCAAAGCTGATCTGGCTGATGATCTAGAGGAGTTGGTAATTATCAGTATGGGTTTCCTTGTCAGCAGAGGTGGCCAGAATGCCCTGCAGCATGGTGACCTGCTAGCTGTACAAATGATCCCAACAATCTTAACTGCCAACACTAATAATAGTAAAAAACAAGACTAACAATGCTAACATACTAAATTTTAAAAAATATAGGAAAAATGTTTAAAATGCGAAAAAGAAAAAGGAAAAAATTAAGTTAAAAATTTTTAAATTTTTTTTTTTGAGAGAGAGAGAGGAGGAAGGGGGGGAGGGGGAAAGGTAGAGAAGGAAGGAGACAGAGCATCTGAAGCAGGCTCCAGGCTCTGAGCTGTCAGCACAGAACCCACCGCAGGGCTTGAACTCATGTACCGCAAGATGATGACCTGTGCTGAAGTCAGATGCCCAACTGACTGAGCCACCCAGGCACCCCAGAAGAAAAAATTTTTGAATGAGACAAAAATTAAGGAGTCGATGGGGCGCCTGGGTGGCTTAGTCGGTTAAGCGTCCGACTTTCACTTAGGTCATGATCTCGCGGTTCCTGGGTTCGAGCCCCGCGTCGGGCTCTGTGCTGACTGCCAGCTCAGAGCCTGGAGCCTGTTTCAGTCTGTGACTCTTTCTCTCTCTGACCCTCCCCTGCTCATGCTGTCTCTCTCTTTCTCCTAGAAATAAATAAAAAACATTTTTAAAAAAATTAAGGAGTCAAAGAATAAAAATGCAAGCTAAGAAAACACATAAAAATGAAAGAATAAAGAAAACAAGACTAGAACAAAGAAAAATGAGGAAATTGAAAGAAAAAACCCAAAAACTTTAAAAAAGAGAATAAGAAAAAAGACAGAAAAAGAGCAGGAAAAAATAACAAAATAAGCAAAAAGTCAAAGAGGAAAAAAGCTGTGGTCAACATCCTTCAGGTCACCAAAAATCAGCTTCCTGGGTAAAAGGACCAAGAGCCCTAAGTTCAACCATGGACTTGTACAGGTGCGTGGAGGTCTTAACAATGGCTCCCTATGAGGTCATTGCAAGACACGCACCATTTACGCACAACTGGGGATAATTCTCAGTACTTTTCCCACTTGCTGGCCTCCTGAACACTTTACTATTAAAGGACAAAGGTGGGGGAGGCACCCCAAAAGGCTTTTTGTTTATGTGGTGGATAGTAATCAATATTTACCTTATTAAAAATTAAAACCTGTAGGATGCTTCAGTGGCTTTTTCATTTCTAGTTGGAAAAGCTTTGATAATCTTTGGTTTTTAAAAAAGTGCATAGTGTGTACACTTGGTATATTCAATTCCTTTTTCTTTAGGCTCTGAACAATTGGTCTCAAAATGATGCCAGAACTTAACTGGCAGGGTGATATTATAACAAAAATGTTGCATATGTGTTGCCTAAGACCCAATAAAGTGCATTATCAACATCTATAAAGCAGAGGAGAATATGGCTTTCATCATATTCTCGGTTCTTATATGCAGTTTTGCTCAGAGTCTTTGGAGGAAATTCCTCTCTTCCATGAGCCAGAGACCCTGCTGTGTGTACTTTAGTAATCTGTAAAGGTAGAGGCTGCAGCAATCGGTTGAGAAAGTTACTCTCTTTCTTTAAGCCAACAAGCCATAAAAGTCCATGTCTGTATTATTTAGCATGGGTGTGGACATGGGTGCTGGGTGCCCAGGCATGGCCCCGGTGCTTCAGGGGAGGGAAGTGAGAAGCCCTCAACCTATTCCTTCTCTAACACTCCTTTCTTTATATAGATCCAAGTTTCTGACCTGTATCATTTTCCTTCTCTCCAAAGAGCTTCTTTTTACATTTCTTACCAGGCAAATCTACTGGTAACACATTCTCTCAATTTTTATTTGCCTGAGAAAGTCTGTTTCTCCTTCACTTTTGAAGGATAATTTCACTGAATCCAGAATTCTAGGTTGGTGGGGCTTTCTTGCTAGTGTGATTTGCAAGAAGTCTGATGGCATCTTTATCCCTGTCCCTCTGTAGGTAAGGCATCTATTTCCTCTGGCTCTTTTCAAGATTCTCTCTTTGTCTTTGATTTTTCTGCTCTTTGAGTTTTTTAAATTTTAATTTTTGTTTTTTTGTTTTGTTTTGAGAGAGAAAGAGGGTACAAGTGAGCAAGGGGCAGAGAGAGAAAGAGAATCCCAGGAAGGGCAGAGGAGAAGAGAGAGAAGTGGGGCTCACTCGAGGTGGAGCTCATGTTCAACCATTGCAGGTTGAATCCCTATGTGGGATTCAAACTCACTAACCATGAGATCATGACCTGAGCCAGAGTCAGATGCTGAATGACTCAGCCATCCAAGCATCTTAATTTTTCTGCACTTTGAATATGATACCTTTTAGTGTTGTTTTTTTTTGTGTTTTCCCACACAGTGTTCTCTGAGCTTCCTGGATCTGTGGGTTGGTGTTTATCATAAATTTTTAAAAATTTGCAGCTCTTATTTGAAATGTTTCTTCTATGCCTTTGTATTCTTCTGTTTTTTGAGAAGAAAGATGCATTACACCTTTTTTAATTGTTCTCCGGTTGTTGGATGTTCTATTCTTTTTATTCTTCTTCTTATTATTATTATTTTATTCGGTTGTCTTTTCTTTCTAGTCTGGGAAGTTTCTACTGATGTATAGCCTTAAGTTAACTGACTTTTTTCTTGGCATGTCCAGACCATTGATGAGCCCATCAAAGACATTCTTCATTTCCATTACAGTGCTTTTGATTCCAGCATTTCCTATTGATTCTTTCTTAGTTTCCATCTCTCTGCTTACATTACCCATCTGTCCTTGCATGTTGTCCACTTTTTCTACGACAACCCTTAGCATAGGAATCATTTTAAATCCTTGGTCTGATAATTCCAAAAATTCTGCCATATCTGAGTCTGGTTCTGATGCTTGCTCTTCAAGCTGTGTTTTTTCCTTTTCCTTTTTTCCTTTTAGCATGCTTTGTAATTTACTTGAAAGCTGGACGCGATGTACTTGATAAGAAGACCTGAGGTAAATATGCCTTCAGTGTGAGGGTTTATGTTTATCTGGCCAGGGGTTAAGCTGTGTTTACTCTTTGCTGTAGCTGTAGGTGTGTTAGGGGGTAATATTTCCTGTGTCCCTGGTCTTTCTCCTCTGTCGTCTCTGGGTTTTCCTAGGGACTTCTTCAATAAGATCTGAGGCTTGGAGTTCTTTCAAAGTATTTTCTTATTGTACAGGAGACTTGGTACTATGGTGAGGAGGCATGGAGGGAGGGAGAATGTTCTTAGACCTAGTCTATTAGACTTCAGTTTTTAATGAGCCTATGCCCTAGGTTATGACCTTCACAGAGAGATTCTCAGGCAACCACCACACTCCCCTGCCCTTAGTTAAGACAGGAGAGCATTGGGGGGCTGGAGTTGGGTATTTCCCATATCTCAAGTCTGTTAGACTCTGGTTAAGTCCCAAGATGGTTAGGCTCTAGCAAAATTGTGTCCCTTGAGGGCAGGCTTTTGTTAAGAAGAACAGAATGCTCTGGGCATATTTTAACATGGCTACTTCTCTCCTCCTCTGTGGAAGACAGAAAGGAGTTTTTCCTCTTATTTTCTAAATACCTCATAGTGTTCCTAACTGCTGGACAGAGGCTCATAGAGGGCTCAAAAAAACAGGACTCCTCTTAATTTCTTTTCTTTTTTTTAATAGCTTTTTTTGTTTGTTTATTTTTGAGAGAGACAGAGTGTGAGCAGGGGAGGGGCAGAGAGAGATGGAAACACAGAAACCGAAGCAGGCTCCAGGCTCTGAGCTGTCAGCACAGAGCCTGATGCAGGGCTTGAACTCATGAACTGTGAGATCATGACCTGAGCCAAAGTCGGATGCTTAACCGACTGAGCCACCCAGGTGGCCCTTAATTTCTTTTTTTTATGTCAAAATTGTTTTAATCTTCTTGATATCTAATTTATATGAAGATGTAATTGATTAGAAGAAGCAAATGCTCTGACAGCTCAAGGTATGGGTCAAAAATCATTTTTGTGAAAGGACACATTTCTAGATAAGCTAGAAAACAGGGATATGTGGTAAATATTTGAAGTGTTGCAGAGGCTGTCACTAGAAAATAATTGTAAAGACACTAAAAATCACAGAAGGGAATTAGTCTAGCCAGACAGAAGAATGTGGGGAATACAGACTTAATCAGGGGAGAGTTGGTAGCATCTGGGGAAGCTTGGGTAGCATGACATTAAAATGCAATCCTCCTGTCTTACATTTTCACCTGAGACCCCAAATGGAAAACACACTCTGCCAAGTATACTCACCCTTTTTTTGGTTTTTGTTTTGTTTTTTCTCTTAGTTTATTGTCAAGTTGGATTCCATATAACACCCCATGCTCATCCCCACAGGTGCCCTCCTCCATGCCCATCACCCCCCTTCCCCTTCGCCCCNGTGGCCCTTAATTTCTAATTCCCAAGTTGGTGCACGCTGGACCTTGGACAATTTGTCAATTACAGTTTTAAGATTTTTCTCTCCCAGTACTGGCTCCATGGGTAGCTTCTGCTTCTAATAGGCAAAGAGTTTCATTAGTCACCTCTCTCTCTAATTTGGAGATAGCAGTTTGCCCTGGACTTCACTTCTCTGATAATAATCTAAGAAAGATTGCTGATTTTCAGTTTGTTCAGTTTGTATCCTGTTGTAAGGACCAGAGCAACAGTTCTAGCTGAAAATCAGAAGTCTCATTTGTTTCTTTTTCAAGTTTGTTTTTCCTATTGCAAAGAATGATGCTGTACACATTCTTATACATGTTATTTGATGCACATGTGCATGCATTTCTGTTACCCCAGGAGTGAAATACCTGGGACTCAGGATGTGCTAATTTTTAGGTCTACTATATAATGTACTCCCTCTGGCTGTAAATAAGACTTACTGCTCCATATCCTTACCAACACTTGGTGTTGTTAGTCTTTCTAATTTTAGCTATTCTGGAGGATGTGTGTAAAATATCATTGTGATTTTACTTGAATTTACATTAATTAAGGAAGTTGAAAACCATTTGGAGATCTTCTTTTGTAAATTATGTGTTCAAGTCTTCAGCCCAGTTTTATATTAAATTTTGTTTTTTACTGTTTGATTTATAAGAGTTCATTTCTATCTGCACATGAGCCCTTTAGTTACATGTATCTACTCCCACTCTGTGAATCGCTCCTTCACCATCTTAATGATATCTTTTAATAAACAAATTCTGAATTTAAATGTAGTCCAATTTTTCAATCTCTTCTCGTCTCATATTGCAACTGCTTTTTGTGGTCTGTTTAAGAAATCTTTCCCTACCTTGGGGAGCCTGGGTGGCTTAGTCGGTTAAGCGTCTGACTTTCACTTAGGTCATGATCTCGCGGTTCGTGGGTTCGAGCCCCGCGTTGGGCTCTGTGCTGACTGCCAGCTCAGAGCCTGGAGCCTGTTTCAGAGTCTGTGTCTCCCTCTCTCTCTGACCCTCCCCTGCTCATGCTGTCTCTCTCTCTCTCTCCTAGAAATAAATTAAAATTAAAATTAAAAAAAGGAAATCTTTCCCTACCTCAAGGTCATAAAAATAATTTATCTTATCTTAGGAAAGTTTATTTCTTAACATTCATATTTAAAGATACTTTCTCTCTGGGACTGATTTTTGTAGATAGTACCAAATAGCTTTCAAGATTTTCCTTTTTATAAATCACTGTCCAAATGACTTAGCACCATTAATTGTTTTAATATATTTTTACACTAATCTACAAGACAACTGACCCTTGAACAACACAATTTGAATGGCACAGGTTCACTTATATATAAATTTTTTCAGTACTGTAAATATATTTTCTCTCCCCAAATAGTTGGGGAGAGGGAGAGAGGCAAACCATGAGAGATTCTTGAATACTGAGAACAAACTGAGGGCTGATGGGGGTGGAGGAGGGGAAGGAGAGTGATGGGCATGGAGGAGGACACTTGTGGGGATGAGCACTGGGTGTTATATGGAAACCAACTTGACAATAAACTATGAAAGAAAAAAATATATATTTTCTCTTCTTTATAATTTTATTAATAAAATTTTCTTTACTCTAGCTTACTTTATTGTAATACAATACATATAATACATATAACATTCAAAATATGTATAAATCAACTATTTATGTTATTGGTAAAGCTTCTAGTGAACAATAGGCTATTGGTAATTAAATTTTGGGGAAGCCAAAGTTTATACATAGATTTTCAACTGCATGAGGTATTGGTGCCCCTAAGCCCATGTTGCTAAAGGGCCAATTGTACTTGCTCTGTCATAGATCACATGTCCACATGTGTGTGGGTTGGTTTGGGGGCTCTGATCTTTTCTATTGGTCTAGTGGGGTTTTTTTATGTTTACTTATTTTTGAGAGAGAGAGACGGAGCACCAGTAGGGGAAGGACACAGAGAGAGGGAGATACAGAATCCAAAGCAGCCTGATGCAGGGCTCGAACTCACCATCCATGAGATCATGACCTGAGCCAAAGTCAAAGGCTTAAACAACTGAGCCACCCAGGCACCCTTTACATAATCCTTTAAATGTTATACTTATCCTACAAGAAGAAAGCCATTTTAATTACCATTTATAACTGGTCACTGGATCTAGATTGGTGGGTCGATCTGGCATTTCATGGGAATCTCCAAATCCTAGAAGAGACAAATGGAACTCTTGACTGTTTCCAAAGAAGTAGGGTTCTCAAACTCCCAGGGGTCTATGGACATGTTCTTCATGAGCTAAGATTTCTCAAAAATATTTTTAAATGTTTTATTTTAGATGGTAATCTTAAAAAGTTCACTTAAGAATATTCTGGATATTTTTGATGAACTTTATTTTTATAATCAAGTTGTGTAATTTCTATGGCCAAAATGACAATAAAGAAAGCCAGAGAGTGATATGTAAATTTCTTTATGTTTCCATATCAAGTGTCACAGATTCACCAAAAACCTATAAGCCTCACTTAACATGGTTGACATGAAATAACTACTGAATGAGGGAGGGCTTTAAGTTGCCCAGTGTTTTATGCATCAGTCTGGTGTAGAGTAATTCAGCAGGTTTTAATAATAATTGATATTATCAGTTTTTTAATACGAAGATAGATTATAGCAATAATAGCGAATATGCCTTTAGGGGAATCTATTCCAGTCTTACAAATTTACTAGCGTGACAAATATTTTCGTCTTATTCATGACAAATGTGTTGTCCTGAGACTGACTCTAACAACCCGCCTACCTGAGCAGGTGTGAAGCTGCCCAGACGCTTCATTTTGCTTATGAGTCAGTCAATGTGTCCGAGGTTGAACTCTCCAGCAGACAACTGAATGTAAGAGTGGCTTCCAGGTGAATCTGACTGCTGGTTCATTTCCAGAGGCAAGGGGGTCAGACACATCTATCTCCCACTGAAACTGCCCTGTGGTTCAATATCCCGGGGTGCTTACTTTTGCTGTTTATGTACAAAAATGGTCCAGGGGTCAAGGGCAGGGAGAGCCTTTGGTTGAAGAACCAGTGTATACAAACTTTGTCAAATACACAATTAGGTGCTTCTTTAGCTCAGAGGTATAAATCTGTGTTCCATTTTATTTATTTAAAAAAATTTTTTAATGTTTATTTATTTTAGAGAGAGACAGAGCATGAGCAGGAGAGGAGCAGAGAGAGAGGAAGACACAGAATCTGAAGGAGGCTCCAGGCTCTGAGTGGTCAGTACAGAGCCCGACACAGGGCTTGAACTTATGAGCCATGAGATCATGACCTGAGCCAAAGTCGGACGCTTAACCTAACTAAGCCACTCAGGCACCACTCCATGTCCCATTTTAAATAAGTGATTTGAAAAGCATGTGGAAAATGTTCAGGCACATGCGAGGGTTTTACTTCGGGGCTCAATATCCTTTGTCTTGGGGAATGATGAAATCATTATTTGCTAGCTCTCATCCGGGTTCATCTCATTCGATGCTCTGGGTAGCATTCCCCGCAGGAATGTAAGCCTTTATCATTTCTCGGGAATGAGCAGTAGATGCCAAGTGATATTTGACATGCTTCCCAGAAGTCTGCTGCTGAGCCGACCATCCACAGCCAGTAGTGTGCCCTCCTCAGTGCTGAGAGTAACAACAGGAAAGTGTCCCATTCATGGGCCTGAGCTTGGGGGTTCTAATGGAATTATTTTCAGGGAACTGCCTTGTGAGCAATGATGAATCTGCTGCAGAAAAAAGTAAATCAGAGCTGGAAGTAGAACAGGGTCTTCCACACTGGCCTGGGGCTGAGTAACTCAGATGGACACCTGAGGAGCCAGTAATGAGTCTTTGTGATGGAAACTGGGGGCTACTCAGGGCCTCAGGGCCCGAGTCTCATCATACATCACTGGGTTTATGGAAGTCTATGACCAATCCAATAACTAACATGTCTACTGTTAATTATTTATTAAGGGTTGTTTTTATTAAGGGGAAATGAGAGTGGGGAAAGAGGAAAAGGAAGAAAGCCCAATGGGCGATAAGCCCACTGATGACTAACAATATCATTGTGGCATTATTCTGACTCACAGTTTGCTTCAGGTTGGAGTTTAATTGCCATTTTCAATGTTCAAATTGCTAATTTGGTTGCTTAAGTTCTTTCATAAATGCTTTAATTAGACAAATGTAGTGCAGGACTTCGGGACTTACTTTTGACCTTCCCTCCACCCTTTGCCCTACTCTTCATTGTTACAAAAAAATGGAAAAACAGGTTGATTGAATATATCCTATTTAAGTTCCATGAGAGCAGGGAGTAGGTCTGTTGTGTTCACTGCTGTATTCCCAGGGCTTAGTATGAAGTCTGGCCCACAGATGGTTCTCAATAAATATCAGTTAATTAAATACTAGTTCCCATACTGCCTGGCTTCAAACTTCTAAAACAATACTAACTGGGGCACCTGAGCGGCTCAGTCAGTTGAGCATCCAACTTCGACTTAGGTCAAGATCTCACAGTTCATGGGTTCGAGCCCAGTGTCTGGCTCTGTTCTGATGGCTCAGAGCCTGGAGCCTGCTTTGGATTCTGTGTCTCCCTCTCTCTCTGCCCCTCCCCTGCTCATACTCTGTCTCTCTCTCTCTCTCTCAAAAATAAACAAACATGAAAAGATTTTAAAAATAAAATAAAATAAAACAATACTAATAGCTTCCAAGTAAAAGTAACTTCTGTGGAGAACAAAGGCAAAAGAAATGTAGAAAAAAATTAAACTTCCTTACAACTTACAGCCCATTGAGAAGTTCTTGAGAGGGGCAGAGTGACCTTCCGGCCAGAACTCAACTGCCTCAAGGTTAATATTTTGCTAAGTGCAAGAGGCAACCTAAGCTCGACATTAACCCGACCTCCAGGATCCTGTAACTCTTCCTTAACATATGAAAATCCCTTTGGTGGGGCACCTGGGTGGCTCAGTCAGTTAAGCCTCGGAGTTCAGCTCAGGTCATGATCTCACGGTTCGAGGGGTCAAGCCCTGAGTCAAGCCCCGCTTTGAGTCCCATGTCCGGCTCTGTGCTGGCAGCTAACTCCGAGCCTGGACCCTGCTTCAGATTCTGTGTCTCCCTCTCTCTCTGACCCTTCCCTGCTCACGCTCTCTATCTCTCTCTCAGAAATAAATAAAAAACATTTTTAAAAATTAAAAATAAAGAAAAAGAAAATCCCTTTGGAAACTTCCTTTATCTCTACTGCCCAGGATATATGTTAGCATTCATCCTCCAAGCATATAGTTCACGGATACACATCCCAAGGGTCTCATGATTGAGGGCTTACTAGACATAGTAAATGGCCTTATCCTAACAAAAGCTAGCCCCTCAAGGTCCTGGAAACCTTGTTTCCAAAATTCTTTACAGAAGTACACTATCCTTAACCCTCTCCCAACATGAAAGTATATAATCAGCCACTGCTCACAACCCAGTGCAACTCTTTCTGCCCCCGGGTCCTGTCCCTGTGCTTTAATAAAACCGCTTCCACTTTTTTTTTTTTTGCACAGAAGACGTCTCAAGAATTCTTTCTTGACTGTTCACTCCCAGACCCCAACATTTCATATCCGTGAGCTTCCTACCAGTTTCCCTTGCAGTGTTATTAATTTATGTTCTTTTAATGTTTATTTATTTTTGAGAGAGAGAGAGCACAAGCAGGGGAGGGGCAGAGAGAAAGGTGGGGGGGAGGGAGAAAGAATCCCAAGCAGACTCCATGCTGTCAGCACAGAGCTCAATGCAGGGCTCGATGTGAGCCGAAATCAAGAGCCAGACACTTAACTGACTGAGCTACCTGGGTGCCCCTACATTTATTTATTTTTTAAGGCAGTAACTCCTTTATTTAGATTAAGGAAACAAATGAAAAGAAGCAATATGCTGTAGGCCCACTTACTCAGTTTTCAGTCACATCAGACATCCTTCATTTTCAGCCAGAAGTAATTCTGACAAAAGACGCATTGGCAATATGTTTAGACAATCCATAAGGAGATGTTCATTAACCAGCCTTGCAGGCTTAACCCAAGCATTTAGAGTAAGTAAAAAAACAAAACAAAACAAAACAAAAACCAATGAGTCACACAGGCAAGTCTTCTCAAAATATGGGGGATGACATCCTTCAGAGACCTAGATCACAGTGCACCTTGAAAGGCCCCTCTTCAGAATGACCCACCTAACTTTCCAGGCTTCAGCGTCTGTCTCTGCTGACTCAGAGAGGAGCTCCTGACAGAGGACTTCAACCACCTGCATTCTGACATCAGTCTGCACTTTCTAATGAGGAAGGATAAGGCAGGCTGAAGGGAAAGTACAAGCTAGCACACCGCCCCCTCTCCTCACTGTGGGACATGTATGATATTCCTTGGACACTTTTGGCGACCCCAAAATAGGAAAGGACAAAAAAACGAAATGGTTAAACTGGTAAGGGTCTCCACCAGTTTACAAGAAAAAGGCAACACCATCAATAGCCTGAAGTCCAGGAACTCCCTACTGTCTTAATGTTAATGCTTTGCTAGGGGGAAAAACAATTTTAGCTCGACCACAGCTAGGCCTCCAGTAATCTGTGAGCATATGAAAATCCCATTAGGAACTCCCTCTTGACTTTATATCCCCTGACTCCATAAAATGGTCACCCCCCACCCCCACTTACAGTGCAGCTCTTTCTGCCCACAGATCCTGTCCCCGTGCTTTAATAAAAATCACCTTTTTTCACTAAAGACATCTTCAAGAATTCTTTCTTAGCCACCAGCTCTGAATCCCACCTTCACCCCAAAACTTCTTCACTTTCTAATTGATTGTTCTTCTTTCCAGCTTCTCTCTGAACTTAGATGGAAGACCCTGCATCCCCTGTGGGAGCCATAACTACCCCCTCGAGCATCAAGAGCTGCCCGAGCCAGCAAGACCCCGGTGACTGACCCCATGGCCATGACGGCCTGACCTTCATGGCCCACCTCGCCTCTGTCCCACATCCTCCTGACTTAAACCTGGAAGGATTGTCAGCACTTTGGAGACAGTCTTTGAGGCGCTAGTCCACATCCAGTGATGGTCTCATGGAAATAAATTCCTTGTTTCTTGACCCCGCATCTCTCTGCCTGTGGATTCTGTCAGCGGTGAGTGGCTGATCCTGGTCCGTTTGAGACCCCTGGCCAGGTGTAGCCCCTGTCGTGCAAGTAGAGCACAGTCCATAACCACGACCCTTCTGAGAAAGTGGCTGTGCTTCTCACCATCCTGGTTCAAGGACGAAGTGCTGGCCCCAAGGGCAGCTAATTTATGGGTGGCCTCTGATGAGGGAGCATAAGGCAGGCTGAGGGCCAAGTACAAGCTAGCACCCCCCTCCCCCACACAAGGTGAGATATGTATGATATTCCTCAGGCACTCCTGGCTGCCCAAGAACAAAGGAAAGGACGGAAAACAGATGGTTAAACTGTTAAGTCTCCATCAATGTAAAATATCTCAGTACAATTACAAAAAAGGGCAATCCTTATCAATAGCCTAAAGTCTGTGTTTTAATAAAATCACCTTTTTGCACCAAAGACGTCTTCAAGAATTCTTTCTTGGCCATCAACTCCAAACATCACCATCACCCCAACACCTCATCAGCCTCCATCTTACGAGGTAGACTGCAATGAGATATTTGCCCAGCAGGAAAAAGAACAGCTATCTTAAGCAATGGGATCCTTTTTGGGGAGAGGATTTGAATTTGAGACCCTGTAGAGATTGGCAGCACTTGCTAGTCAGGGCAGAAGCATAAAGCAAGCAGAGAGAAAAGTGGCATAAGTAATGAGTCAGGACGAGCCACGACCAAGCATTGTCTGGAGTAGCCCAGTCTTCGTAACAGCAGCCCCGGCTCCAGAAGGAGCAAATGTCCAGTCTCCAAAAGACAGCTCGTTGTGGACTCACACAGCTGCCGTCAGATGGCCGGAGCAGACCTGCCCACAAATGACCTTCCTTCCAGGCCCGCCAGCCCCATATGGAGAGCTATCTATGTTCTTTCCCCTCCTATCTCCTTAGCTAACCTGGAAGAGCCTTTTATTTTATTTTATTTTTTTGAGAGACAGAGAGAGGGTGCAAGTGAGAGAGGGGCAGAGAGAGAGAGAGAGAGAGAGAAGCAGGTCTCACCCAGGGCTCGTGTTTTACTCAAAGCAGGACATGAGCTCACAAACTGAGATCATGACCTGAGCCGACATCAGATGCTTAATGACTGAGCCACCCAGGCATCCAGCAAGAGCCTATTTAACACGTGTGTAAATAAGATCTCTCTGGTTCTAAAATTCTTGGATTATAATAAGCACAGTAAAAACTCATTAATGCAGACCGCTTTTGTTCAGCAAAAATTTTTTTTTAAATTGTTTTAAAATTATTTATTTATTTTTGAGAGAAAGAGAGAGAACATGAGCACGGGCAGGGGAGGGGCAGAGGAATAGAGAAAGAGAGAAAGAATCCCAAGCAGGCCCCGAACTGTCAGCATGGAGCCCAATGTGGGGCTTGAACTCACAAACTGTGAGATTGTGACCTAAGCTGAAATCAAGTCTTACACTTAACCAACTGAGCTACCCAGGTGCCTTGGTCAGCTACATTTTCTTATAGATAGCTCAAGTTAAAGAGAGGGCAAGAGGAATTATTTACAATATTTTAGAGAACAAGCTATTAGTTTAATATGTTAATTTAAAACTACTTTACTTATTTAAAATGCATTGCCCAAGGAACTTCAATTAGGTAAAATGAATAAATATTGTTAACCTTTATGCTTTTTTCCCCCAACAAATATTTACTGATCCTCTCTTTGGGCCAGGCTCTGTGTTAAGCATCAGAACATAGAAATACAGAATCAATCAAATATGGTATAGTGCTGTATGTTAACTTTTAAAATAAAATAAGGGGCGCCTGAATGGCTCAGGTGGTTGTGTCTGACTCTTGATTTCGGCTCAGGTCACTATCTCAGGGTCTTGAGATCAAGCCCCATGTCAGGCTTCCCACTGGATGTGGAGCCTGCTTAAGATTCTTTCTCTGCATCTCTTCTTCCCTTGTTGTCTAGTGTGCATGCACGCTCTCTGCCTCTCAAAATGAGCAAACAAACAAACAAAAAAAAACTATTGTAAAATAAAATAGAAGTACAATGTAAGAAATATATCAGAGTGTTGGTTTTTGCTACCCACAAAATATTTATCTATGTGTGTTGTAGACTCTAAGTCTAAAGTTCTTTCTTGTCCAGCAAGAAAGCGGACGCAGGATTAAAATTCAAAAGATGTTTAATGTCCGGTAATAGACAAGAGCCCAGAATAAGGTCCTTGTTCCATATTTATTAAGATCATAAGGCTCACAAACGTGATGGGCATGCACAAAGAGATGATGAATCTGTGAGCATTAACTCATGGGCATGAGGGAAAGGAGGCTTTGAAGATGTATGGTGTTAGGGGTTTGGGTCAATATAAACCAAAATCCTGGTGCCAGAAAGATGGATATTATTGGCTGACTTGAGGCTCCAGGTCTGTTTATCTTTAGCTAGCCTAGAGGAGAAGACAGATAGAGCATGTAACCTCAGTGTCAACAAGGCACCTTTCTTTTGCTAATTAGCTTCGCTCTGGGCAACTTCACCTGCAGTGGCCTGTAGACCTATTCACCTGGTCCTTCCTTCCTATGAAAGCAGTTTTCTGCTATAGTCCTAAATTGGGGGGCGTTTTTGCCGTAACTACCTCATCTTGCTTACCTCATCTACCTATGTATTGGGGACTTTGCCCCCACCATCCTTGGGGCCTTTGCCCCACTCTCTCTATGCTTATTTACCTAATCTTGTTTATCCAGACTTGGGTGTGAGCATCCTATGGCTTTGTAATTCTTTTGGTCTTTTTAACCCATCAGTGCAGGCTCAGGAAATTCCTAAGCTTATTCCCCACATATGTGTATGCATATATACAACAATAGATATATGTGTGTATATAGATGCATGAAGGAAGGAAGGAAAGAAAGAAGGAAGAAAGGAAGGGAGGAAGGGAGAAGTTTGCCCTCAAGCAGCTTAGAGACAGGTTGGAGAGACCCATGTATAAAAGACTGTATTGCTGAGATAGAGGTGTATGCACAGCATTTTTAAAAATGTTTTATTTATTTCTGAGAGAGAGACAGCATGAGCAGGGGAGGGTCAGAGAGAGAGGGAGATACAGAATCTGAAACAGGCTCCAGGCTCTGAGCTAGCTGTCAGCACAGGGCTCGAACCCACAAACCGCGAGATCATGACCTGAGTGGAAGTCGGAGGCTTAACCAACTGAGCCACCCAGGCACCCCATATGCAGTATTTAACAAGCTTAGAAGAGGAGTATCTCAGTCACCCTGGGCTGGGGAAACTGGTAAAGAGGTTTAAGGATGAATCTCAGTGACCAGATGCAGAGAGAAAAGAAAGCATCCATGCAGCTACAAATAGTGAAGCCCACGTGGCAGGAATCGTGGGAAGTAGTCAGCTCTTATTACTCACGGTAGTCATATTCCATGAACTTAGTGCAGATACTGAATTAGGGAATACCAGAACATTGCTCCTAGGGAAACACAGATTTGGGTTCCTGGGAGCCTCCACTCACAGTTCTGTCAATCAAAACCCCATTTGTTTTATGTAGGGTTCATTTGCCAACATCCTTGCAAAAGAAGCCTGTTTCATCAGCATTGAAAACCTGCCCTTCCACATAACACCTCACCTGTATAATGCTTGCAGGTGTTTTTGAAATTTTTCCAGAGCCTCCTGATCTGCCTCACCTGCAATTTTAACGATTTTCACACCATCTCACCTTTGAAACATACAAGTGCCTAGAGCCAGCCCTAGCTGAGAAGAGGTTAGCATTTCCCTGACCATAAATTTCTTTGGCTTTCCTCACAACACTGTTTTGTTTTGTTTTTTTAACCATCTCATGAATCCACAAGTTTCACTACTTTTCCATCTTTTTCATAACTTTATCACCCACTATCAATGTTACTTAGTGCTTTCTGGAATGGCCTCATGTACAAATTGGCGATTTCCTTTTTCTTTTTCTGGAGGTACCCGTACCACTGATTCACTGACATTGAAATCATGGCACATCATTGCCTTCTTGCACTTCAGGACCCCTGACCTCACTTCAGCCTACGCTTGGGAGCCATTTTAACAGGGAAATCACTAACAAATAGCACAAAGATATGAAAAATGTGGCACTGTATAGGCCATGGAAAGGACGTTTGTTTACAGTTTGAGCTGAAATGAAAAGCAGAGTGCATCTGGTCAACCTCAGCTAAGACTGTGCACTATGAATGAGTCCAGTCTTCCCCCTCTCCGCATGTCTGCGAATAACTGCCAATGTGCCAGGAATATTGACTTTGGAATTACAGACACATCACAGAGAGCAGGCAAACTGGCAAATACGGAATCCTCAGGTAATGAGGACAGACCGCAATGCGAGAGGAGCAGAGAAGCCTGCTGTAAGCGAAAAGCCTTGTTCTTGTGCGAATACTGTGCGTTTCAAGCACAAGAGTGACATGATCTCTGCTGTGGAAAAAACACTTTTTCTAAGTGTAACGTGGTTTGAGGAGGGTTAGAATGGAGACAGTGGGGGATGGCTGTATCTGGGTGAGGGTGAATGAACTCAGCCAGGGCAGAGGTTTGAGGCACTGATCTGAGAGCCATGAGCGTCCAGGGGCCAGTGCTGGGCTGGGCCTGAGGGGTGAGCAGGCAGGTGGCTGCGACGGCCACAAAAAGTGGGTAGTTCCTCAAAGATGAAGCCTGAGGAATTCCAGCACAGAAGAAGAGGGTGGAAAGGAGATCAAGAAAGAGCAGCAGGAGGAGGAGGAAAACTGAGAGCCTGGGATGATGGAGGGCAGGGAAGGTGAGGTCCCAGCAGGGAGTGAGCGCAGTTAGTGTTCTGAAAGCATAAACAGAAAGTCATAGAACTTTGGACCAGGAAAGGACCCAAGAGATCTTTTAATCTAATCCCCTTATCTCTTCTGATGAAGAAACAGAGATTAAAAGATGTGAAGTGAATTGCTTGAGGTCACACTGTAATTTCATAGCAGGATCCCGGATGCCTAAGGAATAATAAAACACTTTTTCTCTTAAATATTCTAAAATTCAAAACTGTTTCTATTCACTCATGCTGGACTTTTTCCCAGTGTTATTTAGTGAGATCTTGTTGATGTATCAGAACAATGTTAGCCTTCCTGTGTACTAAGATGCTGTACATTCAACCAAACTGTGCTTCTTAGACCTGTTTACAATGTACATTGAATAAATGATGCTCTAATGAATTTTAAAAAACTTAAGAATATGCAATCAATTCAGCAACATGCAAAAGAATGAAACTGGACCACATTCTTACCCCATACACAAAAATAAATTCAAAATGCATAAAGACCTAAATGTGAGACCTGAAATCATAAAAATACTAGAAGAGAACCCCAGGCAGAGAACACAGAAGAAAGTAACTTCTTTTCAGATATGTCTCCTGAGACAAGGGAAACAAAAACAAAAATAAACTTTGGTACTACATCAAAATAAGAAGCTTTTGCACAGCAAAGGAAACAGTCAACAAAACTAAAAGGCAACCTCTTGCATGAGAGAAGATATTTGCAAATGACATATCTGATAAAGGGTTGGTATCCAAAATATCTAAAGAACTGATATAATTCAACAACCCCCCCCAAATAATCTAATTAAAAAATGGGCAGAAGACATACATAGACATTTTTCTAAAGGTGACATATATGTGGCCAACAAACACATGAAACAATGCTCAATGTCACTTATCAGGAAAACACAAATTCAAACTACAATGAGATATCACCTCACACCTATCAGAATGGCTAAAATCAATAACACAAGAAACAACAGGTGTTGGTGAGGATGTTGTTGGTGAGGATATGAAGAAAGGGGAACCCTCTTACACTACTGGAGAGAATACAAACTGGTCCAGCCACTGTGGAAAACAGTATGGAAGTTCCTCAAAAAGTTAAAAATAAGACTATGCTATAATCCAGCAATTGCACTACTAGGTATTTACTCAAAGAATACAAAAAAAAAACAACAACACTAATTCAAAGGCATACATGTACCCTAATGTTTATAGCAGCATTATTTACAATAGCCAAATTATGGAAACAACACAAGCATGTATAGATCCATGAATGGATAAAGAAGATGCGGTATATACATATACCATTATATATGTATATGTATGTGCATATATACAATGGAATATTATTCAGTTATAAAAAAGAATGAAATCTTACCATTTGCAATGACATGGATGGAGCTAGAGAGTATTATGCTAAATGAAATAAGTCAACCAGAGAAAGACAAATATCATATGATTTCACTCATATGTGTAATTTAAGATACAAAACAAATGAGCAAAGGGGAAAAAAAGAGAGGCAAACCAAGAAACAGACTCTTAATCATAGACAACAAATTAATGGTTACTAGAGGGAAGGAGGGAGGAGGAGGATGAGAGATTAAGGTGTGTACTTTAAGGAGATTAAGGAGTGTACTTCTTGTGATGAGCACTGGGTGATGTACGAAAGTGTTGAATCACTATATTGCATACCTGAAACTAATATTACACTGTGTGTTAACTAGCTGTAACTTAAATAAAAACTTAAAAAAAGAATATACAGCCAACTAATATTCAACAAGGCAGCAAGGAATGCTCAATGGAGAAAAGACAATCTCTTCAATAAATGGTGCTGGGATAATTGGATGTTCAATTGTAAAAGAATAAAATCAGACCCATATCTTAAACCACTGACAAAAGTTAACTGGAAATGGGTTAAAACTTAAATATCAGACCTGAAACCATGAAACTCTTAGAATAAAATAAAGGACCAAACTCCTTGACATGGATCTTGGTAATGATTTTTTGGATGTGGCACTTAAAGCATAAGCAACAAAATGGATACATTAAACTAAAAGGCTTCTGCACAGCAAAAGAAATCAACAAAGTGAAAAGACAACTTACAGAATGGGAAAAAACATTTGCAAACCATATATCTGCTAAGAGGTTAATACCCAAAACATAAACAACTCTTACAACTCAACAGCAAAAAATTAAACAAACAAATAAATAAATAGTAAAGGACCTGAATATTTCTTCAAAAAAGATATACAAAAGGCCAATAGGCCCTTGAAAAGATGCTCAACATCAAATCATTAGAGTAATGCAAATTAAAAACACAATGAAGAGAGCCTGGCTGGCTCAGTCAGTGGCATATGAGACTCTTGATCGCGGAGTTGTGAGTTCGACCCCCATGTTAAGTGTACTGATTACTTAAAAACAAAGTCTTAAAAAAAACACCCACCCACAATGAGATACCACTTCCTACCTGTTAAAATGGCCATCATCAAAAGACAAGATATAACAAATGCCAGTGAGGATGTAGAGAAAAGGGAACCCTATGCACTATTGGTGGGAGCGTAAATTGGTACAGCCACTATGAAAAACAATATGAGGGTTCCTCAACATATTAAAAATAGAACTACCATATGATCCAGCAATTACACTTCTGGGAATATGTCCAAAAGTAGTGAAAATGCTAACTTGAAAAGATATTTGCACCCCCATTTTCACAGCAGCATTAATCAAAATAGCTTAGGCATGGAAATAATCTAAGTGTCTGCTGATGGATGAATGGATAAAGAAGTAGCTGTGGTATATGTACATATATACAATGGAGTATTCGACATGAAAACAAAGAAATCCTAAAGAAATCCACACTGTCAGCACAGAGCCTGACACGGGGCTCAAACTCATGAACCATGAAATCATGACCTGAGCCGATGTCAGATGCTTAATTGACTGAGCCATCCAGGAACCCCTGAGTGAGTTCTTATACACTCATCAAACTGTATCTTCTAGTTTTAATATGTATAAATTATACCCCAGTAAAATTTACTTTGAAAACAGAGCAAATAAAAAAGTTACAAGGTTAAACTAAAAAAAATGATTATTTTCTAAGTTATTTTGTATACAAGGACCTAAGGGATAGAAATATTTAAATATTTGGATATTTGGATCAAAAACTTGATCGTTTTTGTGGCTTTAAGGAAACCACCTTAAAGCCACCTTATTCTTTGTTTCCCTCATTATAAAACAGGAACGATGCCGTTTTGCAAGATGGCTCATAGTTTATTAATACATGTGAAATTTTTGAATAAAAATATTAAATACTTGATAAATATTATCTAGTAAATAGTATCTAACTACATGTATAAATAATAGCATTTTATAGCCAAGTTAGAATTATAAGTTATAGCCATTTGAAAAATATATACAAATATATGCATATATATATATACCATAAGGGAAAGAAAGGCACAATTATCAAAGAACAAAGAGAGAAAATATCTCTCATATAACACTATTTTGATCAATATAATAAAATAATAAAAATATGGGCGCCTGGGTGGCTTAGTCGGTTAAGCGTCCGACTTTCACTCAGGTCATGATCTCGCGNTATCTTGTGACTGATCTTTTTTTCACTTAATTGTTTAATATCATTGGGCCCTACCTACCTCGTATGAAATCGAATACAGCTGGAAACTATCACAGCTGCTGGCCTTTTTTCTAGTCAATGAAGACAAGCCAAAGGACGACATTCTTCTGAAGATAAGCCATTTTAGTTATTCAACATTTGCCTCTGCTTTAAGAATCCAGGACTACACAGGGGCGCTTGGGTGGCTCAGTCGTTAAACGTCAGACTTCGGCTCAGGTCATGATGTCACGGTCTGGGCCCTGTGCTGACAGCTACCTCAGCCTAGAGCCTGCTTCAGATTCTGTATCTCCCTCTCTCTCTGGCCCTCACCTGCTCACGCAGTCTCTCTCTCTCTCTCTCTCTCTCAGAAATTTAAAAAAAATTTTTTTAAACATTAAAAAAAAAAAGGAATCCAGTACTATACAATGTTAGAGGTTTGCATTTCTAGATATTGCTACAAATCAGTTTCTCAGTCTTAGCACTACTGAGATTTGGGGCAGCTGGATAATTCTTCATTGTGTGTGTGCGTGTGCAGGGGTGGGGAGGCTCTTCCGTGCATTGTAGGATATTTAGTAGGTTCCCTGGACTCTACCCACTAGATGCCAATAGCATTCCAACGCCAATGTGTCACAACCAAAACTGTTTCTAGACATTGCCAAATGTCCCTGGGGGGCAAAACTGCCCCCACCCCAAACCACTCCTACCATACCCTTTCTGTGCACAAGTGGGCCCCCTTTTACACGCACTAAGGACACAGATCCACAGGTGGCAGTAGGTCTGTGTTCCAAATTGGCATTTCCCTCTAGTTGGGCAGATACAGCAGCCCCCAGATGCTTGGGCGCCCTGCTTCCCACCCCCCAGGCAGTAGAGGCATAATAGGAGCTCTCTGTATAGCACATTGGAGGAGCTGGGGTCATGGGCAAGTCTTGTCTGCTCACAGCACTGCCCAGGCCCTCCCAGGACGCATGACTCACCTCCTTACACTACAGCTAACGCATCCTTTTCTTTCTTTCTCAGTTCTCCAACATACTTACCTAAAAAGCTTCCTTTATCACTAATTATGTCATAAATATGTTGACATTTTGTCCAAACAAAAATCAAAAAGATCTTTGAGTTTTCTATTTTTATACATTAGAACTTGAAAACAGTCCATCAACAGATGAATGGATCAAGAAGATGTGGTTTAGCTATACCATGGAATACTACATGNAAAAAAGAACTTGAAAACAGGACTAGAGGAAAGGATATGTAGAAACATATAAAGAAAGTGTTCTATTAGGGGCGCCTGGGTGGCTCAGTCAGTTGGGCAACCAGTTCTTGATTTCTGCTCAGGTCATGATCCCAGGGTCTCACGGGTTCAGGCCCCACGTCAGGCTCTGTGCTGACCATGTAGTCTGCTTAAGATTTTTTTTCACTCTCCCTTTCCTCCCTTGTACATGCTGTCTCTAAAATAAAAATTAAAAAAGAATATTTTTTTGTAAACAAGAAACTGATATCTTAAAGCTGTGAGTGGTCATAGATCTGAGCTCCCAACAGTCAAACTGACCACATTTCAAGGTCTCAGCTGCTAGGTGGCTAATGGCTGCCATATTGGACAGTGCAGACACAGCACATTTCGGTCACCACCCAAGTTTTATCTGACAGCACTCTCTCAGATAATACCTTGGCCTTATTTTATGGATGAGTAAGTCCCAGAAGTTGTATAAAATAGTCCAGCTAAGAAGGGGGACTGGCTGGTTCAGTCAGAAGTGCTTGTAACTGTTGATCTCCAGGTAGTAAGTTGGAGCCCCAGGTTGGGTATAGATTACTACAAATTAAAATTAAATAAGATAAAATAAAAATAAATAACAAATAATAATCCAGCTAAGAAAAAACAATAGATTTTGGCAAAACCAAGACTAAGAACCCAATCAGTAATTCTACACCTGCACTTTTTCCCACACATTGCCTCCTGGTGGATCTAAGGTCGGAATGCCACAGGGAATTCTGGCCATTATAGCTTTAAAACCGGGGTCAGAGGGGTGCCTGGGTGGCTCAGTCAGTTAAGCGTCCGACTTCCAGGTCATGATCTCATGGTTCGTGGGTTTGAGCCCCACGTCGGGCTCTGTGCTGACAGCCAGCTCAGAGCCTGGAGCCTGTTTCAGGTTCTGTGTCTCCCTCTCTCTCTGACCCTCCCCTGCTCATGATCACTCTCTCTCTCTCTCTCAGATTAAAAAAAAACGGTGTCAGAGGTGGAAAAACAAACCCCAAATAATTAAGATGATGGACCAACTCTACATAAAATTTTAATCTGGTTCAATAACTATGTATGTACGCCTGCCACTGCCAGGAATTTGGCTCCACATAGAAGCCGTGTCCTCGTCCAGGACACAGACTGAAAACCTTCAGTACTATGTAGTTAGAGCAAAGATAAAGGGGACCCAGAGTAAAGAAGGTAGGAACAGCGCTCAGCATGCTTAAAACACACAGGAGCAAACAGGATGACAGCCTGGGCAATTTCTGCACAATCTGGGCTCAGTTCTGCTCACCTGTTAGCAGCAGGGAAATCCCCATCTCCTAGCAGACTGTGGCCCCGGTCGTCTCCACACCCTCACCCCACCCCCTGCAAGGAAGTCCCGCCTCAGGGTAGCACATCTGGGGCCTTCCAGCCAACACTTCTCTCCCCAGGCTACAGCTCCCATTCCGTCAGGGCCCACTGTCTGTACCTGCCCTGCTTCATGGCAGTCCTGTCTGCAAGCAGAATACTTCCGGGTGCCCGAGAACCAGCCCCCTCTTTCTGTTTTTCACATTCTCTCTCTCCCTTTCCCTTTCTCTCTTTCTCTTTCCCTTTCTTTCTCTCTCCCTTCCTCTTTCTCTCTCTCTCTCTCTCTCTCTCTCTCTCTCCCTTTTCCTTTCTCTTTCTCCTCTATCTTTCTCTTTCTCTTTCTCTCTCTCCTTTTTCCTTTCTTTCTTTCTCTTTCTATTTCTTTTTCTCTTTCTCTCCCTCCCTTTCTCTTTCTCTTTCTCTCTCCCTTTTCCTTTCTTTCTCTTTCTCTCCCCCATTCCCTTTCTCTTTCTCTCCCTCCCTTTCTCTTTCTCTTTCTCCCTTTTCCTTCCTTTCTCTTTCTCTCCCCCATTCCCTTTCTCTTTCTCTCTACCTCTCTCTCACTTTCTCTTTCTCTCTCTCAACCTCTTGCCAAATTCTATCTTTTTCTTTAAACGTTCTAGAACCTGGGTCACCTGGGTGCCTCAGTCAGTTGAGGGTCTGACCCTTGATTTCTGCTCAGGTCAGGATCCCAGGGTTGTGAGATGGAGCCCTGTGTCAGTGTCCACATTGAGTATGGATCCTACTTAAGAATCTCTCTCTCTTCCTTTGCTCCTCTCCCCCACTCATGCTTTCTCTCTCTAAAATAATAAAATAAAATAAAATAATAAAATAAAAATATTCTAGAACCTACTCCATCCTACCACTTTGTTCCAGCTCCCACCATCTCTTTTTAAAAATTATTTTAATTTAATGTAACTTAAATTTAATTATTTAAAGTGTACAATTCACTAGATTTTATTTTATTCACAAAGTCATACCACCATCACCATTGTCTCATTCTGGAACATGTCACCTCCTGGAAAGAAGTCTTGCACTGTTAGCAGGGGCTCTCCAGACACCTGCTAGTCGGCTTCATGTCTCTATAGATTTGCCTGTTGCAGACACATATAAATGGAATCACACATTACGTGATCTTGTGTGATTGGCTTCTTTAACTCAACATAATGTTCTCAAGCTCCATCCTTCCTGTAGCACCTGTCAGCATCAGCACCTTATTTCTTTTTGTGACCAAATAATATCCCACTGTACAGATATCTCATGTTTTATTTTTCTGTTCATCAGTTGGAGGACTTTAGGGTTGTTTCCACTTTGAAGCGATTATGAATAGCGCTTCTGTGACGAACCATCGCTGTACACATTTCTGTGTGGACACAAGGCTTCATTTCTCTTGGGCAATCCCATCATCTCTTGATAACACCAGTGAATAAACCTCGTGGTTTTCCCTGCTTCTAGACTTATCTTCTCACCCCCTCTCCAAACCAACATTAGACTCTTTCAAACATAAATTTTCTAAGTGTGTAAATCAGATCATACTGAGTCTGTGTTTTAAAATTTTCAGTAACTTTCCACTGTACTAAAGAAAAAAAAGCAAAAACCTCAATGTTGCCTACTTCTGTAACCCTCTTCATTCACAGGCGAGGAAGCTGAGGCTGTAGCAAGCACAGCTCTTATTTCTGCAAGCCAGAGTTTCCCCCACCCGTGTGAGTGTCCCGCTTCCCCAAGACGCCTGGACTCGGGGCATGCTGAAGCGGGGAAGGGTGCAGTGAAAGAACAGAAAGATGAGGGGCTCCTGGGTGGCTCAGTCGTTTAAGTGTCTGACTCCTGACTTCAGCTCAGATCATGATCTCACCGTTCATGAGTTTGAGCCCCGCATCGGTGCAGAGCCTGCTTGGGATTCTGTCTCCTCTCTCTGCCCCTCCCCTACTTGCTCTCGCTCTCTCTCTCTCAATAAATAAAAATAAACTTAAAAAAAAAAAAGAAGACAAAGGATAAATGCTGGAGGAAAAACCAGAGGCAGGCTTTACCTCAAAGGTAATAACAGAAGCAGCCACAGGTTGGGGCCCGGGGCGGAGGTACAGGATGAGGAATCTTCTGCTAATGACGTGCCAGCCTGCAGGCACAGGCAGGAAGTGCCTCCAGAAATGTCATCATAGATGAGAGGAGGCTGTGTCACGAGAAAGTTTGGGGGAGAGGTCCCAGAAACACACTTCAGGGGAGGACAAGAAGGGTGACGGCCAGCAGGAGAGTACATGGAGGGGCTTCGCAAGGCGGGTGGCCAGGCTGTCATCCTCCGTCTGTCTCTCTGCGCTCCTGACCCAGCCTGAGACTGGTGGCTGTTGACATCCAGCTGCAATTTTTCAAACCAATTAAGGAGAAGCACTGAGGCCCCAGGAGGGCCTGCTGTCTGCCTCTCCTGAGTCAGCAGGCTCAGACCAAAAGCTTTGGGGATGACATCTGAAGGCTCTAATTGATCCCCTCAGAGTTAAAAATAAAAAATAGCAAGCTAGTCTTTTGACTTTAAACTGCTGCGGGGGAGGGGGTGGGGGGGGTTCTCTTTTTCAACAGAGTTTTTCCATCAGAGATGCCAGAGAGTGGCTTCCCCGCTGGCTTAACTATGGGTACATAGGCTCCGTGCATTTTCTTATTCATTTGCACTGTCTCCTTCAGGAGGCCTCCTGTCCTGAATTCATCAATTAGCCATCCCATTTGCCACAAGTGAGTTCCATTTGGCGTGACAATATTGCCATTCAAAACAAGCTCGACTCTCTCTCGGCTGAGAAAAGTCACAAAGACTTTGTGCTCCTTCTTAAACCTGAAACAATCACTGTTAAGACAACTGAGTGAAAAGAGAGCGGAGGAATGTAACAGAGAAAGTGGGCCAAACCATCCCTTTTGGTCATTTCACAATCCGTGGACCAAACCGCAGGCTGTTAAGGTTTTACTCTTCCTCCAATTTGTCTGGCATTGTGTGGATGTTTCCTCAAAAAAAAAAAAAGGTCCTGTTCACCTCCAAGCTTGAGATCAGAATAGAAAGGTCTAGGTTTGCATAGTTGAGAAGGGAAATGAAATCAGAGCATTTGCCATCCTTAGGGGTGATGACCAGACTTCTCTTTTTCCCGAAACACGAAAGCCAAAAATACTTTTTCTGCTTTTCTATAAAAATTAGACAGCAGCAAAATCATCGCTGACTACAGTTTATGAAAACACAGCTCAGTACAATGTAATCCATATAAACATGGGATCCCAATATGGCCCAGTCCTGGCATGGTGTTGCCTTCCAAGAAATAACAGCCTGACGTAAAAGTCTGGTTGAGAGGAGTCCAAATCTGTATTTAGTCTCTTGAGGGAACTTGAAAGAGGAAACAGTTTTTAGACACAGCACAACATCTCTAAAAGCTTCTTTTCTTCATCTTTCTCTTGTCTTGCACCCATGCCTCTCGTCAGAGCTTTCCGTGGACCCTGCCTCTGATGCCCCGCCCACCTGGCCCCTCCCCCTCCTTCACTCCTCCCTCTCTGCCCATCTCTTCATTCTATCCATCCACTGAACCTTCTGGATTCTATCATTTTCTTATTTTCTTAGTACCTGGATTCTGTACAAAATAGACCCAAAGAACCAGGAATTGATCTAATAAGAAAGTAGGAGGTGGCAGGGGGAGAGAAAGTGGGAAGGTTGTATATATGCAGTGTTGTGCTCTTCCTTTGTTGGGTTTTTGTGAGCCTCTGGCAGGAAGGAAAGCAGACTTTCTGTGTCTCCCAGAGGGGCTTTGCCTCATCCCTAATCCACTGCTGTCTTTTCTCCTTCCAGTTGATCAGGGTTCCTGCCCAGGACCTCTAACGTTTATTTATTTTTGAGAGAAAGAGACAGAATGTAAGCAGGGGAGGGGCAGAGAGAGAGGGAGACACAGAATCTGAAGCAGGCTCCAGGCTCAGCTGTCAGCACAGAGCCCGATGCGGGGCTCGAACCCACAAACTGTGAGATCATGACCTGAGCCAAAGTTGAACACTTACCCGACTGAGCCACTCACACGTCCAGTGCCCAGGACTTCTGAAGACACTCTCCGGGCATTTTCAACATTTGTCTTTGCAGACCAGGGAGCAAAGATACTGGCTTAAGAGCTTAATCCCTCCTACCTCCAGAATCCCTGTGTCTAGCAAGATAAGGGGAAGTTGTACTGATTCCCAGGGGCCTTTGGCCACTAAATAACCCATGCTGCCACACCTAGAGCACACAGGGGGACGGTTCCAACCCCCCTGGAATTCTGAGAAGGCAGGAGGTGTCACTGGATTGGTACCTGTTACTGGATTGGCATCCTGGGGTCTGGCTCACCCATTCTTTCCCATGGAAACCACAACAAAGACTCTTGCCCACAGCTTCCCACTCTCCATCTGCCTCCAGATCAACCCTGGTGCTTCCCCCATGGTGTGTCATGCCCCCTCCTCCTTGGAAGCTGTGAGTGGGAAACCATCTCTTCAAAGGCCATTGTCTCCTAATCTGGTAGCTTTAGTATACCTCAAATTTTCTGTTAATACATTATTGTTTTAAACACCTAGGAAACTTCTTACCCCACTACCATGTCAGGGGTCCAACTTCAAGAGGGTGAGGCTTACCTGTTTCATTTCAGGTAAGGATTTCCACGTACACCCTGGTGCCTGGGTCTCACCTCTGTGTGTTGAACTTGTTTCAGGAACATTGTCATGGTTCTTTCCCTTCCCTTCCCTTCCCTTCCCTTCCCTTCCCTTCCCTTCCCTTCCCTTCCCTTTCCTAACTTTGAAAAACATGAGAACTTAGTCCATTTGGTTTGTGATGAAATCCAGGACTGATTCGCCATTCTCAGTTCTCAATTTTCTGGGACTGACCTGACCCAGTCACTTCTGATTTTCTAAGCCCGGCTCTCATATCATCTGGTGGAGGAAACACTTTAGCAGCCTGTCCAGTCTAAATACAAACATGAAGCAGTCTTTCCTGTTTATTTTATCCAACTTCCTTTGCCATTATAGAAAATTTTCTTAATTTCTTATAAAATTATATGTCCTTTGAAATTAGATTAAAAGTCAACTTCTAGTGGCTAATTTCATAAAGGCATCTTTTAGATTGGTGGCCAACTCCTATTTGTGAGTATGCTCTGTATTTACTATTATTATTTTTTATATGCTCTGTATTTCTATCATCAGTGCAATTTCCTGGACCTTTCCTGGTTTTAGCACTGAAGAGTCCTGCACCCTAAGCCTGGGAAAACCAGGATGGTTGGCCATCTAACTTTTACACATCCTCAATTTCATAAACTTATCTAATGCTAAAAGCTGACTTTCTCAAACCATGGGGTTGACTTAAAATTTTGATTCCAACTCTGGTGAAGTCTTCACATTATCCCTTTTGTTTTTTCTGGTGGTTGCTCCAGTCCATAATGGTTTGCATCTGACCCACTTGTGTCTGGAGTGCTATAAATCCAATAATATGGCAGCGAAGATGCATTCTTGGATTGGGCTTACAGTAATTATTTTAACCCAAGATATAGCTGAATACTGTATCTTAGGTACCAAATCTCATCTGGTAAGCCTTAAAAAATGTAACCCATATAAACCTAGAAGTTCACATGACCCATTCTTGGTAAAGGTGTCATATTCAAAAAGCAATTCAAGTTTTATGTGTGTTCTGAACACTAACATATTGCTCGTTTTTTCCTTGTTATAACAGCATCAAACATCACAAAGTGGAAAGAGTTATGGATAGCCTGGAGTCCTGCTGAGTGGTTCTGCACCCTCATGAGGGTAGTGAAATTTTCTCCAACCTGAGGTCTCTGTCAGAGTCTGAAGGTTCCTTAAAAATCAGTCAGCATTGCTCTCCTTCAATAGTTTTCTACAATGTATATGCTTAATACATTCTGGGTGATTGAATGGCCTTGTTAAACTCAATCTCTATTAGTCTCAATGTCAACTAACACATTTCATTTTCCATTAGAGTTATGAGTATCTATGTCCTAGGATTTGTATAGAATATTGATGATGGGCTGAAATTTTAGTAATA
The DNA here is from genome assembly GCF_008692635.1 of Crocuta crocuta. Lineage (NCBI taxonomy): Eukaryota > Metazoa > Chordata > Mammalia > Carnivora > Hyaenidae > Crocuta > Crocuta crocuta. Next base: position 3,815,775 of record NW_027530974.1, read on the forward strand.
GACAAATCATGATGATTCAGTAGGAACTTTACCATATGATTGTTCTCTTTTTCATAGCTCTCTGGGCTCAGCAGAATGGCAACATTACATTTAAAGACAGGCTCTGTTTTGACACCATATTTCCATGAGGGCATTCTGGGTTTTTCATTATGGACCCCTACTTCACCTTGTGTTTTTATTGCTGCAGAGCCCTACATGGACAGTAACTCTAGGAGGAGGGAAGCAGCCTGTGGAAGAGGTTGGGTGGGTGTAGCTGAGTAGTGTGTACCTCAAGGGATGAGAGCAGTGCCTAAAGGAAGGTTAGTAATAGCCTGAAGGGGATAATAAAAAGGGACAGAAAGCAGATAGTCTCTATGAGCTCATGAGACTGGGGAATAAATATGGAAGATTTAGCAGCACTTGCTCCAGAGGGCTGCAAGGGAAACAGTTCCCTCAGGGAGAACAAGAAGATAGAGCTCCCTTTGGGGAGGAAGTAGTGCAGAAAGCTGAGGACAATGGGAGTTTTGATTACAGAGGGAAGAAAATGTGAGAAGGCTTGCTGAAAAGGAAGGCTGAAAGAAGAGCCAGCATTGAAAGGAAGAGCAGTGAGGCAATGAAGATTTCACGGGCACCACTGCTGTGAGACGGGTCTGATGTTTGCCAGGACTACCAGACTTTCACCACCATCTCTGGCCCCAGAGATCTCTTGTCTTCCTGAAGTGGGAGCCTGTATTCTCCTCTCCACAGACAACATGAAGCTCTTGCTATTACCCATGCTGAGCATCTGAGGATAGGCTCTTCTTTCTGGCCTGAAGGCATTGGCAAGTTGGGTGCCTGCCCTCAAAAAGCACAATCCAGAGGGGCCCAAGCTTCCTACGTAAGTTAGCTAATGTACACCATTTGCTGCGACTGAGATTCCCTTGTATCCTGCTACGCCCTCAGAACGATTCCCTGTCCAAAGAACATGGCGGCTGAGATACTCAGTTTTAGACTGTATGGTCCTTAACACCAAACAGCTGTAGAACCTTCAATAGGAAAGGTCTTAGCTATACTAACTCTCAATTTCCTCATCTGTAACATGGGAATAATGGCTCATTATAGTAGTACATGGCCTCTTTGATTGAGAAGCTAATTTTGATCTCTGTTTCAAAAGAAAAGTTTTGGTAGAAAAGTTTGAGATCTCTTTTTTTAAAAAAAATTTGGATCTCTTTTCTTAAAAAAAAATTGGATGTCAGGAGGATGGTGAAGTAGGAAGCATCCTGAGACCTTCCCCCATGTACAGAACCATTGCACTGGCAGATCTAACTATTTTAGAACCAGATAGTCTACTGAAGGCTTGCAACAACTAGAGGAAGGCTTAACTGGTAAGTTGTAGCTAATTTTGGTCAACTTCAACTCCTAGCACAGTAGCATCACCCACCAAGCCCCTGGCAGTCGGCCATACATATGTTCCTGAAACAGCTTGGATACCACTTGCGAGAGCTACAATGGGTGAGAAGGACCCTGCCCTCTAAATAACAGGGATCTGTCTCTGATCACTGATTGATGCCTGTGATTGCAGGTGTGCAGACACAGAGATGGCTACACTGTTGTAGTCTTCATTGCCATTTTTACAAACCCCACCTCGTCCAGCCAAAGCACTTTCCAGGGGATTTAAACAGCAGGTGCCTGTTTGGGGAGACTTTTTTCCCTTCATATTTTCCTTTTTTTTTTTTCTTCATTTTGAGAGCTAGGCATTTAAGGACTAGGACATTCAAAAAATTTTTAATGTTTTTTACTTATTTTTGAGAGAGAGAGACAGTGTGAGCAGGGGTGTGTCAGAGAAAGAAGGAGACACAGAATCCGAAGACAGACTCCAGGCTCTGAGCTGTCAGCACAGAGTCCGACATGGGGCTCGAACCCATGAACCGTGAGATCATGACCTGAGCCGAAGTCGGACACTTAACTGACTGCACCACCCAGGCGACCCAAGGACTAGGACATTCAAAAGCAACCATATACACATTTACATTTTTTAAATGTTTATTTTTGGGAGAGAGAGAGAGAGAGAGATAGAGAGATTGCACACAAACAGGGGAGGGGCAGAGAGAGAGGGAGACACAGAATCCCCAGTGGGCTCCAGGCTCTGAGCCTGCTGCACAGAGACCGACTCAGGGCTTGAAGTCAAGAACCATGAGATCATGATCTGAGTCAAAGTTGGATGCTCAACTGCTTAACTGACTGAGCCACCCAGATGCCTTAACCATTAAAAATATGAATACATTGGGGCGCCCGGGTGGCTTAGTCGGTTAAGCGTCCGACTTTCGCTCAGGTCATGATCTCGCGGTTCGTGGGTTCGAGCCCCGCGTCGGGCTCTGTGCTGACTGCCAGCTCAGAGCCTGGAGCCTGTTTCAGTCTGTTACTCCCTCTCTCTCTGACCCTCCCCTGCTCATGCTGTCTCTGTCTCTCTCCTAGAAATAAATAAAACATTAAAAAAAATATATGAATACATACACACTTACACATATGAATTTAAAAGTTACAGCATAGCATAGGGGCACATGTACCCCAATGTTCACAGCAGCACTTTCAAAAGTAGCCAAATCATGGAAAGAGCTTAAATGTCCATCAACTGGTGAATGGATTGAGAAGATGTGGTTTATCTATACAATGGAATACTACATGGCAATGAGAAAGAATGAAATCTGGCCATTTGTATCAACATGGATGGAACTGGAGGGTATTATGCTGAGTGAAATAAGTCAGGCAGAGAAAGACAGATGCCATATGTTTTCATTCATATGTGGATCAGGGGAAACTTAGCAGAAGACCATAGGGGAGGGGAAGGGGAAAAGTAGTTACAGAGAGGAAGGGAGGCAAATCATAAGAGACTCTTAAATACTGAGAACAAACTGAAGGTTGATGGGGGCAGGGGAGAGGGGAAAGTGGGTGATGGGCATTGAGGAGGGCACATGTTGGGATGAGTACTGGGTGTTGTATGGAAACCAACTTGACAATAAACTATAGTTTTGTTTTGTTTTTTTTTAAGTTACAGAACAGGGGCACCTGGATGGCTCAGTTGATTAGGTGTCCGACTTTGGCTCAGGTCATGATCTTATGGTTTATGAGTTTGAGCCCCACATCAGGCTCTGTGCTGACAGCTCAGAGCCTGGAGCCTGCTTCAGATTCTATGTCTCCCTCTCTCTCTGCCCCTCCCCTGCTCATGCTCTCTCTCTCTCTCTTTCAAAAATAAGTAAACGTTAAAAAAATAAAAAGAATAAAAAGTTACAGTACATACCTAGGGAAAGGCGCAAGCTCAGAAAAGACCTGACAAGACCTTAGGTTTACATCCCAGGCTGATCTCTATGAAAACAAACCCAAAAATCAGAAGGGGAGAATCTGAGTTCCACATTTAACACATGATAAGATTCAAATATTCAGTTTTCAACAAAAAGAATCACAAGGCATATAAAGAAACAGGAAAGTATGACACATTCAAAGGAAAAAAATGAACAGACACTATGCCTGGGAAAGGCCAGATGCAAGTTTACTAGACAAAGACCTTAAAACAATTGTCTTGAAGATTGTCAAAGAGCTAAAAGAAGATTTAGACAGTCAGGGAAAATGATGTATGTATTTACAAGGTATAAATATCAACAAAGAGATAGAAAATATAAAAAGCAATCCACAAGCTGAAAATTACAATAACTGAAATGAAAAATCCATGAAAGAATCAGAACAGCTTTGAGCAGTGGAAGAAGCAATGAACTTGAAAAGACAGGATCATCAACGTCCTCAAGTCTGAAGAATAAAAAGAAAAAAGACTAAAGAAAAGTGAACTGAGACTACAGGACATGTGAGGTGTAGTCAAATGGACCATCATTCATGTTGGGGGAGTCCCAGAAGGAGAGAGAGACAAGGGCAAAGTGACTATTTGAAGAAATAATGGTTGAAAAATTCTTTAATTTTATTAAAGACATGAAAATAAACATTCAAGAAGCTCAATGAAATCCAACTACGATAAACTCAAAGAGACCCACACCATGTTACAATAAAACTATCAAAAGACAGAGAATCCTGAGAGCTCGCTTCAACAGCACATATACTAAAATTGGAACAATGTGGATGGAATTACCATGGACCCTGTGCAAGAATGAGAGAAACTTTCCTTGCAAAGCAGCAGGAAGAAGAGATTCACCACATACGAGGAATCAATAGTTGCAGGAAAAATGGTGATGGAGAACCTAGCTTCCCCATCATCCCACAAGATCAGTGATTGGACAGCTATGCACAAACAAAAACAGTTCTGGTGGATCTCTAAGGTTCATTTAGAAAGTTTAGCAACACAGTGTAACAAAAATAACTGAGAATAATCAAAAATTTTATTTGCTTGTATCATTCCATCCCCCAAACTAACACTGTGCATCAAGAAGGAAGCATCAAGAAGGAACCTGCCAGCTAGAAAGACGTCCTCTCACCAGGAAAGAAGAGCAGGGTGAGTGACAAGTTTTCCCAGCCTCTTGGGGCGCTATGTGAGTGACTTGCTTCAGTACCACCTCAACCAGACTGGCAAACCCGAAACCATAGAGCTGGCTAGGAACAAGGAGGAAGAGCAGTGGCTTGATTAGCATACATGCAGCTTACAGAGAACTGATCTGCAGACAAATTCCACAAACTTTACCATTACAAAGCCAATGACCAGCAGAGCTACCTGAGACCCCCTGCATATTTTGCCAGCTTTTACCCCACAAGTAATCACATTTGTTCACTGACATTCATCCCCTCCCCACCCTGCCCCTGCCAGAGACAGGAACTACAATGACAGCCATCCGAGGTCTCCATGGCTACAGCTGTGCAAGTGTAAAATACGAGTCACCTGATTCCCTCCTCATCTTTGCTAGAGCCCTGGGGCCATGCCTACAACCATCTTGGGCCTCTGCACAAGTATGAGACACTAGCCTAGAATCCTCTCCCTGCTGACAACTTCCTCCTCTAACTGTGCCCATGCTCAGTGCTAGCCCTTCATCTATATGTCACCAGGCTGCTGCCTATCACCTTCCCCCATGACAGCATACATGCCCTGGGGATGGAGATGGGGGAAGAATGTGAAGCCACAGGTGAGCATATCAATAGTCAGAGACTCCCCAGTTGCTTGTGGCCATGAGTCAACAGCACTGTACCAAACAGCACTGTGCCCACCCTTCAGCTGTGTACCTGCATGTCACCTGCTTATTCCTGTCACTGGCCTCCAGGGCCAGCGTGCCTACCTGGGAGGAGGATATGCAGCCGAAGGAGAGCATGCTGATAATCAGGGCCCCCACATTTTCTGGTGGGCTCATAGTTGGCCCCAGCCCTTGGTATCTGCCCTGGACTCCATCACTCTGTGTAAGTCTGTGATGCCCCCGCCACTGCATAGGCACCTGCTGCTGATCCCCACAGCTGGATGTGTGCACACTTATGGTTCTGGCCACCACCACTGCCCACTGAGGTCTCTGCTAGCTAGAAGTGCTGCTGAAGACACGAACAGCTCTTGCAGCCACTGCAGATGCTCTGAAGTTCTCACCCAGGACCATAGAGTTGTTAATGTTGGGGACCCCGGTGGCCTGAGCCAAAGAGACATTGTGCCTCCTCAGACCCAGCGCTGCCATGTCCCCCCAGACATTAGACCCAGGGTCACAGCACAATCCTGCATGCCCCCATCCAGAGGTGAAAGCTTCCCTTACTGAGATCAGTCTACAAAGTCTAGAAAAAGTGACTGCTTCAGACACCTACACAAGGTTATGGGGATCATGAAGAATCAAGGAACATGTCTTCACCAAAGGAATATGGTAAACTTCTAGGAACTGTCACCAAAGAAGCAGAGATGTAGGAATTGCTGAACAAAGAATTCAACATACTTGTTCTACAGAGGCTCAGAGAACTACAAGAAGACAGATAAATGATTTAACAATACCAGGAAAACAAAATAAGAAGTTCAACAAAGAAACATTAAAAAGAGCCAAATTTTGGTTGTCTGCCCAGACCACTTCCCCAACAACCTGTCCAAGTCTGCTGTCTCCATGGGAACAGGATGCTCTAAGGACATGGTCCTTAATTTACACCCTATACTCAACCATCATTCTCCAAACCACAGCACCAGTGCTAGAAAGAGTGGAACTGGAGGACTTTCCCTGCCACACACTGGTCCTACCCTCAAGCCCAGACTCCCTCTGTCCTTACTGCCTTTTTCTGCTTCTGGAATTTGCCTGGACCCTGTGTGGTTGGTTCAGCTTCAGGCATCCTTGGAGGGGACCAGTTTACAGCCTGTAGACTGCACAGAGGACTCAGCTTTGTCTGCAGCAGTTACCTTTTCCCTTCCTTTCTTAGTCTCCTGTTATTCTTCCTGTTTTATCAACGTCACATTTGGCTTTACAGCTCTGTATCGCCACACTCTTTGAGTATATCAAATTGCTTCAATGTCTGTTGTTTGCTTTCCATTTTATCTTTCTACTTTAATTTCCTTTATTTTTTTAAAGGTAAAGATTTCCTGCTTCCAACTTGTTTTCCTTGATTTTTTATTAACTGCCTTTAATTGGAAAAGTAATAAAAGCACATGATGAAAATGGATAAAGGAGTATACAATGAAAAGCAAGCAAGACCTCTGGTCTGCTAATCCCTGTTTCCAGAGACAACAGTGTTACCAGTGTCTCATGTTTCCTTCCAGAAATGGTCTATGCATATAATAAGCATACTCTCTCCACCCCCCTCCATTGACACGATAGAAGCTTTTTTTCACACAGTTCTGGACCTTTTGTTTTCTTTTTAACCTCGTATCTTGGAGATTGTTTTGTATCAGTGTGCAAAGAGCTACCCTAATATTTGTAAGGGCTGCACCAATAAGACAGATTATGGATATACATTATATATTAGTAATATAAAAATACATTAACATATTTGAATCTGTCCCCTTTTTATAGAACATGTGGGTTGTTTCTGATCTCTTCTTGTTGCAAATAGTACTTTGGTAAAATATGTACATACATATGAGAGTATGGGAAAAGTGCTAAAAGGACAGTTCTTAGGTCAAAATTATTTGCTTTGAAAATGTTGGTAGTACTGTCACCGTGTCCTCCAAGGCATAGGCCAGAGGTGTCATGGGTGTTGGAAGTATTTTTCCCTGTTTTTTTTTTTCTTTTGGTTTTGTTTATTAAATATATATATTTTTTGCCATGAAGAAATGGTGGATTTTTTGCAAGTAAATTTTTTTATGCTTTTCAGGTAAATTCATGCATGGCTTTTAATCTTTGTTTCTTCCTTAATCCAAGTCTTCCCCAGTCTTACTTTTTTTTCCCTGTACTGTGCTTTTTTCTAGTTTCTTTTGCTTTCAATTTTGGCATTAAGTTTTCAGTCTCTCTGGAACTTAATTTGAGAATTAGAGTCAGGGAAGAGCTTTATTTCTTCCCAAATAGCCAACTGGTTTTACCAGTAGTAGGGGTTTTTTTTCTTAATTTTCAATGTTTATGTATTTTTGAGAGAGAGACAGAGAGAGAGAGAGAGATGGGAGGAAGAGTCAGAAGAGAGGGAGATACAGGATCTGAAGCAGGCTCTAGGCTCTGAGCCGTCAGCACAGAGCCCAACACAGGGCTCAAACTCATAAACTGTGACATCATGACCTGAGTCGAAGTTGGATGTCTAACCAACTGAGCCACCAAGGGGCCCCCCGTAGTAGTTATTCAAGAATACATCTTTTCTCCACTGATGTTAAATATCACCTATACTGCACAGTTCGTAGAGCTATTTGCATTTGTTTCTAGGTTCCCTAATCTATTTTAGTGACTCATCTTCCTGTTCACATGTGAGGATCAACCTATTAAAATATGCCTTAATATGTATTAGGACCAACGCCTACTCATTTTCTTTGTTTCTTCTCAGAATTTTCCTGGCTATTTTCATATGAATTTTAGTATAAGTTCTCCAAAATATTTTTATTTCATCAGAGTCACAGTAGATTTGTGGATTCTCTTAGAAAGAATGAACACCTGTCTTCTATTGTTTGTTTCTATTCAAGGACAGGGCTCTTCTTTTTCATTTATGGATATAATCTTTTGTATCTCTCAGTAGAAATACACTTTCCTTCCTGTACAGATCTGGGTTATATTTTTCTTATAAAGTTTATCTGTAGGTATTTTAGACTTCTTATAGCTTTGTTTAAATGGAATATTTCTTCCACTAAATATTCCATCCTCTTGCCCTAAATTTTTAGTTTTGTTGTGTAAAACAAAATTAAACGTCTTTATTTTGTTGGTATTATTTTACTTTTAACTCTTTAACATTTAATTCACTCTTAACCCTTCGATCCTTCTATTTTCCTGACTTAAAGTAATTCCTCAGGCTTTGGCTTTTTGTCTCCTTTATCCCAAACATGACCTGTAAGCAGTTTTCTGTTTCATGTACCAATTATTACCCAATCTGTACTTCTTGCATTGTCCACTACCATCCACACACCACCTTTCATGCATGGCAACAAATGAGCATCTGTCTTCCATGTGGGCTTTTCTGTCAACAATTCAATTCTGGCTGAACTACCTCTGCCTGTAGAGCAGTGACTTCTCAACTATGTGAGTGTTTTATTTCATCTTAGTGCTTTTATGTGTGAAAGATGAACAACCCTAAAATAAAAGAAGGTTGATTTTATCGTAACACAAATGAGACAAAGATAGAAGTATTACTTGTACTTTGAACTTTTAGCTTACTAGGCTTACATAAGTTTAAAAACAATTTTTCTCGTTAATGTTTGTTTATTTTGAGAGAGAGAAGGAGACAGAAAATCCGAAGCAGACTCCAGGTTCTGAGCTGTCCGCACAGAGACTGACAGGAGATTTGAATCCATGAACTGTGAGATCATGAACTGGGATGAAGTTGGATGTTTAATAGACTGAGCCACCCAGGCACCCTAGGCTTACATAGATTTAATGGGTGTTCATCAGCAATAGCTAAAGGGTAAGGGGCGTATGCGTGCGTGTGCTTGTGCGTGTGCGTGTGTGTGTGTGTGTGGTGATGAGAATATTCTAAAACTGGCTGTGGTGATGATTGCATGTATCTGAATATACTAAAAAAACACATTGAGTTTTACAATTTAAATAGGTGAATTGTATGGTATATGAAGTATACTTCAATAAAGATACTTTCAAAATAGTAAAAACAAATGAAAGAAACTTTTAAAAATGTGAGGGGAAAAGAACATCAAAGATTTTATCCATAAACCTAGTGTAGGAATATAAGAAATGGAGAGATCGTGAACATTTTGGGATGACAATTGTCATAACTTTTTTTTTGATCCAATTGCAAAGAGGGTTTTTCTTAAGAGAGTTTAATAAGGTTCAGAAAGCTATGGATAGGGATACAAATAAGTTTTAAAGAGAAGATACTGTTTTCAAGGACGTTAATAGGATACCATCAAAATCCCCTGCTCAGTCTGTGCAGACTTAACCCAAGCCAAACCCATCTCTTCTCTTTGCCTGTGTGACACCAGATTTTAGGTAAGAATCACTTTTTTAAAAAACACTTTCATTTACTTATAATTTATAGGCCATACAACTCACACGTTTCTAGTATATGAGTCAAAGGATTTTAGAACATACACAGATATATGCAGCTATCAGTACAGTCGGTGTTAGAATGTTCCACCATCTCAAAAAGAAGTCTTATGCCCTTCAGCTCTCATTCCTTGCCTCTCCAATCCCCCAGCCCTAAGCAACCATGAATCTACTTTCTGTTGCTATAGATTTCCCTATATATATATATGAAATCTTACAATTTGTGGTCCTCTGTGTTTGACTTCTTTCATTTAGTTTATTTTCAAGGTTCATCTGAGTTGTAGCATGTGTCAGAACTTTCTATGGCCTAATAATATTCCATTGTATGTATATACCAAACTTGATTTATCCATTCATTTATTACCATATTATCGCTTACTCACTTTATTAACCTGTTCATTTGACACTTGGGTTTTAGCAACGTGGCAGATGAGAATGAGGCCTAATGTTCCTCTCCTGGTACAAATCCCTGGGTTAATCCTGGATAAAATACACTCATATTCCCAATAAATTATGCTTCATACTCATTAAGTTGATTGCTTTAAGTTGGAGGGAAAAAAATTCTCTTTCTATTTAATACATAGCCAAGTTTTAGAGAATGGAATGTAAACCTTTGGTATCAGAAAAATAGAGAGATGGGGCATCTGGGTGGCTCAGTCAGTTAATTGCCCAACTCTTGATTTTGGCTCAGGTCATCATGATCTCACAGTTCATGAGTTTGAGCTCTGTATCAGGCTCTGTGCTGGCAGTGCGGAGCCTGCTTGGGATTCTGTGTCTCCCTCTCTCTCTACCCCTCCCCTGCTCATGCTCTGTCTCTATCTCTTAAAAATAAGTAAATGTTAAAAACATTTTTTATAAAACCAATAAAATCCTCACTCACCTCCTCCCTAGTCCTAGGTGACTCTCAGGACAAAACTTACGTCTTTGTGCAAATGAACATGAGTTCCCAGCTCTGTCAGTGGATTTCTGATGTATCCTTATGGAGACACTGCACAGTTTAGAATCTGCGGTTCCTCATGAGTGTGTGACTGCTGGATCGGGGGCAAACCAAAGCCTGCCACAGCCAGGAGGGAAAGGGAGGGCGGAAGTCACATGGGAAGGGACCTTGGTAGGACCCATGTGGCATCGATGTCCCCATGGTCGAGAGCACCATGGAGGAGGTGGTGTGGCCAACCCACCACCAGGCCTCTGGAACTGTTTGCTTACAAACCAGCGCTCCAACAAATGCATTTCCATGTCTCCACACCCCTTCTCAAGCGGCACAGAAGGAATCTTTGTGGGCATTTCCCCTTCTATACTGAAGGTGTCCTGAGTAGCACTTTAAAAGGTGTACGGTGGGCAGCAGGCTTAGACATTTTTTAGGATGGCACAATCTACAGAGACAGGGAGACATTTCTTCTACCAAAGCCTTGATCCCATGATGCAACAGTACAGCAGGACATGGCTGAGGTTGGGCTTTATGGGTCTGCTGTACTCCCAGGAAGAGCCAGGTGTTATTCTGGGGAGATTGGAGTCTCCCCCCTCCCCCAACAGCCACATTAACCAACCTTCCATTTCCAGGCTCCATGCCTTCCCTGATCCCCTTGTATCCATCATGGCCCCTTCCACTCATTCTATCCTCCCTCTGCCTCCCCCTTACTTTGTTTTTCTCATAGCGGTCATCATCATTCACACTCGTGTGAACATGATCTGAGCCCCTCTATAATAGATTCTCCAACAGCCCTGGGAATTTGGCTTTGCTCACCTCTGTACGGAAGCATCAGCATCGTGCTCTTTGTGCAATAAATGAGCAAGAATATTCCTGACTGTGTGCCATCACCTCCCACCAGATCTCACGTCGGGAACCACTGTGGATCATGATGGGGGAGACATCTCCAGAGACTAGATCAATCCTTTTAATGATTGCCCAGCCTCTCTAGGCAACAAGTCCCCTGGTATCCTTCCAACAGTAGGAAGGCTGTGCCCTCCAGATGCCCCACTTTCCCCAGACCCTGAGCAATCCTCTTCATCTCTGTTCACACCAGCACGTTGGTAACCTGACCCAGGTAGTCATCTGCTTCCCAGGAATTGGCTGGCCACACTTTGCTTCCAAGAAAAGGACTGTGACCTGCCTAGAAAGAGCAGTGGTCCCGTGGGAGCTGCCTGTCTAGTGGTGTGAAGCTTTGCAGAGAGACATATAAGCACATTCTTTCAGATCTGGTAGCCTCTCCCCAGCCCAGAATCTCCTGGAACATTACAGGAGTCCATTCTCAATCTACTTTTTAGCTTTGGGGAACATGTTTTAACAATAACATGTCTATAAGGGACCCAGGTTTTGAACTATTCCCCATTCCCAAATCAAAGTTTTTGAAATTTTATCTGCTGGCTGGGAAAAAGAAAAAAAAAAAAAAAAAAAAAAAAAAAAAAAAAAAA
>NW_027530974.1:3827748-3926641 GCF_008692635.1 Crocuta crocuta
AAAAGAAAAAAAAAAAAAAAAAAAAACATTGATAGAAACAAGGGTGACAGGTGACTCAATCTTCCTACCTTGCTCATGGAAGTTGCTATTCCAACTGGCCCTGATTGGTTGTCTGGCAAATTAGATGTGATATCTGTGCTGGTATACTTGTCTTTATTCATCTTTTAAAATTTACAGTATTTTTTAAATAACTAATAGACTTCATATCTTAGAATAGCTTTAGGTTTTTGGAAACATTGAGTGGAAAGTGGAGCTAGTTCCCAAATATCCGCAGCCCCTTACCCCACTGTTTCTTCTATTCTTACCATCTTGCACTAATTTGGCACATTTGTTACAACTGACAAGCCGATATGAATACATTATTACTAACTAAGGGCCATAGTTGGCATTAAGTTTCACTCTTGGGGTTGTCATTGTGTGGGGTTGGACAAATGCATAGTGACATGTAGCAGCTGGCATAGTATTATACAAAATAGTTGCATGGCCCTAAAAATCCACTCTGCACTGCCTTATTCATCCCTCCCTCCAAACCCTGGAAACCACTGATTCTTACTGTCTCTATAGCTTTGCATCTTCCATAATGTCATATAGTTGGAATCATACAGTATGTAGCCTTTTCAAATTGGCTTACTTCACTTAGCATTTAAGTTTCCTTCACGTCCTTTGTGGCTTGATAGCTCAGTTTTCTAAATTACTGGATAATATTGCATTGTACAGATACACCACAGTTTTCCATTCAGCTACTGAAGGACATCTTGATTGTTTTAAAGTTTTGCCTTTAAATTTATTTTTCTACTTATATAATTGAAACATATATATATTCATCTGAAGAAAAAATGAAAGCAATACAGATAAACATTAATTTCTTGTCACTATTCCACTTCCTCCAAGTTTAACACATTGCCATGTGCATTTTTCTAGATGTTTCTTCTGCACTTAAAGACACTAATGTACATAGACTACATTATCTATTGCTGTGTAACAAAACTACTTCCAATTTAGTAGCATAAAACAACACATTTATCATTTTTTCATGCTAGGAATTTGGGAATGGTTTAGTTGGGTGGTTCTGACTCAGTTTCTCATGAGGCTGCACTGAGGGTACCACCCAAGGCGACAGTCATCTGAAGGCTTAGATCCGCTTCCAAGGAAGCTTGCCCAGAGGACCAGCAAATTGATGTTGCTTGTTCTGCAGGGCTGCCTGAGCGTTTTCACCACTTGGTGGCTGGCTTCCCTAAAGCAAGTGGTTCAGGAGAGCAAGGGGAATCCTCAGTGTGTTTTATAACCCATCAGGGAGGTCACGCATAGTCACTTCCAATCTCCTGCTGGGTGCACAGCTCAGGATGGGGGGTGAGGTGGGATTAAACACCAGGAGGCAACGATCACTCAGACTATTTTGGAGGCTGACTCTCATATAGCACAATTCATGGATTTGTTACTCTTGTGGAAAACTTTCTATTTGGAAAAAGGAAAAATTACAAATTGTAATCAGTTTAGGCTTTACCCATAGAAAGTAAGCAGTATTAGAACAAATCCAATGCCAGTGTGGGGTACTTTGTGTTGAGGAATTTTAACCATCATAATAATGGAATAATGAAATTACTAAATATGAATGGCTAGTATGAAGATATAAAATTTGTGTGTACATTAGCTAATGCTTGGCTATAAGAATACTGTAGTAATAAATTAACTTCCATGTATTTAAAATCTTCTTACAAGAACACCTTACATTTATCTCAGTGTTGGATATGCTCTAAGTTTTATTTTTTCTCTTAAAAAACATTTGTTCCTCCCACTCTGATTTATTGTAGGCTTGGGCTCATACATTTGGTCTTTGCTTATTTACAAACAGATATTCGTCTTACAGTGGTGTTGTCTATTTGCCCACTCATTTTGTGAGGTCCCAGTTGAGGCTCTAGTTGTTGAATAGCAACAACAATGGCTTGGGGAAAGAGCAGAGAAAAGGTCAACACTGTGGAAGGTTCCTGTAGCAGTAGGCAGGGCGAGAAATTTCCAGGACAGGAGCCACCGCTTGGTAACACAAGGGATCAAACAGCCTCCAGCCAGTGCTTCCCAAGCCCTCACCCCACACAGGGCCAGAGCTGCTGTTTACTGTCCTGACTTTCACAGAGCAGTAACTATTGATCACAGCTGAGTGCAAACTGAAGAGTACAACAGTGCGCTCATCCGGAAGAAAACCCACGTCAAAACACCTACTGGTGTCTCCCGATGGCAGGTACAAATGTTGCATGACCTCTGGCTTGGTTTTTCTATGCTGCGGCCCCGACCAGTCGTCTACTCGGAATCCATTGCTGGTCTACGCTTGCAGATCTGGAGACTTTAAAACCCATGTGCGTTATTTAATCCCATGGTAAAGCAGAAGTTGGGACAGAAAGCGAAGGAGAAGAGGCTAGGGAATAGTAAATGACTCAATAAACACATAATACGAGTATCTGAGTGTAAAGCTTTATATTTTCCAAAGCACCTATAGTGATTAGATAAGCTGTATATTGGTATATTGTCTCCACTTCCAGCCGGACGGTACAATTTGTGACTGTTTTGTTGACTGTTGGGTCCCCAGCATGCAGAAGAGTGTCTGGCACATAATAACATGCAATAAATGTGTGCTGAATTAATGAATGCACTGTGCTAATGAGAGGTCACATTGGAAAATAGTAGCTGAAAGCAATTCATATGGATTTCCTCCTTCTTTCTTTTTTATTTTTATGTTTGTTTATTTTTGAGAGAGACAGAGCATGAGTGGGGGAGGGGCAGAAAGAGAGGAAGACATGGATCCGAAGCAGGCTGTGCTGACAGCTCAGAGCCACAGAGCCTAAGAGCTGGATAACGGGCTCAAACTCACGAACCACAAGATCGTGACCTGAGCCAAAGTCACGCACTTACCCGACTGAGCCACCCAGGTGCCACGATTTCTTCTTTCTTTTTAAGTAGGCTTCATGCCCAGTGTGGAGCCCAATGCCAGGCTTGAACTTAACGACCCTGAGATCAAGACCTGAGCTGAGATCAAGGCTTGGATGCTTAACTGAGACACCCAGGCGCCCCTGGATTTTTCTTCTCTGAGTTAGGCACTAACATTATTTCATTTTACAGCTGAGGACACAGCTCAGGATAGTTACATAATTTGCTGAAATGGTCCTTATTCAGACCAAATCTCCTATTCCACACTCCAGGAAAATTACAGTGACCAACTAGACACAATCCCTGTTCTCCAAGCAAGGATGTACTCATTGGAGAAAAGATTCAGAAACAAGTCAGACCCAACTAGGATGTAAATGTCAAAAAGCATGCCAGAGAAGCAGGCAATGAGCTCTCAGTCTGAGGGAGTGGAAGGGGGCATATTGAAAAAGATAAACACTAAGATACTAACTACCAGGTTCATTGCTGGGTGACATTATGAATGTGTATACTTTCTGTTTCCTACTTTACCTGTATTTTCTACATTTTCCCTAGTAAGTATTGCTTTTGTATTAGGGGAATTTATCTTAGGAAATGTTCCTTTAAAAATTCAAAAACACATTTTCTAAGACAAATTTCCCACTGTCATTTGCCTTCTCCTGTAGCATGCTCTATTACTGGTTTTTCAGATAACTTCTCAATGATACTCTGTGTATGCAGATATAGGGCAATATATAGA
The DNA here is from genome assembly GCF_008692635.1 of Crocuta crocuta. Classification (NCBI taxonomy): domain Eukaryota; kingdom Metazoa; phylum Chordata; class Mammalia; order Carnivora; family Hyaenidae; genus Crocuta; species Crocuta crocuta. Next base: position 3,831,404 of record NW_027530974.1, read on the forward strand.
TGGTTAGGGTTTAATTTAATATGGTTTTGAAACAAAAATTTTTATATAAAACTATAAAAACATACTATGTATAAATATATATTAAAGATTTTTTTTTCAAAACCATATTAAGNCAATATTTTAAGAATCAAAATTATGCAAGAAATTCCTGAAAAACAAAGCACCAACATCTTATTTCTTTAAATTTTTTTTAATGTTTTTAATGTTTATTTATTTTTGAGACAGAGAGAGACAGAGCATGAGCAGGGGAGGAGCAGAGAGACAGGGAGACACAGAATCTGAAGCAGGCTCCAGGCNCAGGCGCCCCTCCCATTAAGTGTCTTTGACATAGCACCTGTAAAAGATGTATTATAGATCTGTGGCTACCAGTGCAGGAAGCTAATAAATTCTACTCTGTGTTAATTACTGTAAAAGAAAAGCCTTCCTTTCCACCTGAGCTTCTTCCTTCAGGATGTCTCTCAACATGGGATCTGGCTTCTTCAGAAACATCAGTAAGAGAAAGAGCCAGAAAGTGTCAGCAGAAGACCTACCATGAAAGTGATTCTATTCAGTAGGAAGAGGCCCTAGGCTCTCCTCACACTCAAGGAAAGGAGATTACACAGAACACTGGAGGGCATCAGAATATGCCACCCCAAAATATGCCACTTTGGCATGAGGATTCTTTTGAGCTGAAGAAAATTAAGAAACAGCAAAGAAAAAAAGCTCTTTGCCCTTCCCCAATCTGGCCAGAAGCACAACATAAGTTTCCATTTGTAAAGGTGTTTCCCTCTTTTTACCTGGTAAGAAGACAATTCTTGGACTCTTGGTCACTGGAGATGACTCTAGATTCTTAACCGTTCAGACAGCACGGGAAGAATCTATATAATAAACCTTACTAAAACAACACTTATCTGCTATGTTTTCCCTATATGTTTCCCCTCCCAGGTTTGCCACCTCTAATGGGGTTTATCCCTTTTCCTTTGTTTTGTCACTTCTCTACACATTTTTTGTTCTTTGTTAAGATGATGTTTAAGCCTAAATTCAAACCATTACCCCCCATCCTGAGTTACTCATCACTGAGTTTCTCCCCTGTGATCACATTCTGCACAAGTGAGTAAACTCTTTTCTTTTGTCCTGTTAATCTATCTTTTGTCAGTTTAATTTCCAGGGCCTCAGGTGAAGAACCTAGTAGTTGAGGAGAAAAGTTTTCTTCTCCCTATAGTCTGAACATCAAGAGGCAGCATCCCTGGGAGCTGCCTGTCACAGCACCATAAGACACCTTCAGGTGGAGCTGTGGATGCTGGCCTTGTACCTTCCCATCACACCACTGGCTAAGTGGACAGAGTGGGCCACAGAGCATCCTGGAAGCCATTCTGATACCAGGCATCTAATAATACCTTAGACATGCAAATCACGGCAACCCATCTAAACATTCTACATTAAACTGAAAGATGTGTCCCCAACTCATATGCCCCTCATCTGGATCCAAAAATGCTAGTAGATGCTCTAACACCACCTCACACAAGTGGTCTTAACTAATTGTGGTTAAAATGCCTTACTCCTGGGGCGCCTGGGTGTCTCAGTGGGTTAAGCAGCTGACTTAGGCTCAGATCATGATCTCATGGTTCATGGGTTCAAGCCCTGCATCAGGCTTTGTGCTGTGCTGACAGCTCAGAGCCTGGAGCCTGCTTCGGATTCTGTGTCTCCCTCTCTTTCTCTGCCCCTCCCCTGCTCACACTCTGTCTTTCTCTCTCTCTCTTAAAAATAAACATTAAAAAAAATAAAATGCCTTACTCTTGAAGTTATACCAAAGCATGACTATGAATCAGAGGGGTCAAAGAAGACGTAAGCTTCAGTAGTTTCACTATAAATCTGCCTTGGGGCAAAAGTCACCATTACTGACTGGGTTGATCCAAAAAAGGCCATAAAGGGAAGTAAAATTTGGAAATGGTCTTAAAGNAATTTTATTTATTTTGACAGAGAGAGAGAGAGTGCGAGCAGGGGAGGGGCAGAGAGAGGAGAGAGAGAGAATCCTANTTCTCTCTCTCTCTTAAAAATAAACATTAAAAAAAATAAAATGCCTTACTCTTGAAGTTATACCAAAGCATGACTATGAATCAGAGGGGTCAAAGAAGACGTAAGCTTCAGTAGTTTCACTATAAATCTGCCTTGGGGCAAAAGTCACCATTACTGACTGGGTTGATCCAAAAAAGGCCATAAAGGGAAGTAAAATTTGGAAATGGTCTTAAAGACCAGGTCATTTCAAAAAGTGGAGGTAGGGATAGAATGAATGTTCCAGGCAACAAGAAGAGCACAAGCACTTTTAAAGGAAGAAATTTTGGAAGAATTTTCTTTAGAGCACTGGTTTTAAAATATGATGGTGATGGTAGTGGTGATGATGGTCACGGTAAAGATGGTGATGGTAATGATGGTCATGGTGATGGTGATGATAATGATGGTGAAGACAGTGATGGTAATAATGAGATGATGATGATGATAATGATGATAAGGATGGTGGTGATGGTCATGGTGATGATGGTGATGGTGATGATAATGGTAATGACGGTGAAGATAGTGATGGTAATAATCATGGGTGATGATGGCAATGACAGTGATGATGATAGTGATGATGGTGAAGATGGTAATGGTAATAATGATGGTGATAATGATGATAATGATGATGATGATGGTGCTGATGGAGATGATGGTGATATTGTTTTGCTGTGGAGATCTTTGCTCAAACATTATGTTGTGGAATCCCAATATGTAAACCAAGTAAAATTACAGTTTCTTAGCTAGATTTGGAGCAAAGGGCCCAGGGAGGGCTCTGTTGTCTCATCTCACATCAGTCCAGGTAGCTCCTAGAAGATATTTGCAGAAAATAACTTCTTTAGGTGAATAGAGAGGAGGGTTCAGTCAGTTAAGCATCCAACTTTGGCTCGGGTCATGATCTTGCCATTCATGAGTTCAAGCCCCACATAGGCTCTGTGCTGACAGCTCAGAGCCTGGAGCCTGCTTCAGATTTTGTGTCTCCTTCTCTCTCTCTGCCCCTCCCCTACTCATACTCTGACTCTCTTTGTCTCTCAAAAATAAATAAATGTTTTTTAAAAAGTGGTTGGAGTCAGATTGTTTCTGGACAAGGAGTTTGGACCATGGTTGGGAGATGTATATAGATGGTGTCAAAGCAGGGGTCAGGTAAGATTCCTTCACCAGGGCTGCACCAAAGGTCTGGAGGAGGTCATGCTAGGTGAGTAACAACAGTGAAATGGAAAAGGAAAAGATGGCCTCCCTATAACAAAAGGAAGAATGAGCAGAGGAATAAAACCAAGTAGCCAAATGTAGCCAGTGAAAAGGAAGAGCCAGGTGCTNAAGCAGGCTCCATGCTGTTAGTGCAGAGCCCCACATAGGGCTCAAACTCACAAACCGTGAGATCATGATCTGAGCCGAAACCAAGCCACTCAGGTGCCCCAAAAGGTTGTTATTTTTTAATTTTACATGGTAAAAGGTCCAAAGACAGAGCATCATGGTTCTCAGTTGGAAACAAGAGAATGGATTTTTTGGTTGTCACATTCCTGGGGCTGCTAGTGGCATTTTGAGGAGAGAGGTCATGAATGTTAAAGGTCTTAAAATGTTGGCTGCAAATCATCACAGACTCGCCTGTTCAAAAAGTGAAGAGCCTCCCTATTGAGAAACATCAACTTATCAGCTCAGTCACAGAATCACAAAATGGCTCTTCCATTTCTCCGAACAAGAAGGTCGAGGGGAGGGGTGCCTGGGTGGCTCAGTCGGTTAAGCGTCTGACTTCAGTTCAGGTCATGATCTCACGGTTTGTGAGTTCGAGCCCCGCGTTGGGCTCTGTGCTGACAGCTCAGAGCCTGGAGCCTGTTTCAAATTCTGTGTCTCCTTCTCTCTCTCTGCCCCTCCCCTACTCATACTCTGACTCTCTTTGTCTCTCAAAAATAAATAAATGTTTTTTAAAAAGTGGTTGGAGTCAGATTGTTTCTGGACAAGGAGTTTGGACCATGGTTGGGAGATGTATATAGATGGTGTCAAAGCAGGGGTCAGGTAAGATTCCTTCACCAGGGCTGCACCAAAGGTCTGGAGGAGGTCATGCTAGGTGAGTAACAACAGTGAAATGGAAAAGGAAAAGATGGCCTCCCTATAACAAAAGGAAGAATGAGCAGAGGAATAAAACCAAGTAGCCAAATGTAGCCAGTGAAAAGGAAGAGCCAGGTGCTTCAATGAATCCAATATTTAAAAAAAAAAACTTAAACATTTATTTATTTTTGAGAGACAGAGAGAAACAGAGCACAAGCCAGGGAGGGGCAGAGAAAGAGGGAGACACAGAATCCAAAGCAGGCTCCAAACTCTGGGCTGTCAGTATAGAGCCCGATGCAGGGCTCGAACTCCTAAACCATGAAATCATGACCTGAGCCCAAGTCAAATGCTCAACCAACTGAACCAGCCAGGTGCCCCATGAATCCAATTTTTAAATGCTGAATCCTATGAGTGCTTTTTAAAATATTTTTAAGATTATGGCAAAATATACATTAACATAAAATGTATCTACAAGTGCTTTAAAATTTTTAGTGTTTAATCCAATGAAAAGATACTTGCACAATACAAAGAATTCAAACAGCACAAAAGGATCTACAATGAAAGTTAAGTTTTCCTTGCAGCTTGTAGCCTTGAGCTCCTTGAGCTCCAGTGCCCAGAGGCAAACCCTAGGACAGGGTCTTTCCAGAAATATGTGACACATAAACAAACAGATATATGTTTTAAATTTATTGTTTCCACATTACATTGCTGTCTTTTGTTTCTTTGTTTTTATTTGTTTGTATTTTTCCACCAAAAAAACTAATCAAGTTTGCTCTTTTGGAGGAAACTGATGGGAAGGAGAACACTCAGAATAGTGAAGTTCAGAGTAACTTCCATGTGGCTGGAGAGAAAGCAGATAGGGATGAAGGAGCCAAACTTTGAAGTCAGATCTGGAGCCAAGCACTGGTTCTGCCACTGGCTCGTGGAAATCCTTGGGCACATTCCTTGACCTCTTTGAGGCTCAATTTATTCATTCTTTCAAAATGATTATAATAATGCCTTCCTGGGGTGCTTGCCTGGCTTGGTTAGAAGAACATGTGACTCTTGATCTAGGGGTCATGAGTTTGAGCCCCACGTTGAGTGTGGAGATTACTTAAATACATAAAATTTTTTAAAAAGTGCCTTCCTGTTAGGAGACCCTGGGCTGCAAACAGCAGAAAGCTCAATTAAACTGGCTTAATCAAAAGGCTGTATTATTTTTTTTTAATTTTATTTATTTTGACAGAGAGAGAGAGAGTGCGAGCAGGGGAGGGGCAGAGAGAGGAGAGAGAGAGAATCCTAAGCAGGCTCCATGCTGTTAGTGCAGAGCCCCACATAGGGCTCAAACTCACAAACCGTGAGATCATGATCTGAGCCGAAACCAAGCCACTCAGGTGCCCCAAAAGGTTGTTATTTTTTAATTTTACATGGTAAAAGGTCCAAAGACAGAGCATCATGGTTCTCAGTTGGAAACAAGAGAATGGATTTTTTGGTTGTCACATTCCTGGGGCTGCTAGTGGCATTTTGAGGAGAGAGGTCATGAATGTTAAAGGTCTTAAAATGTTGGCTGCAAATCATCACAGACTCGCCTGTTCAAAAAGTGAAGAGCCTCCCTATTGAGAAACATCAACTTATCAGCTCAGTCACAGAATCACAAAATGGCTCTTCCATTTCTCCGAACAAGAAGGTCGAGGGGAGGGGTGCCTGGGTGGCTCAGTCGGTTAAGCGTCTGACTTCAGTTCAGGTCATGATCTCACGGTTTGTGAGTTCGAGCCCCGCGTTGGGCTCTGTGCTGACAGCTCAGAGCCTGGAGCCTGTTTCAAATTCTGTGTCTCCCTCTCTCTCTAACCCTCCCCTGCTCAGACTGTCTCTATCTCTCTCTAAAAAATAAATAAAACATTAAAAAAAAAAAAAGAAGGTCGAGAGGGTAAATGAAGGGCCTCCCCCCAGAGCTGATGGAGGCTGCAGGGAGCCAGGCGGAAGTGGTAGACTGGGACCAGTCATGCACTCCTACGGTTTCGTATGCTCCTTAGAACGGTATCACGTATACCAAGAACTGAAGTTTTCACACATTTGTTTATGCTTCTTATCATGATTGGTATTTACAGTCATCCAAAGTCAAATGAGAAACATGCCTAACTGTAAGTGAAATGACTTAAACATCGCAGAAAACTCATATGAGAATAAAAAGTTAACATACTAAAACCTGAAGTGTTAATAGATAGGAAGTTAACTTGATTCTAGTGGGCTCATTAACATGCAATGTTTAAGTGACTCCGTTAATTTCAGAAAAAAATTGGTTGAGTATTAGGCCAAACAGCTCTGGGAAACTTACAAATTACAAATTACACACTTAGAATATATTATGCAAATCAGGTTAAAACATGGATGATCAGAAGCATGAGTAAAACTCATTGAAATAGAGAAGCCAAAGAAATTCAAAATAAAAATAGAGACATCCATCCTTAAGGCTTTTTTATTAACTCCTCATCCCTTTGTTATAAGAAGGAAGGCCCCTTCTGACTTGATTTTTTTTTTTAAGCCAAAACCAATATGACTTATCTCCAGTGGGGTCCCAGAGAGGGCTGAAGTGGGGTTCAGACAGTGGAGCTGTGCCATGAACATGTGAGTCCAAATCTTGGCCCAGCAGATTCTGTCCTGGATAACCAGAGCAATCCAGTGAGCCTTTGTAGGCCTCCAGGTCTCCACACTTCGGGTAATGTAGCCATCCCATCAGGCTGTGTGAGGTTGTGCAATGCTGTGATAGTGTTTAGCACACGATGATTCACAAGCACTGGCTGTACTAGATATCAATCTAGCCCTCCCTTCTCTGGGTGGCTGAATCACTTTGGTTAAGCAGGTCATTTGAATCTCACTTGGCTTTATTTTTTCCACTTTTGAAGCAAGTCAGTTGTACTCAGACCTCTTAGACTCTGCTAGAAGGCACACATGAGAAAGAAAAATGAACCAGGCAAGCAGGGTAATGTTTTTTTCAAATTAATTGCAAGTTCATCCCATCACCATATTTCAATTGTGCTGAAAAATGCAGCCTAAGGCAGTACAGAATTTGATCCTTTCAGGTTAGAAGGCATTTTTCTAGGAAGTTTCCATGGCTGCATTTAAGCCTCTGAAAACCCACTGTGACTTTACCTCAATCAAGTCAATCTCCTTCAAAAAGCTGAAGAAGAGTTAGGGGAAATGTTTCTAAAATGCTTCTGCTCTTTTAAAATACTTTAAAACCTAAGTATTTTTGTAACACTTTAACGTATTATATGTGATGTCTCTACTCTCTTAGGTTCTGTTTGGGCCTAAGAATTAAACTGGCAAAAGACAGATTTACAAGAGAAAAACATAAAAAGTTTATTTCTCGTTGGTAGTTTCATGTGCACATGGAGGCTTTCATATATAAGAAATGAAGACCCAAAGAAACAGAGAGCTTATGTACCATTTTAGCAAAGAAGGATAAGTCAGGGGGATGTGGCAAGACAAAGGAGAAAAGGGTCTGGGCTAAGGGGGTAAACTGTGGGAAAGTGACCCAGAAATACATGGGGAAACTAGTGGAAGCTAAGGGGTAAACTGTGGGAAAGTGACCCAGAAGTACATGGGGGAAACTAGTGGAAGCTAAGGGGTAAACTGTGGGAAAGTGACCCGGAAGTACATGGGGGAAACTAGTGGAAGCTAAGGGCTATTTTGTAGGTTTGATTGTCCAGATTCAAATTGGTGTCAACTCTGTCTCAGTGATAAGAATGTTCTCCTTTTCCTGGTACAGGAAATCTATGGCATGCTTTTGGGTAGAAAGGAGAAGGGCAGACAGCCCTTCCTGTATCTGCTGTTTCTCAATTGCCTTCACCTTAAAGCAATCAATGTGTCTGCTACAGTCTGCATGTTTGTGTTCCCTCAAAGTTCCTATGCTGAAATCTAACCTCCAATGTGAAGGTATTAGGAGATTGGGCTTTGGGGGGTAATTGGGTCATGAGGGTAGGGCCCTTATGAATGGGATTAATGCCCTTATGAAAGAGACTCAAGACAGCCCTCCTGCCCCCTCCACCATGTGAACCCTTTCAACCATGCGAGGACATGTGGGAAAGACAGCCATATGGGAAGCAGGCTCTCACTAGATACCAATTCTATTGGAGCCTTGATCCAGGACTTTCTAGCCTCTGGAACTGTGAGAAATAGTTTGCTGCTCATAAGTCTGTTTTCTTTTCTTCATTATGGCATCCTAAACAGACCAAGACGATGCCAAGGTAGCATATTTTGGGGTGATATATTCTGATCACCTTCATAGTTTCATGTTATATTAATACCAACTTATTTACCAACTAGTTTAACCATCAAAAAAGAAAAACAATGGTAATCAAGGAATGATATTATCTTTATTTTTTTAAGTTTATTTACCTATTTTGAGAGAGAGAAGGAGAGGGAGAAAGAGGGAGCAGGGGAGAGGCAGAGAGAGAGGGAGAGTGAGAATCCCAAGCTGGGAGCACAGAGCCCACCCAATGCAGGCCTTGAACTCACAAACTGTGAGATCATGACCTGAGATGAGATCAAGAGTTGGACTGACTGAGCCATCCAGGCACCCCTGGTATTACCTTTAAAAGAAAAAAAAAAGGGGTGCCTGGATGGCTTAGTCGGTTAAGCGTCCGACTTTCACTTAGGTCATGATCTCACGGTTCGTGGGTTCGAGCCCCCCGTCAGGCTCTGTGCTGACTGCCCGCTCAGAGCCTGGAGCCTGTTTCTGTCTGTGACTCCCTCTCTCTCTGACCCTCCCCTGCTCACGCTGTCTCTCTCTCTCTCTCTCCTAGAAATAAATAAAATATTAAAAAAAAGAAAAGAAAAGAAAAAAAAAGATTTAATTCTGAGGCACAGTCTCAAGAACTAAGAATCAAAAGAATGTTCTTATTCTAGCTCAGTTCTTGCCTTGAGTAAAAAGTTGGGATAACTTTCTTTTCCTCTTTGAGTGTCAGTTTGCACATCCAAAAAATTTGACTTTTAAACTAGCTAAATTCTTTTGAGTCCTTTCTAATTTTTCCTGTTCTATCATGGTTTTCCTGTTCTATCATGGTTTGGTGGTGGTACTTATTTATTGTTTGTTTGTTTGTTTATTGAGAGAGAGTGCAAGCCTGAGGGGGGGAGGGGCAGAGAGAGAGGGAAAGAGAGAATCCCAAGCAGGCCCCGTACCATCAGTGCAGAGCCCGATGAGGGGCTCAAACTCACAAACCAGGAGATCATGACCTAAGCCAAAACCAAGAGTCAGATGCTTAACCAACTGAGCCACCCAGGCGCCCCATAGTTTGGTGGTTTTAAGGTATTTTTTAAAAATTTTTTTTTATTTTATTTTTATTTCTAGGAGAGAGAGAGACAGCATGAGCAGAGGAGGGTCAGATAGAGAGGGAGACACAGACTCTGAAACAGGCTCCAGGCTCTGAGCTGGCAGTCAGCACAGAGCCCGACGCGGGGCTCGAACCCACGAACCGCGAGATCATGACCTAAGCGAAAGTCGGACGCTTAACCGACTAAGCCACCCAGGCGCCCCAGTTTGGTGGTTTTAAAGCACACTTGCAATTTCTCGGACACTCTTCCATCAAAAGGAATCTAATTCCTCTCTCTTCAGACATGTTGGCACTGGTGATTCACTTCTGAGGAAAAGAATGCAGAGGAGACAGCATGAGGCTTCTGAGGCTAGGCCATAATGTCAGGCAGCGCCTCTGTCTCTCTCTCTAAGCAGAGGTACAAGACGCCCAGAAGCCACTCTGCTGGCCATCACACAGATGCCTGAGAACCACCAGCAGATCCAGCCTGGCTGGTGGATCCTCCCAGGCAGCACACGATCGCAGCTCCAGCCTTCAAGCTGCCACAGCTAGAGCCTTGCTCGCCTTGTAGATTCAAGCAGAAAACAAATGCTGCTGTTATTGTACTAAGCAGCTATGTTTGGGGTGGTTATATGCAGCAGTAGGTAACCAGAACTGATGGTAAAGCTAGGAGCCTCTGAATGCCTGGAGTAAACATTTTAGCCATCAAGGAACATGATACTGGAGTTGGGCTGAACACAGGTCAGTGGGGTGGCCCACATTTTAAGGTTATTTTGCATGTTGTGTCATTTAATGCTTGACTTCAGGCATCTAGATCCGAGTGTAGAGAAGACATGGGGAAAGTGAGCCTGGGACCAGAGACTACCCACTGCGTCCACCTCATTCAGGAGGCAAGCAAGAGGACCCCAAATGCCCTGTGGCCCCCAAGTGGAGTGCTTACCTCTCCTGCTTCTGAAGTCTTCCCGTGGCTTCTGAGGAACAGCACTCCCCAGTGTTCTCCAGCCCTTCTGGCTGCTCATTCTCTCTCCCTTGGCAAGCTCCTCTTTGTCCTCCTGGCCTTCAAACTCCAGAGTTGCTGACAGCTCAGGCCTGGGCCTTCATCCTCTTCTGAGTTCTAGGCCTATTTCTCTTTCTGTGGTATAATAAAAATATGTATTTGGCCTTTGTCCCCAGTCCTGGCACAGAACTCCTAGAACCCTGGGAATTTCCTGAGTGATAGGAGTATCTTTGCATCACACCTATGTATGCTAATGAGGTGATTTAGGGTAAGGTCCCTAGATGGCGTTAAGATAGCCCAGGGAGGGGGAAGGGGCTGGAGACTGATGTCTACCCAAACTCTTAAACAATAAGCTTCAGAGAGCTTCCAGTTGGTGAACACATTGATGTGCTGGGAGGGTGGTATACCTGGAGAGGGCTGCAAAGCTCTGTACTCCTCTCCCCATATCTTTTTCATTTCACTGTTTCTGAGCTGTATCCTTTATGCAACTAGATAAACTGGTAAATGCAAGCAAAGTGTTTTCCTGTGTTAGGGAGGAAGAAGCACTTTTCCTCTACCCTCTTAGGTTTAATGACTGGGGTGTGCAAGTTAAACTGACAAAGACAAATTAGTATGAAAAAAGGTTTATTTCATATGCACGTGGGCATTTCACAAGAAAGAAGTGAAAACCTCAAAAGGCTGTTAGGTCAAGAAGCTTATACATCTACCACCTTAACAAAGGGCAATAAATTGTGGAAAAATGACAGAAGGAAAGGTTTTTGGGCTTCTAAGGGCAGTAATTGTCGGAAGGTAAGTATATGAGGGAAATGAATGGAAGATAAAGGTTATTTAGTCAGGTTTATATAGGTTATAAGGTTTAATAGTTACACAGACTTAAGTCAGGATCATCTCCAGTGTCATTTCTGGTGATCAAGAGAGGGATATTATAATTGGGTATTTATGTTACTGTTACAAAGGGAACATTATGCCCTGCTTTTAGGCAAAAAATGAAACAATAGAGATCTTGAGCTTGCTCTCTTTGCTTCCTCAAAATAATCCTTTATGCCACAGTGGCTTATTTGGGATAGCATATTCTTATCCCCTTCACCTGAATTCTATGAACCACTCTGGTGGATTATTGAACCTGAAAGAGGGGACTGTGAGAGCACCCAACTTTGTAGTTGGGTGGGCCAGAGTGTGGTGGTCTGGGCATCCATTTGCAGCTGGCATCTGAAAGGGGGCAGTCTCCTGGGAGTGAGCCCATTAACCTGCAGGGTCTGATGCTAACTCCAGGCTGTTAGAATCAGACTCTAATTGTTGGATACCCAGGGTGGTGTCAGAAAGAACCAGAGAACCTATTAAGCTCAAAATGCCATAGATGAGATTCATGATCTCACACGCCTTCCATTCTTTTGCTTGGGGGTCACTGCCCCAGTGACTGTTACTGCCTCTAACAACTGCTCATATCCAAGTCTGAAAGGCACTGCCACCCCTTCAACTCCCCCCATATGGGTCCATAATCAGGTCACGCTGGTTTCACTCCAAAGTAGCTCTCAGATATGTCCACCCCACTACCATCACCACTACTTTTTTTTTTTTTAATGTTTTATTTATTTCCAGGAGAGAGAGAGACAGCGTGAGCAGGGGAGGGTCAGAGAGAGAGGGAGTCACAGACTCTGAAACAGGCTCCAGGCTCTGAGCTGGCAGTCAGCACAGAGCTCGACGCGGGGCTCGAACCCACGAAACGCGAGATCACGACCTAACTGAAAGTCGGACGCTTAACTGACTAAGCCACCCAGGCGCCCCACCACTACTCTTGACTTAGGTATGATCACCCTTCACTTGAAAGACTCCTAGCTATCTCCTAATAGATTCACCCCTCATTGCCTCTATCCCCCACACTCTGCTCTTCATCCTGCTTCCAGACTGATCTTTGAAAACTTAAATCTGGTTAATCACACCTATGATTCAAAATCCTTCAATGGTTTCTCATTGCGCAAGGCCCTGAGTAGCTGGCCCCTTCTCCCCCCTGCGCAGGCTTCTTTCAGTCCCTCCCTAGGCCTCACATTCCCTCCCACATGGGGCCCATACAAGTATGGGCTGAAATGTTCCCGGCAGGCCTCGCTGTTCACTGCCCCTCACCTTCCTCCAGGAGAACTCCCTGGCTAGGCTGCATCTTTCTTAGCATCTGCCAGAGTGGCTGAGTCTTTGTTTGCTTTTTGGTTAATGTTGGTCTTCTCCAATATACCGAGAGCTCCCTGAGAGTGAGGTCCTCTAACATTTTCTCCAAAAGGAAGAGGGAGTCGCTGGGCCCAGGGCCCTGGATGGCCCTGGGATCAATGCCTCCTTAAGTTCTACTCCTTAAGCACCTCACCTCCTGGAGTCTGGTCCTGCAGTGGGCACACAGCCCTGATGAGGGTAGTAGCCCAGAGGATCACCACAACATCAAAATCTCTTTGAAATCCTATTTTAATCTTCCAAATAATCTGTAAATTTTGTGTTTAACTCCACAAAATATAAATGTTTAGCTACATGTAAAAATAACGTCTTCTTTCCCAAATCTTGGAGTTGCTCCAGGGAGACACACCGGGAGTATCAGGTGCCTCTTGTGAGCTCCCAAGTTGACATGCAATTATGGAATTCTATATTGGGCACCCAAGGACCTACTCACCTTAACAGGAGGATGGCAGAGCCCCTTCCCCATGAACACTACCCCCAGGCCTGGCTTCCTAGTGATGGGAGAAATCTTCCTTCCTAATTGCCGGGGTTCAAATCCCACCACACCTAGCTATAAGACCTGAGCAATGAAAACTTTCTATGCCTCTATGTCCCACTTGTAGAGTAGGGATGATGCTCTGAGAATAAGATCAGGCAAGGAGGGTCGACTCAAATCAGCACTGTTGATGGCTGGGGGGAGCTCAATCAAAGTTAGCGATTAATGTGACTCTTACCCTCTACTCTCCATCCCATACCTGCCCTCTCACCAAAATTCCCTAGGGGCTGGCCCCTTTAAATTCTGCCAGACCATAAGGTATTTTAGCTACTATGCCTCAGTTAAATGACTCGGGGAAGGTTGGCTTTATTATTTTTTTTTCCTGAAATACTGCATCTATGTTTCTAGAATCCCTAGCTTTTTACACAAGTAACTCCACACATCCACACAGGTTTATACGTAGGTCCCAAAAATGCGGTCCTTGGAGCCCAGCATCAGCCTTACCTTGTTGGAAATCCTTTCAGCAACACGGAATCTGAAACTCCAGAATGGCCCCCAGAAATGTTTTTCCAACCCCTCCAGGTGACGCCGACGCGCGCTGATGTTTGCGAACCACTGACTTTGATCAAGGTAAAGTTAGCCTTAAAAACAGACAAAACCAAGAACAAAACCCCACTACCGAAGGTCCCCCCAGGGCCCAGGTTCCGCGTTCCCCGGCAGAGCCGCGGGTCGACCGCCTCGCAGCCCCAGCCCCTCGGGGCCGCGAGGAGCGGCGGTGCGCGCGGAGCCCGTCCTGCGGGGCCCCAGTCCTCGGGTCCCGGAGCGCGGCGGGCGGGACTGGGGGAGGAGCGGGGACGTGCTCCCGGGCTCCGCGNCCCCAGCCCCCGGGCGCCGCCACTGCGGGAGCGCCTAGGCCAGCGCGTCGGGCCCGGGCGGGCTGGAGAGCGGGACTGGAGCCCGGGCGCCCTGAAGTTTGGGAAAGAAGGAAGAGAAAGCGAGGGAGGCGCTCGGCCCTCTCCGTCCGCTCGCCCGCAAGCGAGCTTCCTTAATTGCGCACTTGCCCCCGGGGACTTCCCGGGCCGCTGCGCACCCGGGAGGAGGGCGGACCAGTCCAGACCGTGGGCAACTTTATGCGCCGGAGGAAGGCAGTACGCACCCGAGTCCAAGAAAGCTGAGCGCCAGTTCCCCCGAGGAGCTCCGGAGGCAGGACCGGCGCGGGCCCCGCCGGGGTAGGCGGGAGGGAAAAGGGAGCCCCCAACTTCTGCAGGAGCCTCTGGCCAGCTTTCCCGCTCGCTCCGGCCCGCGCCGCCCAGCTTCCCTGTGTTCCCACGGCTCGCGCCTCCCCTCCCCGGGCCCTCCCCCGTCGCGGGCAGGTTCAATCCCCAGAGCCGGCCCCATGCCCGCGTCCTCCTCCCACTCCGCCCCGGGCAGCCGCCGCTAAAACCCGCGGCTACGCAGCGGGACTGTCTTCTCCGTTCCAGCCCGGGGCGAGCTCCGTGCGCTCTTGCAACGACTCAAGGTGTTAAGTCTCCAGGGGAGTTCTGAGCCGAGGAGAAGCGATCCGGACCCATCTCTGAGCCAGGCGGCGTCATGGAGCCCCAGGGGGCGCTAAGTTTGGAGAAACAGGGACCTGCGCTCTTTGGAGAGCCCCCGCCAGCTGAGGGGCTGCCTGCTCCGGGGGACGACGGCGGCGGCGCGTCGGACGCCCCGAGCCCGGACGCTGAGCCCTCGTCGGCGGAGTTAGAGGCCGCCCCGCAGGAGCCGGAGGAGGTGTTGGGGTGCCGCCGCCGCCTCCCGCGTTCCTTCTCCCTGCCCGCGGACCCGATCTTGCAGGCGGCCAAGCTACTGCGCCAGCGCCAGCAGCTTGCCCTGGGGCTCGGCCCGGAGGGCGGCGAGGGGCCCGAGGGCGTGCCGCACGGCCCCGGCAGCTGCTGCGCCAAGTGTAAGAAGCGGGTGCAGTTCGCGGACGCGCTGGGGCTGAGCCTGGCCAGCGTGAAGCACTTCAGCGAGGCGGAGGAGCCGCAGGTGCCGCCCGCCGTGCTCTCCCGCCTCCGCAGCTTCCCCATGCGCGCCCGAGACCTGGAGCAGCTTCCCGGCCTGCTGGCCGCGGCGGCGGCTGCCGCGCCCCTCACAGCGCCGCCTCCCCGGCTTCGGCCTCTTTTCGAGCTTCCCGGGCCGAGCGCCGCCGCGGAGCGACTGCGGCGGCAGCGCGTGTGCTTGGAGAGCGTGCAGTGCTCGGCGCCCTCGGGCGCGGAGGTGACGGGCTCTGGCCGGGTGCTGGGCTGCCCCGGGCCGAGAGCCGTGGCGGTGCGCTACACCTTCACCGAGTGGCGCTCCTTCCTGGACGTGCCGGCGGAGCTGCAGCCCGATCCGCCCGCGGAGGCGCCGTCGGGGGGGCCCGGGGACGCCAAGGAGGAGCCGGGCGCCGAGCGCTTCCACTTCTCGCTGTGCCTGCCCCCGGGCCTACAGCCCGAGGAGGGGGAGGACGCGGGCACGCCGGGCGCCGCGGTCCACTTTGCCGTGTGCTACCGCTGCGCCCAGGGAGAGTACTGGGACAATAACTCGGGGGCCAACTACACGCTGCGCTACGTGCGCCCTTCCGATGCACTCTGAGCCCAAGGCCGGGCCCCAGGCCGCGCGTCGCCCCAGAGCAACCGGGTGACCCGCGGGGACGTTCTACCGAGCACCATCCCCCGGGGAAGGAAAGGAGGGAGCGGCTCAATGGAAAACTCTCACCGGGACAGATTCGGCGAGAGAGCCTCGTGAGCCCGGGCCAAACACTGAAACGCCTCATCCGTTTTCGCCTGGCTTAGGCCTTCCTCCGCTGCTTCTGGAATTCTTGCCCTGCGTCAGAATGGGAAGAAGTTCTCAAGACTCTGAGCCATAGCTTCTTACAAGAAAAAGTCTCCTGACCCCTGTGCCCAGCCGTCAGACCTTGGGATTTGTTTAAAACTGTAGATGAAGTGTTTTAGCCGTTGCTGCTTGCTGGAGATGCCTGAGTCCCAGGGAAAGGACAGGCATCCCTCTGCATCACGTCAGGAGAATGCGCTGGACCGTGGGCGTGAACGGGAGCCTTCGTACAGGGGCCTGTTTCTCGGAGAAAACCGGGTGGGGTCATGGCTAGACTGTCCTTTCTCTTAACTGGGATCTGGGAGATGTTTGCACAGACTGGACGTTACTTCCTTGGGCCTACGTGTATATATGTCCTTTAAAAAAGTAAAGGCCACTTACTTGCACACTCTTTTATGCTGTACTTTATATTTCAGCTCCTGGGGAGTTTGGGAGGTCTTGAATGTCAGGTGATCTTCTTCAAATAGTTAAACAACAGTATTTTCAAGTTTCCCTTCTCTAGTTCTTCCTCTCTGATGTGGAAACGCCCAGATTTCCCATTTTGGGCAAAAATATTTGGAACGTTTTGTAGGAAGGTTCTGTCCCCTGCCAAAATGAGGTGGTGGGTGAATTATAACACTAGAGTAGTCCCGTAGGCTTGTGTAAGCTGCAGTCACTGGCCCTCAACCCCTATTATGTAGGCAGAGCACATAATAGCTGCTAGACTTCTCTGGGGACTTCTCTGGGCCCGTAGCAGCCAGAGAAGCTGGACTTTCCAGTGGTTGGGTGATGGGGGTGGTGGGGATGGACAGGTGTCTTCCTGTCTTTAGTTGGAGCCACAATGGGTAGTGATGACCTGATAGATGATGAAGCATGCCCAGCAAGTACATGCTGCTCAGAACCAGATGGGCACTGTGCACACTGGCCTTCGTCACTCGGCTGCTGATGGCTGTGGATGCCAAGATAGAGTGGCTGTGCTTGATCAGGGCAGGTAAGCATCCTGGGTGAGGATCTGATTTTTAACCACACCTTGGTTGGCCCTTGGTAATTAATCTTTTTTTCGTTTTCACATTTTCCAGAGCATGACAAATACAGTGAATTCATTTTGTGATGGTAATCTTTAAGGAAGCATGGTTTCTACTGTTGCTGTATAGAAACCAGGGTAGGCATACCACAGGCCATGAGTCTAATTCAGCCTGAAGCCTGTTCTTGTAAGGCCTGAGAGCTGAGAATGCTTTTTACATTTTTAAACAGCTGGAAAAACTCAAAAGAGGAGTACTGTTTTGTGACACATGAGCATTATATGGAATTCAAATTTCTTTGTCCATTAATAAAGTTTTATTGGAATACAGCCATGCACATTCATTTACATATAATCTCTGACTGCTTTCCTGCTATAAGAGCAAAGTGAGTAGATACAACAAATACCATATTGCAAAAGGTAAAATGTTACCATCTTTTATACAGAGTTTGCCAACTCCAGCTCTAGAGAAGTAGTATTTTTTAACAATAGATGCTGAGAGTTACACTTAAAAAAGCAGCTAAACTTTTAGTAAGGTTTGCCACTTGAAATGAACCTCTTGTGGGTAGAGGTAAAACTGTTAACATTATTTACAGTAATCTTGGTTAGAATAAACACTAAAACACCAACTGTACAATTATTACTATACAGGGGAGAAGAATCTACTTGTCCTCTTTCAGCTAAGAAATAATAATAAATCAGTATGACTGAAATATAACATCTATCTGAATTGACATCAAGCTATAGAAACTGCCAGGTACTTCCATGCCTCACAATAAGATGTCTTAAGCCGTAGAAATATTTAGTTTAACCTCTGCTGTGGAGACATCCCTTCTGACTACAGCAGTGCTTGCCAAAGATAATTGATCATGGGAAAATTTTTCAAATAATTATTAGTGGAAAGTCATCAGAAGTTAAATATAATTTACACTTGGAGTAAAGCAGACTAAAAAATAGTCATATCTTTGAAACGAATATTTAATTCACATACACTTATAAAAAACTTTAAAATCATGGGGCGCCTGGGTGGCATAGTCGGTTAAGCGTCCGACTTTCGCTTGGGTCATGATCTCGCGGTACGTGGGTTCGAGCCCCGNTCAGAATTACATCATTTTTCTGTTACTACATACAAAAATAATCAAGCTTTTTCATGCAATGTCCCACACTGAGCTCTGTATGCTATTTCTTTTTTAGAAGTGCATTATTGCATCAGAACACTTAGATAAATATATTTTATATTTTTCTTACGTGTCGATGAATACATTTTAGTTGAAAAGTATTGCTAGTGTATATGGCCTATAGCACAGTTTGAAATGCCAGTTCATATGATAATTATGCATTATTTTTGGATTGTTTGGGAGTCTTTAAAATTAAACAAGGATGAAATTAGGAGCCCAATATTATGATCAAAATAGGGATCCGTTGTTTGGTATTCTTCAAAAGGGTAACCCTTCTGGCCAACAGACACATGAAACGATGCTCAGTGTCCCTCATCATCAGGGAAATGCAGATCAAAACCACACTGAGACACCCTCTCATGCTGGTCAGAGTGGCTACAATGAACAAATCAGGAGACTATAGATACTGGTGAGGATGTGGAGAAACGGGCACCCTCCTACACTGTTGGTGGGAATGTAAACTGGTACAGCCCCTCTGGAAAACAGTGTGGAGGTTCCTCAAAAAGTTAACAATAGAACTCCCCTATGACCCAGCAATGGTGCTGCTAGGAATTTACCCAAGGGATACAGAAATGCTGATACATAGGGGCACATCTACCCCAATGTTCATAGCAGCACTCTCAACAATAGCCAAAACATGGAAAGAGCCTAAGTGTCCATTAACAGATGAATGGATCAAGAAGATGTGGTTTATCTATACAATGGAATACTACATGGCAATGAGAAAGAATGAAATCTGACAATTTGTGGTAATGTGGATGGAACTTGAGGGTGTTATGCTGAGCGAAATAAGTCAGGCAGAGAAGGACAGATAACCATGTTTTCACTTATAGATGGATTAGGAGGAACTTAACGGAGGACCATGCGGGAGAAGAAAGGGAAAAATAGTGGGGGAGAGGGAGGGAGGCAAACCATGAGAGACTCTTGAATGCTGAGAACAAACAGGGCTGATGGGGGTGGAGGTGAGGGGAAGGGGGGTGATGGGCATAGAGAAGGGCACTCATTGGGATGAACACTGGGTGTTATATGGAAACCGATTTGACAATAAACTATGAAAGAAAAAAATAAAAATAAATAAATAAATACAAACAAAAACCAGAAAAACATAAAAAAGGATAACCCTTCAAATCTGGAATAAAATAAGAAATGGATTCTAAAGAGGTATGAAGAGCAAATTTTCTATTTAAAAAAATTAACTTTGAAAAGTTTGGAGTACATTTTGGAATTCAAGCAATTAATCTTAAAAGTACTTCATAATATAATGAAAGTCAAACCTGGCTTTTAGGTAAGGAAATCTGGCTCTGCTGTCTCACGAATCTTGGAGAATAGCTTTTTTAAGGTTCAGAACCTTGTAAAAGACTTGAAACAGCCCAGTCTTTCTGCATATGGTTACAGCCTTTCAAAGTATTAAGCAATTTTCTAAATGTCAATTTTATAAAGTGCAAACTTTTCATTGTAGACTGATAACGAACATTTTGTAAAGAAACATAAGGGAGTTAAATAGATTTTGTTTTTGAAAAGGTAGTTTCAAAGGAAGGAGCAATACTGGCCGGACCAAAAAAGTTTTTAAGAGTGCATTTCCAGAATTGAATGAAAACTCACACACTCATTACCCAAAGCTAAATTCCAACAATTCAGTTGTCAGGTTCTTTTACAGGAATATTCATCTCAACTTGAGTAAGAGGGTGGTGTGTGTGTGTGTCATTCTAGTTGAAATGCTGAAATGTAATAGCTGAAATATCTTACCTGGCTCTAATGATCAAAACTCAGTTCTGCTCAGCTCACTTAATGATGCTGAACTCTACCAGAGAGATTCCAGCTTCTTCTTTATGGGCAAGTGGGTCCATGCATCACTGGGTAAGGGAATGTTGAATGAATTGTGTGTCCTTATCTGAAGTCTCAGAAGCAGTGGCTGGAAAATGTAGCAGTCTATAAGGTACAGAGTTTCCCCTTAAAGTCCCCAGGTTGATGGAGCAGGGTGATCAGGACGTTCCAAGACTTCCCTCAGGGAGGCAAGGATCCTGCTCCGGAGAAGTACTGGATCAGGATCCTGGAAGCCCAGCAAGCTCTGGGGGCCGCTGCCCTGCCTCTGTTCATGGGCAGGAGGGCCCTAGACTTCCTGTAGCATATGGGGGTGGAGCAGTTGTCATCCACGAACCTTAGCTGCAGGGCCAGAGGAACATTGTCCTGTTGGACACTCAGTGGGTTTTCCACCTGACCTCGCCCTCACCTGCTGCACCTTTCCTTCTGCCCTGACCTGGGCTGAGGGCTTCCCCGGTGACGCTGTGGTTCATGAGCCTGTTCAAATGTCTGCTTGCTCGCAGCAAAGCAGAGACTCTGCTCATTTCATTTTTGGAGTTGTAGCGTTGGACTATACATTGTTTCACGAGTTCCCCATCTTGCTGCTTTCTAGCACAGCAGGTGCGCATATTTGAGTATGCCAAGTTTTTTCATTTTCTGACTCAGTCGTGGTTCTTAAGAGCGTGTGGCTTGAAGCCACTTGGAGTATTGTGATCTGTGTCGCATGCGCTTTGTCAGGAGTGCAAGGAACAGCCTTCAAGAGGAAATGGGATGCTTTCCTTTTTCGTGGCATTGTGGAACTGAATCAAATGTGTATTTTTGATTCAGGCAGTGGAGCACAGGTTTGTGCATTGAAGACAGCACTGTGTCATGTGGCAACTTAATAAGCAAACTCTGACAAGCAGTGAGCTGTTTGCAGTCCAGGCTTTGTGCGGCCAATCCCCACGATGCCAGGGCCAGGACAGTCTTCCAGAGATCAGGGATGTGCTTGTGGTAGCCACACAGGGGCAAAGGGCTTGGAGCAGGGTGGAACCTGACAGCCTGGGCTAGGCCGGGTGACCCCTGCCTTCCTTCTCCTGAGCAGTCCTGGCCCATCCTGCAGATCAGTAGGTGGGTGCCCGAGGCCTGCTGGGAGAGGCTGACCCAGCTCTCTCTTCCTGACTCCATAATAGACACATTCCACTAGGTAAACTGCTGTGTTTTCATGTTCCTCCCTGGACTCCCTGTAGCAGATCTACAGAGACTACCAGAAGACAGCCCTAAATGGTCCTTTAATCCTCCAAGGACTGGTTGTTGGAATGCTAAACACTTTAACTTTAGGCTCATTAGGATTTAAACTTTTTTGAATCTTTTGGGTAGGCTTTGTATTTGCATTTTGTGGAGTCTAGTTCTTTGACCTTGACCGTCTCTGAGTGGACAAATTTTGGCAAGGAGAGAACAGAGTCACATTTCAGCTAAATATTGATTTTTGAGATGGTGAAGATCAAGGGCTTATGTTTAAGATGCCCTGGTGAGATTTGCCAGTGAGTCTAATAGAGGAGTAAAAGTCTATTTAAGTCATGAGTTCAGAGCCAGTTCAACCGGGAAATGTACAGATCTACAAACATCTCTGGCAAAGTGAAGAGATTTTAGACTAGCTTACATTTAAAGCAATTAGGTCAAATTTCTCCATGATTGTATTTACTCATCATCCCGTTCTTATAGCTGGCAGTGCTCAGGTCCTTTGAAACTTGTTACCTGAGGTCATTTCCCGAGGAGAGTCGACAGCATCCTAATGCATGCTGAAATGGGAAATTCTGTCTGAAAATCTGAGTTGAATAAAGATGGAAAACAGGTAGATCTTTGTGAACTAAGCTTGAAACATTTAACTTCCAAGTTGAAAAATTCATGAGCACATCGTGCAGATGGCTTTTCTGCAAATAGCTACACACGTGATATGTTGAGGAAGGATCCACTCCAGCAGATGAGAAGTTGATGGTCATGGGAAATGAATAGCCTTTCGCAGGGCCACCTTGCAGTGCTCTCTAGAGGATGTATTGTTGCAGCTCCTCCCTTGATATCTTTGGGTAAAACGTCCTTCATTTCAGGAGGTTGCTCTGGTATAGTGAAAGAGGTTATGATTTCTTGGAAAGGGTAAGGTTTGTTTTGGTTTTTTTTTTTTCTGATTTTACATTCACCAAGATTAGCGATATCCATTGTTTTGGGATCGTAAGTAAGTCTATAAATCGAATTGAGTTTGAAGGTCCCTGGGATATCTATAAATTGATATTACATGGATAATTGTGGAAACAAATTGCTAACAAGTGTTTAACAATGAAATACGTAACATGTTCTTTTGCAAGTAAAAGAAAGTAACTTAGTAACCCCTTCATTCCCCATTTCCCAGAATCTGAACTAGAGAGTGTTTCTGTTCCTAGATCCTGCATTATTTTGGACTTTGCTATTTACTATAAAGTCATTAAAAATGAATGCTCTGAAAGACAGAGGAAACAACACCTTCAAAATGGGTTGTAAAGGGAGCTCATTCGGTTGAGCTTCCAACTTCAGTTCAGGTCATGATCTGAGGTTAGTGAGTTCAAGCCCTGCTTCAGGCTGTCAGCTGTCAGCATGGAGCCTGCTTCAGATCTTCTGTCCCCCTCTCTCTGCCTCACCCCCGCTTGCACATGCTCTCTCTCGAAAATAAATGGAAGTTAAAAAAAGGTTGTAAAGGCATTGAGCTCTGAGGCTAAGGGCTAAGGGCTGTCCCTGTACTAACTATCACTGTCTAGAGCTATGAGAAGGTGGAGGGGGGATGAAACTCCTGTTTTGGGCCTCAGGCCTGGGCCATGGCTTGTCCAGTCCCAGCCCCTGCAGGCTCTGGCCTAAGCAGAAGTGTGCTGATGGCAGCTGTGAGGTGGAAGGCATAGCATTTTGAGCCTTCACTATAGACTCTGCCATATCCAGTTGATTCAGAAGATCTTACAAATGGAGTCTTCACTATCCAGATAAATAATATGTTATAGCCAAGGGTTTCTAGAATGATTCAGCAACACCCTCTGTAGACATAAGCATAAGAGGCAAAGGCCTGTGATAAATGATCCATTATGTGATGGCACGGATTTGGGACTGTGGGCAGGGAGACCCAGCTTCGTGTGCAAGGGTTCCCTCTGTGAGTGAAGATGGAGTTTGGTTTCCAAGTGTCATCCCAGAGCCAGATGTTGTTAGGGCTGACTGCCTCTGTGATATCACCAGCACACCCAAGTCATTTTTCCAGGGTCTAAAATGCCACATAGCTTAACTCGGCGTGTGTCCGGAATTCCTGAGCTTTCTAGGGATACTACCTGTGGAGGGCTCTGACTTGCCTGAGGAAGTTGGTGAGGTTCCGAGCCCTGTCTGAGAGTAGGGGGTGATTCTCAGAACTGGAGCAGAAATGGCCATCAACTTTCATTGGTGGTGTCTACCTTCCTCAGCTGAAACAAGATGGGCCCAAATGCTCTTTTATCAGCCAGCCAGCAGCGGCAAGAATGGGTCACTATTTCAGACAGTAGATTTTTATGTGATGACATGAGAATGTTTTAACAGTTCTCTCCAATAACATGAGAGAAAATAACCTCATCAATCTGTGTTTTAAGATTTGCTTGAGAAATGTGCCCAGGAATGTTTGGGATGAGTAACAGATTTCTGTGAATGTGATTTTTGTTAGTGTTTATTTAAACAGAGAACTACTGTACTCAAAATGCAGTCTTCCTATTTCTTCCTTGGTTTTTTAAAGGATAGTTATGTTTTTGTGGTTTGAAAATGGCTTTTAAATCCTGAGGATTAAAAAAAAAGAACTTTGTTTTTTGTCGTTGTTTTTCTACATGTGTTACATCTAAGAGATGCTGAACCCTAAGTCATATTTTGAATAAAGAATGTAAAGCAGTTTGGTACTTTATCTTTTTATTTTTTTAGAGAAAGAAAGAGACTCCTAAGCAGGCACCATGCTCAGTGCCAGACCTGATGGGGGTGCTCAATGTTGTGACCTGAGCCAAAATCAAGAGTTCAACACTAAACTAGCTGAGCCACCCAGGCGCCCCAGCAATGTGTTACTTTATTTATTTTTTTTTTTAATTTTTTTTAATGTTTTATTTATTTCTAGGAGAGAGAGAGAGACAGCGTGAGCAGGGGAGGGTCAGAGAGAGAGGGAGTCACAGACTGAAACAGGCTCCAGGCTCTGAGCCGGCAGTCAGCACAGAGCCTGACGCGGGGCTTGAACCCACGAACCGCGAGATCATGACCTAAGCGAAAGTCGGACGCTTAACCGACTAAGCCACCCAGGCGCCCCGAAATGTGTTACTTTAAAAGATATTACTGAGTGTGGAAACATTTTTGGTGGTCACAACCGGGGAGGGGGTGCAAATGGCCAGAGGTGCTGCAAACATCCTACAAAGCACAGGACAACATTCAGCCACAAATAATTGTCTGGCCTAAATCCTCAGTGCAGATTCAGTGAAAAGCCCTGATAATAATAGTCTTGTACCAATATCAGCTTCATGGTTTTGGCAAGGTGCCATGGTTATGATCGATGATATTACCATCAGGGAAAGCTGTGCAAAAGACATACAAGAAATCTCTCTGCTATTTCTGCAATTTCTTGTGAGTTTTAAGCCATTTCCAAATAAAAAGTCATAATAATAATAATAATAATAATAAATTAAATTAAACCTCGAGGAAAAAATCCCTACCATTGAGAAATGTATAAAGAGTTGCCGGGTGCTATGCTGGCGAAATACATTTAGCTGCCAGAATTGGAGGCGTGACGTGGGGAAGACAGTTGGGCTCCAGGTGAGCCAAGCCTGCCCTTGACCCCAGCTCAGCCCTGGCTATCCCTGTGCTTTCAGACAGGTCCCTCAACTTTGAGTGTGAGAGTTTTCACGTTTGCAAAATGGGGGCAGTCCTTCCTGCCTAATTAGATTGTTGTGAGTGCAAAAGGAAATTGTATCAAGCAGACAATTCGTTCTCAACATCTTTGTCTTTCCCTTCTGGTCTCTGCTAGGTGGTTTCTACTGATTTCATTCTGAGAATAAATGTCTATCTTCATCTGGGTGTAGGAAGAATAAATGAAACTTCCAGCTTGGGGGACAAATTACAGTGGCTGTCAATGTGCTAACCAAACTGTTCTTGTTATCTGGGCAGAAAATATGCCATTTGTTTCCTGTTGTTAACATAATGGGATGTATACTGTGTATACATGTTGTTATAATATATAAAATGTACACATGTTCATCTGACTTCTGTCTTCTGAATTCCTTGCAATAGCTTCTTTAAAGATTGCCTCCTCTATCTTAAGAAGCTACTTTTGAGGGGCTTCCTGTTCATTGACTACTGTTTGATATTGTTGAAAACCCATTCTTTGGGATCTGTTTTTATTTTGTGACCACCCTTTCCTCCAAGCTGCACCTTGTCAGTTCCTACTGGGATGGATTCACCTTCTGTCTACCACACAATCCTCCAGGAATCCACTTTTAACTCTGTGTTCTCTTTTAAAGGTGTTGCAGATTTCACAAGTGGAAGACTATCCAATTCTCTTTTTTTCTTTTTTTAAGTCGACTCCATGCCCAATGTGGGGCTTGAACACTCACAACCCTGAGATCAAGAGTAGCATGCTCTAGGGCACCCAGGTGGCTCAGTTGGTTAAGCTTCCAACTTCAGCTGAGGTCATGATCTCATGGTTTGTGAGTTTAAGCCTCACATTGGGCTGTGCACTGACAGTACGGAGCCTGCTTGGGATTCTCGCTGTCTTCTCCGATCTCCCCTGTTTCTCTCTTTCTAAATAAAAAAATAAACAAAATAGTTACTTTTTAAAAATCTATAAAAAAGAGTCGCATGCTCTACCCACTAAGCCAGCCAGGTGCCTCATGTCTAATTCTTTTTATACGCCCTGTGGTGGCCGCTCTGCACTTATTCAGCTTATCAGAAATCTATTCATTCTTTCAGCATGCATCGATGGAGCTCTTCCCAGGTAGAGGCACAGCCATGACATCGGGATATGTGGGGATGAAGACATACAAGGGACATCACTTTCGGGGAGCTTGGATTCAGGACACTTGGGCCATTGTGGGGACAGGCACATCTGTGCACTCATGCTCCCATTGACCCATCTTCTACAAACCCAGCCAGCTCCACACACATAAGGAAATGCTTTCCTCAAATAATTTGACTCTCAGAATCCTGGGTGCTGGTACTGTGAGATTCTCTGGTAGCGGGGTAGCTGGTAGGCTTTGTGTCTCCGGCTCTGCTCCCCTTAGGCCAGCCTTCCTCAAGGCGGTGCATGGGGTGGGCTTTGCAGAAAGGCTGCTGCCTCTCACAACAGAAAGCTGCTACTGAGCCCCTTTCCATCACCCCTGTTCTCATGTGCATATATGTCTAGACATCCCCAAAATGGAAGTGTCACATTGTGAACCTCTTTGGCAGTATCTACTACAGCTGAACACACACATACCTCCCTGACCAGGAATGGCAAGATGTACCAAAATGTATACACATGGGCACTGAGAGCACGTACAAGACAGTTTATAGCCACATTGCTTGTAGCAGTAACAGCTGGAAACTATGCACATTGAAGTCCTGGCTGCCACACGGAGATCTTCACATCATTTCTGAAGCAGGGTGGGCAGAACACAAGAGAAGAGTTACAGATGCACACATCCCAAGCCACATCTCCCTGACACATGTACCCATCGAATGCAGCTGTGGGCAGAAGTTGTCAGTGGTGACCTAGCTTGTCAGTTATGTCTCTTCTTGCTGAAGAAAATGGCTAATATTGATTTGGTTAGATACCCATGGGATGGGATGCCACTTGCCAGGGTTATTTTCACTCAATCCCCACACAAACTATCAGTAGGGGGCAGAGGTGGGAAAACACCATTTCTCCACTCCTGGCCACTGAGAGGGGCTTCTCCCTCACTGGTGGGCTCTTGCTCTGCTCCTCACTGCTGCCCACACTGACCTGCTGGGTGGGCTGCAGCCATTGGTCCACATTTTGAGCTCCTGTCCTAGCTTCTGAGGGTGAATCTCCTGTCACACAACCTGGGTGGTATGTACACTCAGCAGACTCACGCTTCCCTGGTGTGAAGGGTCTCCTTGGGAATATGGACTGATTCAACCCATTTTGACTCACGCACTTAGCAATGTAGTTCACTGTAGCCTGCACCAACAATAAAGACACCATTCTGTTTCCATTGGCCTTTGTTTTTCTTATTTCTTAAGGGGTACAAAACTTGGGCTGGAAAGAGGGGGGCCCAGTGGGCCCCTTTAGAGACTCCAACATGACTGTGAGAGACATATTATTCCCATTTTATAGCTAAAGAAACTGAGTCTCAGAGAGGTTGAATAATGTGCCCAGTAAGAGCCTGAGCTTGGATTTGAATCCAGGACAGTGTGGCCCAGATCCATTGCTCTTACCCATATTCAGTTTCAATAAACACAGACAGAGAAGAAAACATACCCGGAGTTCATCCATAGGAAGGAAAGGAGATTTTGCTTGGGTTTCTCCCTTCCTCCGAGGTCTCCCAGGAGGGGGCAGCCTTAGACATTTAGACCTCTTAATGTTGGGACAAGAGGTTCAAATTACCTCTTCTTTCTACTTCCTACTTCTTCTGAGGGGACTGTCATGGGGGAGGTTATCTGCTGAAAAATGTGACTTTCATGTAGTCTTCAACATGGCCCCATATTTCAGTAAAACAGTGTTAGTCAAGGTTCCAAACTGCAAGTTACAGATACTAACTCAAGCCATCTTGAGCAAACAGGTGAGTTGGTTTGATGGATATGGGGCTATCACGTGGAATCCAAAGGCAGCCAGGCCTCTGCAGGGTCTGGAGCTATCAGACTCAGGAGGAACTAACTCTCTTTGCCTCATCTCTGCTCCATTCTGCTCCATTCATCTCTCCCTGCAGACTAGATACCCCGTCTTCGTTGTCAGGCCTGTTCCTCGTGGGCTCCAGCAAATACTCCAGAGAGAAATAGAACTCTCACTCCTGGTGGGGTAAGATTATGATGTAAAATGGTTGTCGAGAGCTCCTGACTCCTGTTGTGGTCTCAGGAGATGGGCAGATACCCTGAAGTATCTCTATGGCAAATAAAACACACAGGAATGTGAACTGTGGACATACAGCAGTGCAGTGAGGTGTATGTATATGGATGTGCCTTTGCCTCCAGGGAGATGTGTCGCTGCCCTATATTTTATTTCAGTGAGAGGCAACCCTGCCTTACCAGTCTTTCAGGACCAAGCATTCAAGTTGTCTGTGTGTCACTCCTGTTCTTTATTTTACATATCCAGTCTCTCAGCAAATCTGTCATTTGCAAATACCTTCTGGATTCATTCTTGCCTCTACATTCAATCCACACCACTGCCGACCCCAGCCGGGCCTTAGACTACTTGCATCTAAGTTACTGCAACAATTTCCTGGCTGTCTCCCCTCAGGGGCATCCTCTGTGTCACTGTCACTATGCAGTTAATCTGCTGTTTGCCACCATTCCTCTGCTTAACGGCCTCCTTTCCCAACAAATAAAACTCAGACTCCTTAGCTTAGAATTTACAGCTCAGGCAGAAGTAATCTCTCCCTCTTTTTGTATCTTACCTCCCTCCTTGCTTTTGGCCCTACTTTACCTGTGCCCTCCCATAGGATAAGGTAACTTATCACCTTAGACTTTGTAAAGCTCTTTATATGTCTTGAGTACAGTGCTAAATGTGCTGTTGTTAAGGAAAGTAAGGGGAAGAATTCACATCTGGTCCATTTCTGCATCCCCTAAAGTGTCTGATATGGTTTCTAAATGAATGATAAAGCATCTCACAGTTATTGCTTGCTTATTCTAGATCAAATATGGTAGAAGAACTTTATGTGCATGATGCATTTACAATCCTTACAGTAACCCTGTAAGGTAGGTAGGCAGTTAGACCCATTTCATAGACAGGGAAACAAGTTTAGAGAAGCTACTTACCTGGGATCTCACTGCCAGAAGAGGCAGAACTGGAAGATGGAAAATGAAAGATGGAAGATGTGAAAGAGAGAAAGAAAGTGCACATTGGAGAGAGGCAGAGAGATAGGGAGACAAAGGATCTGAAGCAGGCTCTGTGCTGACAATAGAGAGTCTGATGTGGGGCGTGAACTCACGAAACGTGAGATCATGACCTGAGCCGAAGTCAGGTGGTTAACTGACTGAGGCACCCAGGTGCCCCATCTTCCAATTTTTTTTTTAAAAGAATTGTTTTATTTATTTTTTTTACAGTCTGAGTTACTGATATATCATGTCCCCCCTTTGAACAAGCTTCTATTTACAGAATCCCAGAAAGATGTGATTTTATTAAAAATTTTTTTAACTAAAAATTTTTTAAAAAAGGGGTGCCTGGGTGGCTCAGTTAAAGATCCCACTTTGGCTCAGGTCATGATCTTGCAGCTGGTGAGCTCAAATCCTGAGTCAGACTCTGTGCTGACAGCTCAGAGCCTGGACCCTCCTTTGGATACTGTGTGTGTGTGTGTGTGTGTGTGTGTGTGTGTGTGTGTGTGTGTGTGTGTTTCTCTGCCCCTCCTCTGCTCATGCTCTGTCTGTCTCTCTCTCAAAAATAAATAAACATAAAAAACTTAAAAAAATTTTAAAAGTATTTTTAGATTAGAGAGAGAGAGAAAACGAGCAAGGGAGAGAGGCAGAGAAAGAGAGAGAGATTCTTAAGCAGGCTCCATGCTCAATATGGAGCCCAATCCAGGGCTCAATCCCAGGACTCTGGGATCATGACCTGAGCTGAAATCAATAGTTGGATGCTCAACCCATTGAGCCCACATGTGCCCCAATACATGCTTTTAAAGTGAAAATACATGCTAAAATTTGGCAAATTAGTAGTCCTAAATGTTACATGTTTGAAGCATGAGTAGGAGAGTAAATATGGCAAATCTTGACATGTGGCATTAATATTGTACTCCTTGATCCTATATTCTACGTGTGCTGTATATTTCACATATATGCACCTAAATGCATATATGCACCTGAACTAATTATATTGTTATTAAACTGTCTCTGTATTCAAGACAGATGAAGTCACATGAATTCACTTAGTAATTGATGGGAAATTCTATTGGAATGTTTTAGCAATATTTAATCGACAGTCATTTAATGATACTATCAAACAAAGTAAATAAAGTAACTTTTGGGCTGATAAAAAAAGTGTTTAGTACCGTTGAGTATTCTAAGAACAGTTGTCACCAGAGTAGGAAAAGATCATCTTTAGGAAGGTGTCTTCCAGCTGAGCCTCCTGATTCTCAGAAATCCAGCTTCTCAGGTAGAAGCAGCAAGAATGATTGGTGATCGACATGGCCACACTGATCAGCACAGGCATGTTGAATCTGAGACCACTTGGTTCAGGACAGCAACAAGTGCAATTCCAGCTTTACTGGTGTCAATGATTGTGTGTAGTCTCATTTCAAAACAGCAAGATTGCTGTTGCCATTGTGGTATTTGTGGTCCCCCGAGGTAAAGAGCATGGTCAGATTCATTGTGAGTTCTCCTTCTGAGTCTTTGGACCTCAAACTTTGCCCTTGAGCAAGAGCATCTATCTCACTTCTCAAATGGGATCTCAACATGAGAAGCAATTTTCATGAATGGTTCCCTGAAGTATTAAGAAGGCCTGCAGAAAGATTGAAAAGCAAAGATTTTATTTGTTCTCAGAGATGAGATGAGCCACTATCCATTGAGGTGATGGGCAAATTGTCACAGGAAATGCCTGCTACAGCATACACAAATCATTGCTTTCCCTACCATGTTCCAGCTTTTTTCTAGATCCTTTGGTAACAATTATCAAATATCAGATTATTGATGAGGTGTCTGCTGACCTGGGATGTGCAGAGCACATGTTCCTGTGGGCAGTTTCTTTGGTTCATAATAATGAACATCTGCACGGGCTTCCCAACCTCATCTGCATGACTTCACCAGACATGTCTGTTCCAATGATCCTGAAACTGTGACCGCTTCTCATGGTTTCTGATTCACACACTGGGCCACTGTCATGAAGCCACCCACACAGTTTAACGGGTTGACCTTTGAAAATGTTCTTTAGTCCATATGGTTGTCTTCAGTCGAGAACTAGTCATTGGGGTTCTGTTTACCAAAGAACTTCTTGTCATGACTATGGGTAGGCCTGGAAGAAGAGTGTCCAACTCAGAGAACATCATTCTTGGTGCAGGAAATGCTTTCTCCTTTTGTGTTTTGAGTGCTTATCATTTCTTCAGTTGCTGCTACATTTATAGCCTGGCCTCAGTACCTGTGATATCTTTCAATCTACTACTAACAGTTTACCTGAAGTGCTTAACAAAAAAAAGCAGCTCATTCTGTTATGAAACGTATTTGTGTCCTTTCTGTATACTTGTGCATTTTACTGGGCATTTTAGTTGCATTCTTAGAACATATTCTTAGAGGGGCGCCTGGGTGGCTTAGTCGGTTAAGCATCCGACTTTCGCTTAGGTCATGATCTCGCGGTTTGTGGATTCGGGCCCCGCGTCGGGCTCTGTGCTGACTGCCAGCTCAGAGCCTGGAGCCTGTTTCAGTCTGTGACTCCCTCTTTCTGACCCTCCCCTGCTCACGCTGTCTCTCTCTCTCTCCTAAAAATAAATAAAACATTAAAAAAAATTAAAAAAAAAAAAGAACATATTCTTAGAATATGTTGACCAACCTTCCTCAGCCTTCTGTTTTCTTTTGATCTTATGTCTCCTTTACAAAATATAGAAACATTTCTCTCTACTCCTCCTGTTCCCAGTGATAATATATATCTATAGGCTTTCCCTGTAGGAGTATATTTGTTCTACAGAGAGCAATGGATAAAATCTCTTTATAATGTCTTTTGTTTTCTTCCAGTGGATTTTTTGTTTGTTTGAAAAAAAACCCCAGAAATAATATTTTCAACCTTTGGAAGTAAAAGATACATTTGTAGTTGCTAGTTTTTTGTTTGAATTTGAAGTTGTTTGAACCTGGCAGGAGAAAGCTTCAGACATTGTCCCTTTGTCTTGTCTTATATGGTGGCCCAACATCTGCTCAGTCATCCAGGCCCCAAACCTGGGACCCCTCCTGGACATCCCTGATACCCTATCTCCTCTTCATATTCAATCAGTTACCAAGTCCTGTTGACTCTATTTTCTTTTTTTGGTCCTGTTCTGTTCTTAATGCACACGCTAATGGGGTCCAGTAGTTGGGAGATGTGACACCTATATTCTGTAGGTTCTTGTGGAAACTCTACATGTAGGTACTAGGTACTAGATACCTACTCTGTAAGTACTTGTAGGTACTCTACATGAGAAACTCACAGTTTTTACCACGTTTGTCTACCTACTTTTTGATTTGCTATGTGGTCCTGTTAAAATGATAAATGATTATACTAGCCAGCTCTCTATAGTAGTTTGTCATTGCTCCATAACTCCCACAGACTCAGTGCCTTAAACAATAAGTTATGTATCATATGCCTAAGGGGTGGCTACAGCTGACTGATCTAAGCTAGACTTGGCTGGAAGGCTCAGTTGGGTGCCTCTGCTCCACATGTCTCTTACCTCCTTGGGGGAGCAGCTAAGCCAAAGCAAGATCTTCTCAGGGTGATGTTGACTCCACTTTGCAACTGTCACCATCCTAGGTGAAGTCACTACCGTCTCTTGCCTGGATAAGTATTCAGTCTAACCCTTCCCCCACATCCCCAAAAAGTTGGTCTCCCTGCATCTCTCCCAATCTGTTCCCCTTATAACAATGTTACCTTTTAGAAATACAAACATCATCTACAGTGAATTAAGCTGACTGTGCTTTTCCCCCACAGGGCCTCAGTGTGCATTGGCTGCATACAGTAGCCTCTTTGGTAGTGTATGCGGCCTGTTGATTGTATGGGTTGCCCTAGGGGACATCGTTTTCCAGTGGCCATTGATATCTGAACTCATGCTATCTCCAATCTAGGTTCTAAAAAGGCATGCGGGGGTGTCTTTGGAAAGGCCCAATGCACAGAGGTGGGGGTCCACGTTGGCCGAGTCATCATGTCCATCCATAACAAGTTGCAGAACAAGGAGCATGTGATTGAGGCCCTATGTAAGGCCAAGTTCAAGTTCCCTGGCTGCCAGAAGATCCACAATTTCAAGAAGTGGGGCTTTACTAAGTTTAATGTGGATGAATTTGAAGAAATGGTGCTCATCCCAAATAGGTAACATCAAATACATCCCTAATCATAGCCCCTTGGACAAATGGCGGGCTGTGCACTCATGAGAACCTTAGCACCACCCATCTCCTTTCATGCCCACCAATAAATCCTACATCCTGTCAAAAAATAAAAATAAAAATACAAACATCATACTGCTGAAAAACTTCAGTAGCTTCTTAGAGCCTCAGGCCAAGGCTCCCAGGGACTTCCGCTGAGAGGTTCCTGCCTTTTGACTCATCCTTGCCTGTCAGCCATCCTGGGGTTCCTTTCCTTCCTTGCATAGCACTTTCCTGCCTTGATTCAGGGCTTTGCATATGCTGTTCCTTACCACCCCCTCCATCTCCATATCCTTTGTCCAGCCAGCTCCTCATTTAATCTTAAATTTAAATCTCCCTGACCTCAGAGAGGGCTTACTAGATACTCCCCATCAGTTCCTAGAGTACCTCTATGTCACCCTTTGTAATACTCCTCAGACTGGTCCTTTCTCATTCAATTCTCTGCACTGGACCACAAGCTCTGTGAGGGCAGGGGCAATGTCTTGTTCACTGGTCTCCCCCTGGGCACCTGGACCACCAGCTCCCAGTCAGTGCTGAATGAATGAAAAGACCAGGAAAAGGGGTGGGAGGGAAAGGTCTGCCAATGAGCCAGGGATGCTCAAGATCTTGTTTTTCACACCTGCAGATTTGGGGGTCAGACCAGGTGGGGTCTACTGCCAGCCAACCCTGACATTTTATCTTCTCTGAAGACACACCCCAGCCTGTGAGTCTTTGCTCCTGAATGCCGGATTGCACTACTGGTTGTATTCAGGGGCTGGAGACGTTGGGTGAGGCTATGGATGAAGGGAGTTAAAAAGGTAACTGCTGTTGGTGGCAGGGCAGAGTAGAGGTGAAGCCAGCTATGTCAACTCCATGATCTTCCAGTTTCACAAACCAGAGAATAATAGCCATCAGAACAACATAGCCATGCACTTGGTCATATGAACTTTCCTGGGTATTAAAGCATGATAGCCAGACCAACCAAGTGTCTCCATTGAAGGTCTAGAGAATAGCCTTGCTTGGCCAATGGTTTCCTCAGGAGAAGTTAACTCATAGTGGTATTTCTCATTGCTAAATGTGGACACTGGAAAGTGATCTCCGGACCCCAGTCTGAATCCTTCCTTCAGAACTGCTGAGCACACTAGAGGTCTGTGAGGCTGAGTGTGATGTGGGGCCCAGTCAAGCATGTGGAACGCTGAACTATAGAAAGGGATCACAACCATGGGCATGTCTTTTCAGTCAAGGCTCTAGAGTCAACCCTGGATCCTCTGAGTTGAGGACTGACTAGCGTAAGTTCCTGCCTACCTTACCTGTACCTGAAGTACAGGTTCAAGACCCATCTGTGGGTTGTGACAGAATTCTTTCATGTCTTTCCATATATTACTAATGGATAGTTAGTATTATCTGAGTTACAAAAATTAGCCCTGTTTTTAAGGCTTTGGGCATGTTCAAAGCCATTCATGAGCTTCAACTAACACAAAAGGGACCTGCTGTTAAGGCCTATAGAACAAGGTTAAGTTTGCTTGGTCCACTGTGTCTGTGATTAAAATCTGGGGGAACATCTCCTAAGGTGCTGATACCCTACTGGTAATTCGACACTTCTAGGGGAGAGGTTCAACTCTGGACTTGGGTTTCCAAGTAGCAGCTGCTTTAATGACTTAAGTATATATCAGAGGTGACATCCATTAGCTAGCCCCATTGTTGGGTGCAGTTGTTGCTGAATGACTATATAGCCTACTGATGCAGAGCGGAAACAGTGACCCAGAGCCATGCCAGGGCTGCGGGACTCTGTCTCAGGACAGTCAGCTGAAGGGCGAAAGGAAATTCCTCACATCACTTACATTCACTCTCTGCTCCACACTGCAGCCCTAATATGGCTGGGCAGGTGACAGATCTCAGACCTACCAAGGTGCAGGTGTACAAGACCATGGGCGAAAGCTTTCTGAAGTCACAAGAGGTACTGTCAAATAGAACAAGCACACTTTTAATCTATTTTGAATGCACTGTTATTGCAAAGTGTGCAATCCCTGGGTGACAAGGGCAGACATGATCTTTTCACATGGAAGAGAATGTAGATCTAGACTATTCCAGCTTGATTCACATGACTGTAAGAATTAAAGTCACAAGGGGAGTGGGTCAGTGGCAGGTTCAGTGACAACGTCACAGCGATTCTGTGATCTGTAAATATTTATATGAGCCTGTTCCAAACCGAAACAGCTAAGTAATGAATTCACTTCATGCTGTTTATAAAAGTAAACAAGTCACTTGGATAGTATCTGGGTCCCCCCTAAAATCCCCAAAAATCAAGAAAGTTACTTAATACTTTCTTTTTATGTTTTGAACTGATGTGTTTCCAGTGATAAATGCAAACGCACATCTCTATTATCTGCAACATACTCAAAAAGCAGAGTTTCCTTTGTCAGAATAAGTCAGAATCTGAGGGGAAGAAAGTGCCGAGAGATTTTCTGGACGTTTCTGGAAGCCAGCTTTGGGGAGCAGTGCTGTGAGTGGCCTTTCCCCAACCATCCTGTGTGTTGGAGGAACCCAGATGTGTTAGACTGAAGATTCTTATTTGGAAGATTTGGGATGGGGCTGGAGATTCTGCATTTGCAACAAGCTTGCAGGTGTCCTGATGGTGCCTTGTCTCCATGTGTGTGGGAACACCTTTGTTGTATCAGGCCCAGGTATAAGCTGCAGGATGCACCCTCTACCCCTTTGTCCCTGCCCTACTTCCTGCTGCCCCTCAAATCTTGGGTGCTGAGACTTACCTTCACTAAGGGAGAGCTTAGCTCAGGTTGGGACCCTCCCTCTGGGTCCCCACTGCCCTCTGCAGGACCTCCCTCGGCAGGAAGAAGCACACTCACTGTGAGGAGTGTATCTGGTGTCAGGTGACTTAGGCAGACAATTCTGTTTATTGTCAACCAAGAAACAAAGTGTGGAGGTGCTCTATACAAGCAAGGATGAGTTACAAGAGGGGTGGGTGCAGAGGAGACACAATAATACACAGTGGTATTGGGAGTGAGCGCCAGCTCTTCATTCGAACACTTGAACCAAGGAGACAGCCATCCTTTTTCACTAAGGCTGAAGAAGAATGGAAACCGGACTCAGTTTATCAGCTCCTTACAGGGTGGGTGGAGCAAGAGGCTATTTTAAGCTGATGTAAGAAAGAGGCCACTCGTGTTCTGTTGGGAGCCTGAATCCCAAGCACAGAATGGATGCTGAAGGTGGGGTCCACAGCTGCCGGGGATGGCTGGACCCCGCTCTCTAGGTCCTGGGCTTCTCTTGATTCTCAATAATAAGCTTGTCGGTTGAATATAGTTGGCCAATGTGGACCTGATGGGAAAGAAAGACAGGCTCCGTTAGCTGTGAAAAGTCAGAAAGAGCATTTCTAACCTTTTAAATGCCAACATCTACCACCACAGGACTGTTTCTTGTGGGAAACTGTATTGTGGGGCAAAGTGTAGTCACTAGGTTGGCCATTGCTAATTCCCTGAGCCCCCAACTCCCAGGTCCCTCACTGTGAGAACAAGTTAGAGATCCAGTCGTTCATTTTTGCCTTAGAAATGGCACCAGCAGCTGTGGCCTCAATTTCTCAAGCTGTCCTGAGCCAGGTCACTCTTAAAGTGAGTGTTTCTGTTAGTCCCCAGCTATTCCCTCTGTCCCAGGTAGATGCTGCAGCCATAACCGGGGGCCACAGCGATGACTGGTCCTTCCTTTGGAACAAAGGGTCTTTACGCGTTTTCTCCAAAAGCATTTCCTAAGTGATACTTGCTTAGAAAATGGAGAATTGGTGCAGAAGGGATTTTAGAGCAATTGACCACTATCTATGAGTAATTCGGGGTCTTTGCTCTTGCAGAAAGTGACAGAAACTCTCAATGGCTATAGCAGACACCCAGAGCAGGCCAGGGGTCAGAAGCAAGACCCTCATGTGGCTTTTCCATCTTGCTTTAACATTCCACTTTATTATTTTGAGTGCAGTTGACACACAGTCTTGCACTGTTTCAAGTGTGCAACATAGTGATTCAACTTCTCTATATCTTATGCTGTGCTCACCACAAGTGTAGCTACCATCTGTCACCATCCAATGCTATTACAACAATAATTGATTCTATTCCCTCCACTCTGCCTCTTATCCCCATGACTTATTCCCACCCCATAATGGGAAGCCTGTATCTCCCACTCTCCTTCACCCATTCTGCAGATCCCCTCCCTGACCAGCAACCATCTGTTTGTTCTCTGTATTTTTAGGTCTGATTATGCTTTTTGTTAGTTTATTCATTTGTTTTGTTAAGGCTCTACATAGCAGTGACATTATTTGGTATTTGTCCTTCTCAGTCTGACTTATCTCACTCAGCATTATGCCCTCTAGGTCCACCCATATTGTTGCAAATGGCAAGATGTCCTCCTTTTATACTCTATTGTCATTACTAAGGTACGGTGGTGCTCTCTCGCCAATGACACTCCCACAGACCATCCGAATTTTCTCATTTTCCCATGCCACTGGGTATGTCTTGCATCGTACACTTGCGGAGAGCTATCCCAATGGCCTGCGAGCACTAGTAACCCACAAGCATTGTGCTGCTAGAGGAAGGGGAAGGAAGACGTCAGAGCAGCCAAATTATTTACAGAGAAAGACAAAGTATAACAGAGGAGATTTTGGGGGATGAGATGATTGTGTAGATATTTTAACTGCAAGTGAATTCCTTCATCTGAAAAAGGGAAAGGGGTGGTGGTGGTGAATGAGTGCTCTGCACCGTTCCTAACAAAAGTCTGAGCTTTGCTCCTGTGTCTTCAGTCTCCCTTCTTCTTGTCCATATAAAGAACACATATGGCTTCTGATGCAAGAGGAAAGGGGGGGCCTGGGATTCTGTGGACCACACTCTGAAAGACATGTCAATAAACCACCTTAAGGGGTGAGATTAGCTGGATGGGGTTTCATGATGAATGGAGCACAGAGGCTGGTCCTGGCCTCCCTTCTTAATGACTTGAGATAGCTGTGGGGTGAATGGAAGCTGTATTTACTCGACTTCAGACACAAGGTAGAACAGCATTCTCCAGGCTGGCTGCTATTTCATTTGCTAACCTTAACAGACAAAATCAATGCTTTTTATTTCATTTTTAAAAGGTTATTTTTATTTATTTTGAGAGAGAGAGAGCCAGCAAGCAGGGGAGGGGCAGAGAGAGAGGGAGACAGTCCTAAGCAGGCTCCATGCTCTCAGCACAGAGCTCAATGAGGGGCTTGAACTCACAAACTGTGAGATCATGACCTGAGCTGAAGTCAAGAGTAAGACCCTTAACTGAATGAGCCACCCAGGTGGCTCTCAGTGCTTTTTAGAAGAAAGGCTAAAATACCAATTATTCAAAAAGGAAAAAAAAAAAGAATAGTTATTTTTTTGGGGGATGTCTAGGTTAATAAAAATAATTTTATATAACAGCTCAAATGATTCAGTTACCTGGGAACTTGTTTCATATTTAATTGGTCTTGGGAGGATTTACCAGGAACCCCTCTTAGAAGTGTCTACACCCATGTTCCATGAGTGCTTGGCTGAGTTTGTCAGTGTTTTTTTCAGGATTCTAGTGGCAGGCAGAAGTTATGATATGGTATAAGGAAGAACTCTTTCACACAGCTGTCAGAAAATAGAACAGGCTACCTTGGGAAGCAGTCAATTCCGTATAAGGAGGAGGTGACGATGGAGAAGGATTTATATGCTGGACAGAGGTGGAACCAGATGGGTTTCTTCCACCTCTCAGCCTCTGTGACTATAATGCTTGTCTGGGTCCCCAGGGCCCATCCCAGAGCAGCTGGGTGGCCCCTGAGGGGCCCAGTGTCGAGCCGTGTGTTCTGAAACCCTGGAAGAAAAGGTGGACTCCTTGGTTCGTGGAGACTGTTTAATGATCCAGCAGCACACTTATCATGCCACAGAATAAACACATCTTCTCCCACACAACTCACTTTGTGGACACTGTGCTAACAGCCACCTTCCTGATGGATGGGTTAGAACCCTGTTGTGTGGCCTTTCTCCTGTGTTCCTAACTAAGCCTCCAGGGACACAGTTAACATAGTATTGGCTCTCTTTGTCCCCCAGTCTAAAGGATGGCACCTTGGGGGACAGGTGCTCTCTTGAAAGAGATGCAGTTGTGGTATGGGGTGACCTAGTTGTGCAGCTCCATATAAAAGGCTCCAAAGAAAACTGCAGAATGAAGAGTGAGGGGCGATCCAAAGAGCTCAGGTTTTAGGGAACTTGAATCAAAGCAAACCTTCAAATTTGCAGCCCATTTTGAAGCCCACTTTGAAAGAAGTATGAATTAGGTTTTTAAAATTCCATCAAGATACAACACTTTCATGGCTTTTGAGGGAGAAAAAAAGAATGAAATCAGACCTTATTGTTAATGGCATTAAGAGAGCATAACAATATCTTTTCATCTGTCCAGGCGCCCTTGGGCTGAGAGCCACTGTCATCTGGTGTCTGCCCACCTTCCTACGTACCACTGAGCCTCTCACAGACTGCCATGACACTCTGGATTTTCCAACTTCTGTCTTTGCTCAGGGTCCTCCACCAACAAAGGTTCATTCCATGTCCACCAGGCAAAAGCCTACCCCCCACTTCTGGCAAATGGTTGAAACTTTCCTGGGTCTCCTCTGCAGAAGGGGCTCGTTCTCTCTCTCTCTCTCCTGGGAACATTCACTGCATGTATCTGTGTGTCTGTATCAGTTCCTCTTCATGAATATCAGTTACTGATTGGGAGAAAGGAGGGGCTCACCTTCTACTTGTTCTGACTTAGCTGACTTCACAGCACAGTTTAGGACAGTACAAGGCACATAGGAGGTGTTCGGTAAGTACTTGACAACTAAAAATGCCAGTGTCTAGTATCCCTGGTCGTAACCAAAGCTCTGTGTCCACCATTTCTGAAACCCAAATCTGCAAGTAATTATTGCAGTGCTTTGGTGAGGAGCTACTAAGTGGGATTATGGAACTGATAAAGGCAAGTCAATAAAAACAGCAGTAGGACCATTTTATTGCAACAAGAATGCTCACTCACTGTTAAGCAAAATCAAATGATTTAAATTTGGCCCAGTAGAAACTTTAAAGCTATAATCCAGGGCTATAAGGGATTAACCCAGAGCAATTACAGAAGATATAAGAGAAATATTCAGTTCACACAGGGAGGAAATATTAAAAAGTTATCTCAATGAGAGCTATAGAGGCGAGGCAATAAATGTTTGTGTAACAGTTCTGTTGCATTTACTTGGGCTATAAAATGTGTCAGCACGCACGGGGGGCCAGCCGGGGATGGATGCTGTGGTGCTAATGACGGAGCATGTTGCTTCTGAGCTGCATGTGAGAGGAACCGGTCAATGAAGTGAGGAAGTGCAGTTACCAGCTTCAATTTACAGCCCTTCCAGAAGCCCCCACATGGGCTCAGCCAGCCACATCTGACCATTACCATGCATAAATTGGTCATTAAAGCTGATCGCACTTCTATTCCATAAACTTCAGGAGTTGGCATTAGAGTCCATTAGAAAAATACACAGATTACTCAACTGCAAGTAGATGGGATGGCTGGATGGCCTAGAAACACTTATGAGCTCTGAAACTCATTAGGCAAATAACCTGCTGGGGAGGAAGAAGGAGGATCCAAGAAAAGGAAATTGAGTACAACATTTCAGGTCTTCATTGCTTACTCATCTGCGGCAATGCACTGTCTCCTGTGCAAAACATCTCAATCTTTTAGACTCAGAGGAGCTGGGCTCAATTGCCAGGGGTGGGGGCGGCGGGGAGACTGAAATGGGGACTCTGCTACTTCCTGCCTGTTTCACAGTTGTTATGAGAATCAAATGGGATACAAGACTTGAAGAAAATGTACCAGTTGCCCCAGATACTTCCTAGGGCTCAATTACATTAACTGTCTTCACATTGTTGAGAGGATTAAATAAGAACAGTACTAGGCATGTAGTAAGGGCTTGTTTAATGTTACTTATGTGCATGGCCTGTCTGCTGTTGAGAGGATTACCACAGGGTGTCAGATCTTGACCTCAAAGATGTTTTCTCAAAGCCTCCTCAATATGACCCTGTAGTTGTTAAACCCACTCACACTGGAGAGGATGTCAGTGATGTCTGACACCACCTCCTGTTTTGAACTTGAGCTTCCTGGGCTGGACTTGAGGACTGACTGGCTTTCCTCATCTCTGCTCTGGGGCACAGCTTCCTGACCAGTAGGACCATAATGCTTCCAGCTGGTCAGGGCAGTCTGGTGTGAGAAGGAGGTACCCTGGGCACTGAAAAGTTTTGGGAGAGATGCTGACACCTGGCTCTGCTAGAGAAGCCAAGGGATGGGCTGTCCTTGCTCTCTTCTCTCTCTGGGGATGGTAAAACCACCAGGGTGGTTCCCTGTACAATGTGGGGGGTAGGGGTGGGGCAGCAGGGAAACAGTGACAAATCTTGCCTCTGGCATTGTAGTGATTAGACTATTACTATTATTATTTTTAGTGTTAATTTATTTTTGAGACTGAGAGAGACAGAGTATGAGTGGGGAAGGGGCAGAGAGAGAGGGAGACACAAAATCCGAAGCAGGCTCTAGGCTCTGAACTGTCAGCACAGAGCCCAACACCGGGCTTCATTGAATTCATGAACCATGAGATCATGACGTGAACCGAAGTGGGACACTCCAACCGACTGAGCCACCCAGGTGCCCCTACTACGCTTTTACTATTAATGATGATAATGCTACTACTACTAACAAATAAAGATGATGATGATGATGAAAGGTAACAGTCATATTTAATGAGCATTTACTGTTTGCCAGGCACTGTTCCTAAGCACTCAGTTAATTAAATCAATTAGGAATTCTTCCTATCTCACAACAACTTTATGAGCAAGATGCCATTATTATCATCAATTTACAGGCTTTTTATAGGCAAACCCTATCTCTGGTATTTAATTTCCACATTTGGAAGGAGTGTAATTACTTAGATGGGTGTGCCCTTCCATTTCACATATAAAAAGCTAGCATCTCACTGGATCACACTGAAAATACAATGAGAAAAGACAGTAAAAACAGTCACAACAACAACAAAAATAACACATAAGACATAACTCTAAAAATAAATGTGTAAGGCTTTAAGAAAGAAAACTATAAACTTAAAAATAGAAAATGAGTTTGAATAAAATAAGATATACCATGTTCATGGAAAGGCTGAATCATATAAAAATGTCAGTCTTTTGGCAAATTAGTTGATGATGATGAGAATCTTAATGGATTTTTTTTGAGATACCTGAGGAAATGACTTTAGTGTTTATTTGAATGAATACAAAGTCAAGAATAAGAAAGAACATTTTGATGAGGAAGATATTAAAGCATTTCTGAGATATAATTGAAAACAGTTGTTACTGGCCCAAGGAGACAGATATGAGCAGAGCAAGAGTTAGAACCAGGTCCTATCAACTGGAGGTAGTTACTACATAAAATCATACTCAGAGGGTTTTGGGGCTTAGCTTGAAGAGGATGTGGTAACTAGAATATTTCCCTGAAGTCCCCTACTGATCTTCATGTAAATGGGGTGTTCTCCTCTATAATGTATTTAATGCTCATTTTATAAAAATGTTTTCCCAAGTTGTCAAGTAATGCTGGCCCTTTGAGAAGATGCACTTAAT
The DNA here is from genome assembly GCF_008692635.1 of Crocuta crocuta. NCBI lineage: Eukaryota > Metazoa > Chordata > Mammalia > Carnivora > Hyaenidae > Crocuta > Crocuta crocuta. The sequence goes on from NW_027530974.1 coordinate 3,874,151, forward strand.
TAACCTTGTGCTTTTGAGTGCCTCCTGACATACCGAGTTGAGAGGCATGTTTTTAAGGTACTGCAGTTTTCTAAGATAATTGGAAGGTCCCCCCCAAAGCCTCTGAGCCACCAATATAAATGAATCTTTGGTAGGAGAATTTCAGCTTTTGGCCTTCTGTCAGACCACATGTTCTCCTGTTGCCTTCTTGTCTTGTGGAAGGTAGACTGGACATTTGTGCCCCTCCTCTGACCTATGATGATGTCAGACGGCTTTCCATGCTGCCTGCAACTTGCTCAGCAATTCTCTCTGGTGAGCATGGAGGGTCACTGCCACAGCTTTGCCACAGTCAAGGCAACTGTTGTAACAACCATTTTTCAAATAGACCATTTTTATCATACTTGTTTCCTAATAACTTCTTAAAGAAGCAAAGTGAAATAGGGATACATGAAATTATATATAATTTTTTTCAGTATTTTCTGTTTAGCAGTAAGAGGTATTATGAACTCCAAACTTATGAATATAGGTCACACGGTCTTCCTCTAAAAACACCTCTTGATGTATATGCTCTTTTTCTTTCTAGAATTCAGTAGCCTAAGATGTTTTCCAAATGGTTACATGTAGTAACCTAATTATTATAGCTTTTGGATTCGCCATCATTTTTATGAAATGGAAGAATACCTGAAGTATTCAAACTAGATCTCTGGAAATTCAGTCCACAACTGAATGTATAGAAGAGAAAGAAGGTCAAGCCAAAGAATCTAGAGATGGATCTTGTGTTCCCTTTCTCTCCACACATGCTCCATCTCCATTCAACTCTGTGAGCCTTGGATTTTAGATACTGGTTATTTCTAATGTGGAGGGTGGTGGTGAGGAGCTGACCTTTTATCTTTTCTGTAATATTCCCGGCAGAGTGGTGAACAAATTCATATCTCTTCTCTAAATTCCATGTCACAGTTAATGCGTTTCATCCTCCCCGGTGGGGACAAGAGACACCCTAGATGCAAGAGTGTGTCCGCTCATCAACATGACCAGATGCCCGGCTTATGTGATTGTTCCAGCATGGTTATTAATAGAGCCTTCTTTCACCCTCAAGGGTTTCCATTTGTGATAATGAATTATATGGTTGCCCTATGTCTTAAATCTATTGTCAGATTTCTAGGCCATCTCATTGTTTCTCTGCATGTATGATGTTCAGTTAAAATTTTTTAAAAAGCCCACCAAGGGACAGCCTCTTTCTTTTGTATCCCAGGCCATCAGAATAAAGGAAACCAAACCATTGTAATGGGGCTCATAAAACTATGGTCTCAAAGAGCCTGAAGTCGTGGGCAGCCAGCAGGGGTTCCCATCCCAACAAGCATGCTGTCCCCTCTGCAGGAGTGAGTCCTTTGTTGAACAAATATACATGTAAGGCAGTGGTTGCTAACAAGACTGGGCCTCAGATCCACAGGGCTAGCTTTCAAGGATACACATGGCCGGGCCCCACTCACGGAGCTTCTCATTAGAGAGGTGTGTGTGGGGGTGTCCCTGTATGGCACTGTTCTCTTGCTTCTGATTGGCACCCCTGAGTGAGGCAGCAGCACACATATAAGAGGATTTGAGCTCAGCATATATTATTAATATTTAAAAATTATCAGTTTTTTTTCTAGTGGGTGAATACTTTTCCAAAACACAAACAAAAAACGCGGGTTGATATTTACCCACCAGGGGCTCTTTAGGCAAAGACCTTCCAGAAGGTACGGCCATGGACTACAGACCAGACTGGGGCAAGGAGGGGTCTTTGTACCTCAGTACCATTGTAGGGTGCCACACTGTCTTTGTTCACATAATTTTTTAAATGTTTGTTTATTTTTCAGAGAGAGAGAGAGAGAGACAGAGTGCAAGAAGGGGAAGGGCAGAAAGAGCGAGGGAGATACAGAATCTGAAACAGGCTCCAGGCTCTGAGCCGTCAGCACAGAGCCCAACGTGAGACTCGAACCCACTAACTGTGAGATTGTGACCTGAACTGAAGTGGGACGCTTAACCTACTGAGCCATCTAGGCTCCTGTTGTTTTTTTTTTTAATTAAAAAAAAAAGTTTATTTATTTTTGAGAGAGAGAGATAGCGCGCGAGTGAGCGCACGAGTGGGGGAGGGGCAGGGAGAGAGAGGGAGACACAGAATCGGAAGCAGGGTCCAGGCTCTGAGCTGAAGTTGGATGTTTAACCAACTGAGCCAGGCAGGCGTCCCTAGGATACCACACTGTTAATGAAGGCCAGGGAATCCTCCTACATCTGTTCTTTAGAGGTACTGGGCGTTCGAGGACGATTCCTACCTGCTAGTCTGGACCACTGCTCGGGGTGAGCAGACGACTGTAAAACGGGAGACAGGCCTACTGTATGCAGATATTCTCCTGCGCCTGTCCCCGCAGCAGAGCTGACCACGTGGGGACACTGGATACAAAGCCTCTGCTGGCCGCTGAGGAGTGTCCCGGAGGCAGCGGTGAGGCACTGCACATCTGCGAGATGAAAGCATCCACATGGCAAGTACACCCTGTTGCACGTCAGCACCCTGGCAGCTCAGTCACCGGGCCCTTCTTGGAACCCAAACAACACGTCAGAGTGAAACCTGGAACTTCCCTGGGATGGTGACAGAGCCCAGGCAAATAGCCAGAGGTGCTGGTCTTCTTGCGCGGAGCTCAGCTGCACCTCAGCCCCTGAACCCAGGGCTTCAGGTCACTAAAAACACAGCAGCAAGGCCAGGATCCTGGCACCACTATAATTAGTGACAAGGTGATGCAAGCGGCTAGGCTGGCAATCTCTGGGATGATGCTGGGACCAGCAAGTTCTCGACTGTGTGTTTATCACTTGTTTGAGGAATATCCTTGACACACTTTGTGGGGTGAGCAGGTGCTAGTTTATCCTTTCAGGGACACCCTTCTGCAGGGTTAGCCTGATTTAATTCTGATCTTACGTTTTCTTTAAGCAAATATAACTGAAGAGGTAAGAGTGGCCAAAAAAAAAAAATGAGAGGAAAAAGACAAGTACGGAGTCAGATGATTACCCACCACTTTGGACAACTGTTTCTAGAGATTTGCGGATTGACTGTATTTCACTTGGTTTGGCTTTGTCTCACTTTTTAGAAGGCTGATTGCACCATACTCGGTCAGCGGTACAGAGCATAGTCACTCACATGACTTGGTTTGATTTTACAAGTTCTTTACTTTGTGGGCTTTCAGGTTTGGGGGACAGCATTATTTGAGGCACCTTTCACTGTAACAGATTCTCCATTTCCATGGCAATGAACACAGCAGATCCAAAGTCGAGATTATAACGCCGAAGGAGAGGCACTCAACACTGAAGTTTCCAGAGTATGAACCAGAAGGTGCACTTATTCTTTTATAAAATTGAGGCTTGTGAAATGTGTTGATTTACTGGCTTTTTAAAAAAACAGGGTAAGTCTGGGGCACCTGGGTGGTTGAGCGTTTGACTTCAGCTCAGGTCATGATCTCATGGTTCATGAATTCGAGCCCCACATTGGACTTGGTGCTATCAGTGCAGAGCCTGCTTCAGGTTTTCTGTCCCTCTCTCTCTGCCCCTCCCAGACTTATGCGTGTGTGCTCTCTCTCACTCACTCAAAAATAAATAAACCTTAAAAGAAACCAAAACAGGATAAATCTGACGCCTTTTGGTGTTAAGAAGTCAGGAATGACCAAGAGTCCCCACTGAGACAATGTGCATTCCCTCCCCTGCGGTGCTCACATCTCTTACAGACCCAGGTTTGCCAGAACAGTTTCTCTGCAACAATTCAACGTCATGCCCAGCAGCTTCTGATGGAACACCATGGCAGTTGCCCTGCCTCCACCTCATCAGCTGAAGCCCGGCTAATGCAAGAAACGGTGGGAGACAACAGATACAGACATGAAGTCAAAGTCCACACTTTTTTCTACAACTTGCCTTTTTTTTTTTTTTTAATGTTTTATTTTTTTCTGAGAGGGAGAGAGAGACAGCGTGAGCAGGGGAGGGTCAGAGAGAGAGGGAGTCACAGACTGAAATAGGCTCCAGGCTCTAAGCTGGCAGTCAGCACAGAGCCCGACGCGGGGCTTGAACCCACGAACCGCGAGATCATGACCGAAGCGAAAGTCGGACGCTCAACCGACTAAGCCACCCAGGCGCCCCTACAACTTGCCTTTTTTTTTTTTTTAATGTTTTATTTTTTTCTGAGAGGGAGAGAGAGACAGCGTGAGCAGGGGGGGGTCAGAGAGAGAGGGAGTCACAGACTGAAATAGGCTCCAGGCTCTAAGCTGGCAGTCAGCACAGAGCCCGACGCGGGGCTTGAACCCACGAACCGCGAGATCATGACCGAAGCGAAAGTCGGACGCTTAACCGACTAAGCCACCCAGGCGCCCCTACAACTTGCCTTTTTTAAGTAAAGCTCAGCATCTTTCCATGTCAGGACACAGATCTACTTATTTCTCTCAAACAGTTGTTTTGCATTCCTTTGCGCCCATCCCTGTGGGGACCTGCCACGTCAGATCCAGGGACATTAGAACAAATGGTCAGCAGCATCTTATTTTCCCAGGGCTTGGGGGACTTTCTGGGAATGATATTAAAACTTAGGCAACACTGGGGTCAGACATATATTGATACATTTGCTTGGCTGGCTCTCTTCTGTCTCTTCCCATCCAGAAGTCAGGTTGAAAGGTGCACCATAATGGACATGAGACAAAAACACCAGTGTGAACTAAACACCTAAGAGGTAGCATGGGGTCCAGATACACTAAGAAGCTATGCTTGCCAGGCTTCCAAACCAAGCACACACTTGCTTCTCCATCCACACCAGCTTCTCCTGAAGCCCAATAGCTGTGCTCTGTCAAAACCCCTGAAAGCTGGTTGAGGAAAGCTGGGGGTGGGAGGCTTTGGGACAAGGAACAAGAGCAGTGATGGGCAGTAAGGAATGGGTAGTCAGCGGACGTGGCTCACGTCTACAGATCCTAATCCTGAATCCACAGTCACCAGCTTCCACAGGATCCCCAAATTGGTAGGGTTCAGCAGACATGTATACATGTTGGGATTCTTGGGGTATTCTTAGAAGTGTCCAGAGAGGGGCACAGCTAGGAAACACAAAGTCTCTGCTGGCAAAGCTGACAGTCAGCCAGTATATACCAGACTGGTTAAAATGTTGAATGACTGCATGGAGGAGGGCACGTGTGGGGATGAGCACTGGGTGTTATATGGAAACCAACTTGACAATAAACTATTTGTAAAAGAAGAAAAAATGTTGAATGACTTCTGCACTGTTGGTAAATGACTACTGCTCAGGGTCCCTCCCTCCTCCATGATGTCTGGATCTCACACTTAAGAGTCCTCCCCCTCTCCTCCCACCTCCAGGATGGACCTCACACTCAGGGTCCTTGTCTGGCTTGGTGGGTTGTTACCCTGCTCTGGTTTGGTCAGCTTTCAGTCCGACGGTCAAGGCCTATGCATACTGGTGGTTAAACACCGAATATCACCTATAGGGTAGGGAATTTGGAGAAGAAGTTTGGGCCGTTACTGAAAAGGTATGATTAGGCCACTCTTGATCATAAGGATCACATTTTCTTGTTTCTTCTTAGCATTCTGCAAAGAGGAGTGTATGTTCCTCCAGGAAGTTATTCTGGGTGAGGGAGAAAGGGAAGGCCAGAAGCTAGAGCCTGAAATGATAACATGAGACAGGAGGCTGAAGCTTCTCTTTTGGTGCCAGTCCAGGGTGGTGGACTTGGTATTCCTCAGCACTTCCAGGGTCAAGGAGAGGGCAGGGGGCTGTGTGCCTTACCAAGCCCACCTCCCTGATCCTTGGGGCTTTAGCAGAACATGGGGAACTTGCCCTCAGCTAATACAGCCTCCGTGCTGTCCCTGAAGCCCAGTTACTGGTCATACCTTCCAATGACAAACACAGAAGTCAAGAATTGACACTAGAAGGGCTCTACAGAGCCTTAAACAGAAGCACCAATGCCAACATCAGTGCATCTTTTCTTTGAGCCCGCAGCTGTGCCCACTATTGCTCTCCACTATGTGGCCAACAGTCCAGATTTCTGAGGCTTGCCGCAGATGGATGTGCCCTGGTGGAGGAAACAACTAGTCCCTAGATAACCTGCCGAGGGAATCAGCAGTCAAGGAGTCCACTAGTTTGTCTCCCCGACAGGGGGAAAGAGCCAGGCCACTGAATCACAGGCTGCATTCACCCTGCCAGCATTCAGTGGTGGCCACGACACGTGGCTCTCCTGCCCCAGAGCAGGGTGGGCTGCAGCAGCCGATTTCCTAGGTTTCGGGGAGCTGTAACAAGACCACCGTCCGTCTCCCCCTCTCTGTGCCCTCCTGGCTTCCCCGGGAAGGCAACAACCCAGAGGAGCTCCCTGCAGCTTCCTTCCACCTGCCCTGAGCAAACGGCCGCAGTGGGAGGTCCTGCATGCAAATAGTGGTTTTTCCTTTTCACGATACAGACTTCCTTCAATGTGGTCATTGTCAACTTCGAGGGGAAAGTGCAGGGAAACTGACCTTCCTGCCCCAATTTTCTGCCACGGCGGATTTGAAAAAGGGCCCCTGACCATTCTCTTCTGTTAGGGCAACTGCGACCCAGCCATTTCTTCTCTTGCACTTTGCTTCAATGAAATCGTACTACAACCTTTTCATGAAGACTGGGACAGCTTCAGGGGTGCCTGGGTGGCTTACTCGGTTGAATGTCCAACTCTTGATTTTGGCTCAGGTCATGACCTCATGGTTTCATGAGTTCGAGATCCACATTGGACTCTGTGCTGATGGTACAGAGCCAGCTTGGGATTCTCTGTCTCACTCTCTCTCTGTCCCTCCCAAAACAAATAAAGTTAAAAAAAAAAAACTTTATTAAAGAAAGACTGAGACAGCCTGAAACGCTGCATGTAATAATTATGGTGACAGCTAATATCTGTCTAGCATCTAATACTTTACAGTTTGCAATGTATCTGTACACATCACTGGCTTGTCTGATCCTCATATGTAGAGCAGATGTCATCGTTCTGTGTTAAGGAGACCAAGAGTTGAAGTTAATTTATCCCATATCACAGGGTTAATACATATGACTCTGAGTTTTACCAAAGCTCTAAATTCTAATCTTTAAATCTCAGTGTATTCTGTGAATACAGTGTGTTTTTTAATAGTATTAAATTAAAAAAAAAATCAACCATAATCCCACCACCCTAAATCACCTTTATTTTTATTTCTGCACACCCCTTTTCTCATGTTTATATGTGAAAAACTAAAAGTCACTGTTTCCACACTGTTACAGGCATATACTCTTTGGAGTTACTAACCCAGAATCCTGACAGCACACACATGCCCCGTTTCTACACTGTCTTCACAATTGTGCTTTGTAAACAATGCATTTCAGCACATCTTGTGTCAGCCTCCCTTTCAGCAGCTCAGCCGAGAACACGATCGATTCTAGGATAAAGGCCTTTAACTTCCCCCTACCTCCTTTTTAAAAAATTTGGAGAAAAGACTTCTTCCCCCCTAGAAAACGTATTATTACTTTGATGAGTCATGGGTCTTTTGCCTCTTTTTTTCTCCCCGTACGCTTTCCTTCCCCCACCTTCATCTGATTGGGCTGAAAACAGGATTTCAGAAATACTCAGAAACGTGTGTCCCTCATGGATGGGATCCCTGAGAGAATTCTTAGTTCAGGGAAACGGGATGCACTTTAAATCACTACCACGACTGCCTGAAGGCAGTTATTTAGTGAAGAATACACTTTGCAGGAAGGTTGGGATCCCTGTGCCTAGGGGGTCCTCCCTGCCTGCCTCCCCCGCCCCCCCCCAGCCCAGCTCCCCCACAGCAGGACACCGCCTCCTGTGCTGGCAATGCTTCTCAAAGTTCAGTGTGAGTGAGTTCACCAGAGGGCTCTTTGCCAACCCTCAGAGATTATGAGTTAGCAGATCTGGGATGAGGCTCAGACCATGTTTGGAAAAGTGCTCTGTGGACTCAGGGCCTTCTGTTCTGTCATAGCACCAGTCACGCTGCACTGCTTCTATATTTTATGTAGTTTATGTGTTGTTTGTCTCTTACGCAGGGCTGTGAGCTACTTGAAGTCAGGGGCTGTGTCTGTTTCATGTCCCTTGAACCTGGCATTGCTGTTATCTTCCTTCCCATCCCCCTAAGGAAGCTACATTCCCGTAAGAGTCTGGAAGCTAGTCCTTATCACATGGGGCCTGTGGGATACCTTCTGTGTCCCTGCTGATGTGGTTGGCAGAGACACGGGAGAAGAGAGGGTGGGACCCTTGTCCCACCTCAGTCCACTGCATACAGCTGCTAGTCAGCTCTCCGATATAAAGCCTTGGCATAGAAACCTCTGTGGTTTCTTTACTCACTCCTGTTGGATCCTCAGCCCCTGGCTCAGCTCTACAGCCTCCACCAACTCCTCTCCCTTCAGAGCAACTGGGAGTAGCCAATCACTTGCTTTTGTTGCCTGAATATGGAACCTGGGGTCCATGCAGGTGGGGCTTGAGCCCACAGACCAGTCTGGGCGCCGGCATCCCCATTAGCCATCTCCAGTGCTTAGCAATGTCTGCTGAATGAATGAATCCCAGGAGAAGAAGGCGCTTGCCCAAGGTCTCCGGCAAGCCCTGCAGAAGCGGAAAAGAACCTAGCACGAAGTGTGGTCACCAGCAGAAGCAAAGGCTGGCACAGGATGGCTTCTTCCAGAGGCAGCCCCTCTTAGGAGCACGTTGTTTAGGAATAAAATGTTTTAGCTATATTCATCTCGACTAGAGAAACTTCATCATCTGAGGTAGTCAGCTGTTATTTTAGAAAGAGTGTAACTTGAAGGCTTTGATGATGGTCCTGTAATAAAAGTTGTACTCTGGATTTTCATTTTGACCCCTGAGTCCCAAATGTGACCTGCTAGAAGTATCTTTTCCTTTGGATTGGCTTCTGATTTGCATTTTGGTTCAAGTTAGGTGGATGATGCACTTCTTTTTTTTAAGATAAAAGGGGTCCTGGGGCGCCTGGATGGCTCAGTTGGTTAAATGTCCGACTCTTGATTTTGGCTCCGATTGTGGTCTCACAGTTCGTGAGATGGTGCCCCACATCAGTCTCTGTGCTGACAGGGCAGAGCCTGCTTGGGATCCTCTCTCTCTGCCTCTCCCCTGCCTGCGTGCTTGTTCTCTTTCAAAATAAATAAATAAACATGAAAAAAATTAAAGAGCTAAAGTTAAAAAAAAATAGATGAACGGACCCTGACAACTCACCTTTCTCCTTTCCTTTCTACTCAGTATCTTAGAGTGACATGTCCCTGTCATTTAGCTTCAGGAATCTATTATAAAAAACCACAAATTTGACCTTTTCAGATTTCCTTTATTATTTTGATAGAAATATCCCATACTCCTATAACACACAATGAAAGAAAACTCAGGTCTGTGAGAACACAAGGAAGAAACTGATAAAAGCTAAATCCTTAGCCATTTGGTAGTGACCTTGATATGGCCCGGCCACTTGCACTAACTCATTATAATGTTTGGGGGGAATGGAGACAAATCCTTTGAGACCACAGGGAGATTAGCAGTGTAGCTGCTATAAATGCCCAGCTATTTGAAGAATGTAAACAGGCAGATACAGCTAAGGGAAATGTATAAAAAATTAAAGCACAGTACAAAATGATTTTGTGCAGCAATTCTACTTCTGGGTGTATGTATAAGAAAAATGAGAACAGGGACACCTGGGTGGCTCAGTCGGTTAAGTGTCCAACTTCGGCTCAGGTCATGATCTCTGTCTGTGGGTTCAGGCCCCACGTTGGGCTCTGTGCTGACAGCTCAGGGCCTGGAGCCTGCCTCAGATTCTGTCTCCCTCTCTCTCTGCCCCTCCCCTGCTCGTGCTCTGTCGCTCTCTCTCAAAAAAAATTAAAAAAAAAAAAGAAAAAAGAAAAAGGAGAACATATGTGTACATGAAAAGGTGTACAAGAATGTGCAGTATTCACAATTGTAGAAAGATGGAGACAACCTATCAACTGATGGACAGATAAACAAAATGTATATCCAAACAACGGATCTGTATAACGGAATATTATCTAGCCATAAAAAGGACTGAAGCATTAATACGAGCTGCAACACGGATGACTTGTGAAAAGATTATGCTAAATGAAAGAAGTCAGACACATAAACCCACCTATTTTATGAGTCCATATATATGAAATGTCCAGAAGAGGGAAATCCATAGGTTAGTGGTTGTTGAAGGCTGGGGGTGAGTAGGTGAATAGGAGAGAATGTGGAGTGACTCCCTATGGGTAATGGGGTTCCTTTCTGCGGTGCTGACATGTTCTAATAGGGATCATGGTGATGGGTGTTTATGTATCTCTTGATATACTAAAGCCCACTGAATTATATACTTCAAATAGGTGAAATGCATGGTATATGCATCTCAATAAATATGTTAAGAGATGTTGAAAAAGACATTAAAGATTTTGTTTATAGCCCCAATACTGTCTATACTTGTGCTGTCCAATTGGCCGTGTGGCCGTTTAACACTTGAAATATGGTTAATGTCCAAAGTGAGACATTCTGTACGTATAAAATACACACTGGGTTTCAAAGACTTAATAAGGAAAAAAGAATGCAAAATATCTTCTTAATATTTTTTGTATTACATGTTGAAAGGACAATATTCTAGACACACCAAGTTAAAGAAAAATATACTACTAGAATTAATTTTGCTAGTTTTTTTTAGTTTTGTTAATGTGGCTACTAGAAAATTTAAAATTACACATGTGGCTTGAATTTATGGCTATTTCTATAGAATAGTGATGGTCTATATTATCCTTAAAAATTTTTTTATTTATTTGTTTGTTTCTAGTGGGCTTAAAAGTCATGGTAAAGTATATATTTTGCTGTGTTAAAATGTATCACTTTAACCCTTTTTATTTTGAATTTTTAAAATAATTTTTTAAGTTTATTTATTCATTATTGAGAGAGAGAGAAAACACAAGCTGGGGAGAGGCAGAAAGAGATACACACACAGAATTCAAAGCAGGCTCCAGGCTCTGAGCTGTCAGCACAGAGCCCAACATGGGGTTCGAACCCACAGACTGTAAGATCATGACCTGAGCTAAAGTCAGACACTTAACTGACTGAGACGCCCAGGCGCCCCAAACCCTTTTTATTTTGAAATAAATATTCATAGGAAGTTGCAAAAAGGGGGGTGCCTGGGTGACTCAGTTAAATGTCGGACTCTTAATATCGGCTCAGCTTATGATCTCACAGTTTGTGAGATGGAGCCCCATGTCTGACAGCAAAGAGCCTGCCTGGGATTGTCTCTCTCTCTCTGCCTTGCCTTCCCTCAAAATAAATAAATAAACATTAAAAAAAAAAAAGTAGCACAGAGAGGTGCTATGTACTCTTTACCCTACTTCTTCCAAAGGTAGCATTTTGCTGAACTTCAGCATAAAACTAAAACCAGGAAACTGACAGTTACACCTGCCATTTAAATTTTTTTTGGTGTAAGACTAAACAACCCTTGGTGAGGCAGACATGCAACAGGAAATGGTATCTTAAAGTTGCTGAGCATCTACAAAATACGGATTACTCCTGTTGGAATAAAAAACCAAGTGGAAATTTAAATTTAGATTTCTAGCTGTCTGCACAGAAATATTTTATAGAACCTGTCGCTATGACAAGAGCCACAGTGATTACATTCATATTCTGGGAGTGGGGTGCTGATTGCCACGCTTCCCCTAGTCCTGGTTGACGGTGGGGGCGGCCAACTGCACAGCCACTGAATTCACTGCAAAATAAGGGCACCTTGTGGCCTTGTCCGTACAAGTCACTTCTCAGCCTCACCAATCACAAGGGGCTAAATTAAGCTGTCGGGCTTGATCGTGGCTGAGCACACTTCCTTGGGGAAAGTCAAAGGCTGCCTGGCTGACTGACAGCAGATAAAAATGAGCCACCCTTATCTCTCCCTTTTCAGGAGAAGAAATCATACCTGAATATTTCAGAGGACATTTTTCAGAAACTGAGGGTCACAAGAAGTGTATTTGGAGATTATGCCCCCTCCAATTCTTCCCCACAATTGTTCTGTGACTTTGTTTTATGGGCCCTCTGTTTTTTGTTTTCCTCTCTATCTGCACTTGATGTTCTTACACAACTTTGGATGTGAAGTATTATTATGTGGGGGGACGGCCAAGTTCATTCATCTTGCTTTTTACTTCCATGTCTCATGGAAGCCCTATCTCTCCCGTGTGACAAGGTTTATTTTTTATTTTTTTTAAAGAGGGAAATCTAACGCATGATTTTTAACTTATTTTTTTAATGTTTATTTATTTTTGGGAGAAAGAGACAGAGTGTGAGCAGGGGAGAGGCAGAGGGAAAGGAAGACACATAATCCAAAGCAGGCTCCAGGGTCTGAGCTGTCAGTACAGTCCGACGCGGGGCTCAAACTCACAGACCATGAGATCATGATCTGAGCTGAAATCAAGAGTCGGACACTTAACCCACTGAGCCATCCAGGTGCCCCTCAAAGAATATATTTTAACAAAACTTGTCCACAAAATATTTACAAACATTGATCAAGGACTTGGCCAAAGAAAAATCTTAAAAAACTTTTTCATTTCTCAGGTGAAATTACTTTTCATTAGATTTTCAAATTAGCTGCCATAGAGTTGCCCATACCTTCTCTTATGGCATATCCTTAATATGTAATCATTAAAAGTGACATTATACAAGAATATTTAATGACCTGGAAAATACATTTGAAAGGGAAAAAAGAGGTATAAAACACAATTGAAAGGCAGTATGTCTTGGCCTCATAACTTTATCCCTAACTTATGCCTTTATTTCAAGTAGTTATGGATCCCCAACTGATCAGGATTTACCTAAATCATAACCTGGTTTAACCCTAAGCAAGCTTCCATGATTGTACCCAACTTGTGGCTTTCAGGACACTCTCATAGTAAAGAGAGAAGGCAATTCTGCATCTTGTCCCCTCTTAACCCTCCTGCCTCTCAGGGATTAAAGTTTGATGATCACTTACTTTACCTACTTAGCAACACATATTTAGGAAAGTAATATTCACTGGGCAGATGCCAGGCTTAGATGCTTTACTTAGTTTCTCAGTTAATTTTTACAAATACATAATGCCCACATACATAATGCTCACTTACAGATGAGTTCACAGAATCAGAGAAATTCGTTAACCAGTCTACATTTTCACAACTGGTAAATGAATTCTAGAGAGTCGCCATATTCCATTCCCAGTCTTCTGACTCAAAATCCATGACCCTCTTTTCTTTTTTTTGAAATATTCACAACCAAGCTTTATTACTTTATTAGAGCTGAACAAGCAAATGAAAGGTCAGGGCATGGAAGGGAAGAAGTAGGGCCTACTTCTGGGCTGACGAACCTAGAAAGGTTGCTGGTGAGGGGAATTTGGTCCCAAGTCAAGTCTATGACCTTTTACAATACACGTTTTCAGGATAAGTGTCTTCTTTTCTTCCTAATTAATATCTTAAACAGAAACCCCATGTTGTTCAAACACAAGAGTCCTTTGGTCACTGAGGCTGGGCTGCAAAAGGCTGAGAAAGATGGAGATTTCATTTCCCAGTTTAATTTGTAGTTTTCTGTCATGGGCACATCTCAGCCACATTGTTTTCAGAAACGAGAGTTGAGGATGTTAACAGAGTAACACCGAGCACAGAAAATCACAGGCTATCCATCTCTTGGATCTCTCCGAGAACTCAGCTTTGTGAAGCTCCACGGGGAGAAACAAGCCACTTGCCCAGGGCTGTTGGGTTTATTCAGATTTTGCCAGAAAAGGAAGCTGGCTGAAGCAGAGGACAACTAGAACTCCCGGTCTACATTTAGCCTATTTGCAACTCTGCCAAAGCCGCAGAGCAGGCAGCAGCTGTGGCCTGATACGAGCTCATGGGAAGCTGAGGAAATGGCATTTTCCTTCCCGAGGTAGGGAAGCAGGCACTGCTGAGATTCGATAGGACTGGGGGCAGCGCGAGCCATCTCTGGATTACAAGGGTGACAGGAGAAAGTCCACTTCCCTCCCTGAGGCGTCAGTGGGGGTTATCTGGTCTCCTGCCCTTTGGTTTTCTCAAGAAGTGGCCAGTATAGCAGGGTGTGTGCTGGGAGACGGAGGGGTGGCTTGGGCATGGTGCCGTCACCTCATGGGCCATGCTAAGGTTTCATGGCAGTTACAAATGTAGGGCCTTTTTCCCTGTTATCAAAAAAAACAAGGTCGTGGGGTGCCTGGGTGGCTCAGTCAATTAAGCACCTGACTTGATTTCAGCTCAGATCATGATCTCACAGTTTGTGAGTTCAAGCCTTGCATCAGACTCTGCATTCACAGTGTGGAGCCTGCTTGGGATTTTCTCTCCCCCAACCCCCCCCTCCGCCGCTCCCTTGCTCATGCTGTCTCTCAAAATAAATAAATAAACATTAAAATAAAAACAAAAACAAGGTCGAATCACTATTTTGTATACCCGAAACTAATATAACATTGTATGTCAACAATACTTCAATAATAAAAGTAAAAAACCCCCCACAAAACCCAACCAAGTCAATGCAAGACGATCTTTTCTTTGGTTTTCCAAAATTTATTTTCTAAAAAAAGAGACAACATTTTGTGTGATTCTAGGCAGCGATTTCTGACGGCATCTGTTGACTATAGGAGCTGAAAAGACATAGCTATTCCCAAGAACAAGTGAGCAGACTGGCACAAACTTAAATATATCACACCTCCACTACCACCTACGAAGAAAGCTTGAAATCCAGCTTCTATCAATGATTCCAAATCTTGGCTGTACACTGGCATCCCTTGGAGAGTGTCAGAATATTCTCTCTCTCTTTCTTTTTTTTAAGTTGGCTTCATGCCCAGAGCACAGCCCAATACAAGGCCCAAACTCACGACCCTAAGATGAAGACCTGAGCTGAGATCAAAAGTCAGATGCTTAACTGACTGAGCCATCCAGGCGCCCCAAGCATTAGAATATTCTGATGTTTGGGTCACACTTAAGGTGATTATGATTCACTCGGCCCGGGATGTGGCTTACACGTCAGAATTTTAAAAAATTGTGGTCAAATACATAACATAAAACTCACAATTTAAACCACTCTAAAGTGTATGCTAATGACATTTATCATGTTGTACAACCATGGCCACTATCTTGCCCCATATCCATTAAATAGTCACTCACCATCCCCTCCCTTCAGTCCCTGGCATCCACTAACCTATTCGATGTTTCTATGGATTTCCCTACTCTGGATATTTCATGTACGTGAACCATAAGATGTACAGCCCTTGTGTCAGATTTCTTTCACTTAACATGTTTTCAAGGCTTATCCAGGTTGAAGCATTTATCAGTATTTCATTAATTTTCCATGAATGGAATGGATTCCATTGTATGGATATGCCATATTTTGTCTATTCATTCTTCAGTTGAAGGACAGCTTGGTTGTTTCCACCTTTTGGCTGTTGTGAATAATGGTGCTTTGAACATTCATGTAAAAGTTTTTGTTTGAACACCTGTTTCAATAATTTTGCTGGGTCACATGAGAATTTTATGTTTAACTTATTTAGGAACTGCCAAACTATTTCCACACATGTCAAAATTTTTAAAAGCCCCCCNCGACCCAAGCGAAAGTCGGACGCTTAACCGACTAAGCCACCCAGGTGCCCCAAGAACTTACTTCTTTAGCAAATGAATTACAAGGAAAACAAGAGTGAGGAAAACAAGGATGTGGGCAGAGCCTATACATTAAAGGAAATTTGAGAGATACATCATCTAGGGCCACCTGGGTGGCTCAGTTGGTTAAGCGTCTGGCTTCAGCTTTGGTCATGATCTTGCGGTTCATGGGTTTGAGCCCCCAGTGGGACTCTCTGCTGTCAACACAGAGCCTGTCAGCTCCTCTGTCCCTTCTCTCTGTCCCTCTTGTGTTTGCTCTCTCTCTCAAAAATAAATTAAAAAACTTAAAAAAAAAAAAGAAGTATATCATCCAGAAGTGGATTTGGATCCCAATTCAAACATACAGCATTTAAAACATTATATATGAGAGACTGTTTAAAATTTAGATACTGTATATTTGATGATATTTAGGAACTATGGATAATTTGTTAGGTATGATAATAATATAATTATGTTAAAAATCTTTTTTAGATTTGTACAAAAATAGTTTCATATGAAATATAAATTTTCTCAAAATAATATGGAGGGTCTGAGTGGACATAGAGATAAAATACCATTGGCTACAAGTATAACATTATTAAAGGTGGGTGAACAGTACATAGAGCTCATTATACTAATTCTGTATTTTTTAATGTTTATATTTTTTCCATAGTAAAAATTTAAAAACATATTTGTATAGCCATTATGGAAAAACAGTATGGAATTTCCTCAAAATATTAAAAATAGAACTAGCATATGATCCAGCAATCTCACTTCTGGGTCTATATCCAAAGGAAATAAAGTCATTATCCCAAAGAGAGATCTGTATGCCTATGTTCAATGAGCATTATTTGACTAGCCAAGACATGGAAACAACCCACGTGTCCATGAACAGGTGAAGGGATAAAGAAAATGTGTATATAAACACACACACACACACACACACACACAAAACGGAGTATAATTCAGACATTAAAAGAAGGAAATTCTGCCATTTGCATTTTCAAAAACATGGATGAGCCTGGATGACATGCTAAGTGAAACAAGTCAGAAAAAGAAAGACAAATTCTGCATGAACCCACTAAAAGAAGTCAAATTCATAGTTACAGAGAGAAATGGTAGTAATCAAAGGCTGGAATGGTGGGGAGAATGGGGATGGGGGTGGGTGGAAGAAAATATTGCTCAAAGGGCACAAACTCTGAGTTATAAGATGTACACATTCTGGATACCTATGTACAGTATGGTGACTACAGTTAATAATAATAAAATGTGCTAAAGAGAGTGATCTCATGCATTCTCAATACACACACACACACACACACACACACACACACACGGGTAACTATGTCCAATGATGGATATTTTAATTAGTTTGACTGTGGTAATCATGTCCCAATTTATATGTGTATCAAAATGTCATAGTATACACTTAAATACATGCAATTTTTATTTGTCCATCAAACCTTAATAAAGCTGGGGGAGGAGGACTAGTTAAGAAACAAACAGAAAGTCCCAACCATTGCAAACTAATATACAGGAAAGAATGTAACCACCTGTCTATTTGTTTGAGAAACCTCATCTTTGCTTATCTCCTCTCCAGCTAACTACATTGCTTGGGACTGTGAGTGGGCAGTCCATTCACCCCAGGTGTGGCTTTGATGTTTTTTTTTTTTTTTTTTTGNGGGATTAGCTCCCTAGGTGGGTTTACTCTGGATGCTCAGGCCTGGTCTCCTTCCAAGACAAGGATTGTCTTTTAAATTTTCCAGTTGAGGGGCGCCTGGGTGGCTTAGTTAAGCAGTTAGGCCTCTGACTTCAGCTCAGGTCATGATCTCTGTGCTGACAGCAAGAGGAGCCTGCTTGCGATTTCTCTCTCCCTCCCGTGCCCCTCTGCTCCTCCCCTGATCATATTCTCTCTCTCTCTCCCTCTCTCCTTCCGTCCCTCAAAACAACAACAACAACAAAACAACTCATTAAAGTTCACAGTTTAATCTATTCAAAAAAGCTTTCCTGTTATAGAATTTGAAATAAACCTGATACTGGACTGTTTTTTATTGTGGCAAAATATACATAACTTAAAATTTGCCGTTTTAACCATTTTGAAGTGTGCAGGTTAGCGGCATTAAGTACATCACAATATTGTACAAGCATGGCCATCATCCATCCTAACCTTTTCATTCCCCCACAGTGAAATTCTGTACCTATTAAACACAAACTCCCCATTCCCCCTACCCTGGCAACCACCATTCTACTTTCTGTGTATTTAAGAGTCTCTTATGGTTTGCCTCCATAATTCCTCTCTGGAATTTTCTTCTTTCTTAAGGTGGGAAATCATTTCATTGTATGCACAGACCATTTCATTTATCCATTTTTAAAAAAATATATAATTTATTGTCAAGTTAGCTAACATACAGTGTATACTGTGTACTCTTGGCTTTGGGAGTAGATTCCTGTGATTCATCACTTACATACAACACCCAGTGCTCATCCCAACAAGTGCTCTCCTCAATACCCTTCACCCATTTTCCCTACCCTCATCAACCCTCAGTCTGTTCTCTGTATTTATAAAGTCTCTTATGGTTTGGATCTCTCTCTGAAACTGTTTTTTCCCTTTCCCTTTCCCCCATGGTTTTCTGTTAAGTTTCTCAAATTCCACATGTGAGTGGAAACATATGATATGTGTCTTTCTCTGACTGAGTTATTTCACTTAGCATAATACTCTGTATTTCCAGCCATGTTGCTGCAAACGGCAAGATTTCATTCTTTCTCGTTGCCAAGTAGTATTTCATTGTATACAGAAACCACATCTTCTTTATCCATTCATCAGTTGATGGACATTTGGGCTCCTTCCATAATTTGGCTACTGTTGAAAGTGCTGCTATAAACATTGGGGTACCTGTGCCCCTCTGAGTCAGCACTCTTGTATCCTTTGGATAAATTCCTAGCAGTGCTATTGCTGGGTCGTAGGGTAGTTATGTTTTTAATTTTTTGAGGAACCTCCGCACTGTTTTCCAGAGTGGCTGCACCAGTTTGTATTCCCACCAACAGTGCAAGAGGGTTCCCGGTTCTTTACACCTTCACCAACACCTGTTGTTTCTTGAGTTGTTAATTTTAGCCACTCTGACTGGTCTGAGGTGGTATCTCAGTGTGATTTTGATTTGTATTTCCCTGATGATGAGCGATGTTGAGAATCTGTTCACATGTCTGTTGGGCCATAGTATCCATTCGTTGATGGACAGTTGGGTTGCTTCCACTTTTTGGTGATTATGAATAACACTGTGAACACTGGTAGACAAACATCTGTTTGAGTCCTTGCTCTCAATTCTTTTGCGCATATACCCAGAAGTGGAGTTGCAAGATTATTTGCTAATTCTATTCAATACTTTAAAAATCAGGTCAATTCTTCTAAATAATGACTTGTCTACAATTTCCTGCTGTCTATTGGAACATGCTGTCTATTGGAACAGGCTGGGATGGGGGTGGAGGTTGGAAGGCAGGATAGATAATCTCTGTTGAAGAGCTTGGGCTTCATCCTACAACAAACTTAAGTTTCCATCTTCGCTCTGCCTATCACTAGCTCTGAAACCTTGGTTATATTACTTAATCTTGGAGCCTCAGTTTCCTCATCTACAGAATATGTTAATACCAACCTTACATCATTAGTATTTATACTGTTTTAGTACAGTGCTCAGCACATAGTGTTCAACGAATGGCTTCTATTAGATTACTTCCACCTCAGTCATCCCAGGTGTAGGCTAGGCAAACGGCACCTACAACCAGGGGAGTCCCACAGGCTCTACGCACAGCCCCTTCTGATGGCTTGCTAAACTGTCCTGATGTAATGACCACTGTAGGGAGACTGGTCCCATTTTCTTTACTTCTTGTTGTATAGATCTCTTCCTAGGAACTCTTCTTAACAGTTTTATGGTGATATAATTCACATACTGTAAAAGATTTCAAAGTATATCATTCAGTGATCAGCATGATCAATTTTCATTATCTAGAGAAGACACTGTACCTATGAGCTGTCACTTCTCAAACCTCCCATCTTCCCCAGCTCCTGGCAACTGCTTATCTCCTTTCTATCTCTATGGATTTGCCTGTTCCAGACATTTCATAAAAATGAAATCATGTAATATATGTCCTTTCATGTCTGGTATATATCAGTACTTCATTACTTTTTATGGATAAATATATTTCATTGTATGGATATACCATGCTTTGTTTATCCGTTCATCAGTTGATGAGCACTGGAATGTTTCCATTTTTTGGCTATTGTGAAGAGTGCTGTGGTAAACATTCTGGGTATAACCTTTTTGTGTGGGCATATGTTCTCATTTCTCTGGGTTACATGTCTACGGGTGGGATTGCCGGATCATAGTGTTTCTTCGTTATATGCACAATGTAGAATTGTTGCTTCCAAGATCTGTCAGAAGGGAACCATACCAGCATAAACCAAACTCCTGGGGATGGCTCAACTCAGTGACAGCCTTGGAAAGTTGTTCAGGTTTGTAGTTTGTAATCTTGCTGTGCTGGTATATCTTCTTTTAGTTCCCTCTTATGTGAACATTAGTGTGCTTTATTGTTGGCTTTGCTACCTGGCTGGTTAGTCCTCTGTATGCCCAGCTATGCTTAAAATCATTTTCCTTGGATGATGCACATTTTAATATCCTGCAGCAAACATCTGGTTATCTTATTTGTACAATTAAAACTATTCAATTGTTTGCTGACCTACTTTCAAAAAAGATAGAATTCCTGCTCTCTTCTGGGTATCTCCTTCCACTCTAGTCACAAACTGGAGTGAGAGGGGATAGTCTTTAGCCTTGCAAGTTGCCTGAGAAGCACCAACCAAATTGTCTTCATCAGAAGATATACATATATATATTTTTAAAATTTATTTACTTTGAGAGAGAGGGGGAGAGAGAGAGAATCCCAAGCAGCCTCCCCACCAACGGGGGGCTCGAAGTCACAAATTGTGAGATCATGAAATCAAGAGTTGGACACTTCAACAACTAAACCACCCAGGTGCTCCATCAAAATGTATTTTTTAATGCAAGATTTTTTTTTTTTTTAATTGAAGTATGGTTGACATCCAATGTTACATTAGTTTCGGGTATACAGTATAGTGATTTGTCAACTCTATACATTATGCTATGCTCACCACAAGTATAGCTACTCTCTGTTCCCATATAACACTATTATAATACCATTGACTATATATTCATTTCAGAACTAGAAGCCTGTACCTCATACTTCCCTTTTTTGACCCACTCCCCTCTGTCAATCACTAATTTGTTCTATTTATGGGTCTATTTCTGCTTTTTAAATTTGTTTGTCCATTTGTTTTGTTTTTAAAATTCCACATATACATGTAATCATATGGTATTTGTCTTTCTCTGTTGGACTTATTTCACTTAGGATAGTACTCTATACCTTCATTCATGTTGTCACAAATGGCAAAATCTCATTTCTTTTTTATAGCTGTGTAATATTCTATTGTATAGATACACCACATCTTCTTATCTATCGATGAATAGTTAGATTGCTTCTGTATTTTGGCTATTGTAAATAATGCTGCAATAGATATAAGAGTGAATATACCTTTTCAAATTAGTTTTTTTTTTTTTTTTTTTTTCCCCCTTTGGGTAAATACCCAGTAGTGCAATTACTCGATTATATGGTAGTTCTATTTTTAATTTTTTTGAGGAACCTCTCTATTGTTTTCCACAGTGGCTGTACTAATTTTCATTCCCACCAACACTGCCTGAGGGTCCTTTTTCTCCACATCCTTCAAAACATAATTTTGAAGGAAGATACAGAACATTCCTCCTGCAGTTTTGCAAATTCCAACTTCTAATCTACTTCTTCTAGCATCAATTTATATGAGAGGCTCTGAATTCATATTAGCTGCAGAAAAATAGTCTGGTCTTCTGTCCAGTATCTGTCCTCTCTCAACCATGTTACTGACATTTGATGTGGTACAGACTTAATGTTGCTTATTGTCAAAATCTACTGGGTGTGGTAGTGGCTCCACAGGTTACAAAGAGGAAAAAACAAGTTTGCTGTCTTCTGGGAGTTGAAAAAGAATTCTAAAAAAGATTAATAGTAGATAAGGGGCTCTGAGAAAGTATCATGAGAGTAAATTTCATGATGACAAAAGAAAAATGTCTGCCAAAATTTTGTATATAGAAAAAATGATGTTAAATACTTTTCCTCAGTTAGATAATTTTGAATCAGTAGCCAGTAAGAATGAGTGTTCTTTTTTAAAAAAATGTTGATTTTTGATATTTATTTAAAAGTGTTTATTTATATGTGTGTGAACACACATAGTGGGGGAGGGGCAGAGAGACAGGGGAAGAGGATCCAAGCATGCTCTGTGCTGACAGCAGAGCCCGACGTGGGGCTCTGTGAGATCCTGACCTGAGCCGAAGTCGGATGCTTAACTGACTGAGCCACCCAGGCACGCCAAGAATGAGTGTTCTTATGCATGATTTCCAGACTGTGTCACAAAAAAGCTTATATATTTAGACATTCATATATTACACACATAGCAAACTCAAAACCCAGGAAAACAAGATGCAACAGAAAACAAACCCGGTGACAGACATGACTTTGGATTTAAGACTGGGGGTAAAAGAAAAAGAAGTAAGAGAAAGGTAAGAAGAACTAGCATTAAGAGGGGGCGCCTGGGTGGCTTAGTCAGTTAAGCTTCCGACTTTTGCTTAGGTCATGATCTCACGGTTCGTGGGTTTGAGACCCGCATTGGGCTCTGTGCTCACAGCTCAGAGCCTGGAGCCTGCTTCAGATTCTGTGTCTCCCCCTCTCTCTCTGCCCCTCCCCAACTCATTCTCTGTCTCTCCCTGTCTCTCAAAAATTAACATAAAAAAAATTAAAAAATTAAAAAAAGAACTGGCATTAAGAGAAAGGAACAGTTCTTTGGGATTTTAAAAAGAAGCAAGTGTTAGAGATATTTAAGAAAAGTTAAGAGCTAAAAAGGAGACTAACCCTTTAGACACAGAAAAGCTGCTGGTCTGAAAGGAATAGTCTTGGCAATCAAAGAAGGACTTAAAAGTGGTTGCTATGGATAAAGCCTGAGAGAGTTTAATCCAAAAAGAATATTAATGTTCCTTGAGTACCTACTAAGCTGGAGGCACTTATGCAGGTCATTTTATGGAACTGAATGTCGGCCTTGTTATTAAATTCCTAGGAAACAGGCATTAACATCTTTGTTGTAGGGATGAGAAGATGGCCCGGAAAGGGTGAGTAGCCTGTTGTACGAGGCAAGAGCTAGGGACCTGCAGAGGGACAATCAGCCAGCTGGCTACCCGGACGCCCATGGAGAAAACAGGGTCAAATTTCAAACCACCACATCCCCGCGGCTCTATAAACATGGTGAAGTCATCATAATGAGATCTTTGATCCACAATATACTCCCAAGTTAGGCAACTGTGTCAATTCACGACATAGGTCCCACTCTGTTTACAAAAAATATAAACAAGAGTAGGAGATTCAGGAGTGTTACGTAAAAGTTAGTGTTTGGTTTTAAAACAGGAGTGGTTTGCTGGTTTTTGACACTTTCAATATAACTGTGTTTGATATTACGCAAGATATTTTTAAAATGTAAAATGTAACTAAAACTTGCCAAAATTTTAAAAATGTTTGAAGGAAGGAGGATTTATTAAGGATCTGATGAGTACATCCAAACGACATAAGGCTTTAGCATTCAAAAAGCTCAACAGGTAAGTTTAGACAAACGATCACAGGCTGTAAGCATTTTATAAGGCAAAAGTTCTCTGTACGGTTTTACAGCTATTTGCAATTTGTGGCTGGGGGCCTTCTCTGTGGAGCATGGAGCTGGGTCTGGAAGTTACCCTGGGCTTCAACTTGATTTGTACTTGTGGACGGGTAAGGCCTAGCATTTCCTGGCTTATCATTTCTTGGGTTTTTTATTACTCAATAAGAGTCTGTTAAAAACGTAACACATGTACTTAAAAACGGTTAAGGTGATAAACTTTATTATGTGTATCTTACTACAATTAAAAACAAACAAACAAACAGACAGACAGACAGACACAGGGGAACCTGGGAGGCTCAGTTGGTTGAGGGTCTGACTTTGGCTTAGGTTATGACATACAGAGTTCGAGGCCGGCATCGGGCTCTCTGCTGTTGGCACAGAGCCCGTTTCAGATCTTCTGTCCCCCATTCCCTCTCTGCCCCTTCCCCACTTGTGCTCTCTCCCTCAAAAATAAATAAATTAAAAACAAAAACAAAACACAAATTTAAATCACAGAGTGGCCCCTTTTTCCTACACCGTGAAGTAGCAATATGGTTTTCCTTATGCCACCTACCACCTCCTAAATAATTAGTTTAGTAGATTAAAAAGCCTGTCAGCTTGTATTTAAAATACCTAGTTCTATATGTATCCAAACACACCTGGACAGATATCATACCAAGAACCTCCATGCATGATCATGATTGCTTCTGGTAAAAATGATTTTGGATTTTTCAGTTTTTTGATGTAGAGTTTTCATGTCTAAAAAAATCTGTACTTTTACAAAAAGTAATTGAACATTTGTCACATTTGAGGAACTAAAAAGAAGACGGCATGGTCACCTAGGGTCCACACATTGACATATTTTTGGTTAACAGGATAATGTCACAGGAATGATAAGGTACAGTATACTGCCCCGGGTAGTAGGATGTTAGCCTGAATTACCTCTAACCCTGACCTTCGTGATGGTTAATTTTACAGTGTCAATTTGAATGGGCCAAGGGATGACCAAATTAAACACTATTTCTGGGTGTGTGTGATGTTATTTCCGGATGAGATTAGCATTTGAGTTGGTGGACTCAATTAGATCACCCTCTCAGGAATCAGGTTTGTCCTCCCAAGGAAGAATTCACCCCTTTCCCCCGACTGAGCTGGGGATGCGATCTCGTTTTGCCCTCTCCTGTTGCCAGACTCAGACTGAAGCACACTGTCAGCTTTCTAGGGTCTCTTGCTTGCAGACTGAGGGACTTAATTTCCTCATAGTAAATCTCCTTTTATATCCAGTTGGTTTGCTCCTCTGTAGAGCCCTAATATACCCTCTGACCTTGGGTATATCACTTGGCCTCTGTGGGCCTCAGTTTTCTCCGTTGTAAAAGGGAGAGTTTGACAATTTCCAAATCCAAATCACAAAGCCAGGCTGTGATTCTATTATGCTACACAAAATAAAACATTGCAAATGGCTTAGGTAGGAACTTATAAACACTGGAATCTGATAGGATCAAGTGTCCATATAGCAAAGCAGAATTAGCATGGATAAAGGAATCTCAGTTCAAAATAAATACTGAAATCACGCATTTGAAACCGAAAGTTTAACTGATAATTTAATCACCCTTTTGTTTTACAGAGCAGGAAACCAAAACCCAAAGAGACCAGGCAATGGGTCCAAGGCTTAAGTGTTTGTGATCAGAGATGGAAGAAATTTTAGAGATCGTTGAACTCTGGATTATCAAGTTGGGGAGGGGAATTAGGGCTTTTGGTGAGGGGCTTTTCCAAACTTGTATCATCACCCTTTCACTCAGGATTACTGCTGTAGCAAACCTCACTACCACTGAAGCATGTCTATCAGCTTGCTAAAAAAGGAAATAATCACTGATTCAGAGTTTAGTGTTTTTTGTTTTTTTTTTTCTTCCTAGAAGAGGATACTGAGATGCAGAGAGACTAAGGCCAGGTCAACTGCAAGTTGGAGAAAGAACCAGAACTAAAGCCAACCCAATGACCCACCCATTCATCCATTGCGTAGGTACGTCCCACGTTCCCTGAGGGTCCACAACATGCTACATTCTGTTGCTGTTAAGAATGGAATTACAATGAATGAGACAAATGTGGTTGATGTATTTTCCAAATACATGACTTGACACTCCTCCTGAGAGGAGTTCAAGTTCCCTCCCCTCCAACCTGGCAGGTCTCTGACTACCTGGACCAATACACCTTTGCTAGTGAAAGTGACCTTTGCTAGAAAGCGACTTCTGAGGCTAAGTCATAAAGGCAGTAGATTTTGGGACTCTTGCCCTTGGAACCCAGCCACCATGTTGTGAGGAAGCCCAGTCTACACGGTGAGGCTGCGTGTGCACATTCTGGTGACAACCTGTGCCAGGGCCCCGGCTGATAGGCAGCATCACCTGCCGGACGTGTAAGTGAGTAAGATGATTCCAGGCCTTCTGAGTCTTCTGGCTGAGGTCTGATCACCACAGAGCATTCTCACTAGACAGGCTCAGTCTGAACCCCTGAGGCAGAGAAGCTGGGAGTGGCAATAAATGAAGACTGTTGTTCTAACACACTCAATTTTGGAGGTGGTTTATCATGCAGAAGCAGATAAGCAATACGTCAAGTTCTTGAGATTATAGCCTTTGTTAGATTTCTCAATGCTCATCATGTCTACTACTCCTTCATCCCACATTCCCTTCCATAGTTTATAGCGAAAGTGAAAAAAGCCATCTGCTTCTGAATTTTCCCCCAAACTTGAAATATGATCCCCTTCCCCCCCTTAACTTAGCTTTTGTATTAGGAGATAATGTTACTTGACAACATCTTTTTTGGGGCTATACCCATGCCCAGATTTGAAGAGCCCAGTATGCTTTACCAAGTACAGTTTCTGGAACACTTTTGTCTAAAAAGAGCAGTGTCATTTCCAGCATGGCCCCTCAGCCTGCTTGTCTGCCACACAGTCTGTCTCACAGAATGTCTGCATCACCAATGCATTCCACACACGCGTCCCTCGGTTCAGTCAGCAATCCTGTACCCTTGCCCTTTTTCCTTGAATCACCATGTGGCTGTACTTGGGACAGTCTCCATCCAGTCTTTCATGGGAGCTCAGATGCCAATGTACTGTTTCTGAGCTGGTAAGACCTCAACGATGCTACTTCTAGTTCAGAAGGGATCATGGCCATAACTCAGCTCTATAATGCCGATAACTCACTCTGGGAATGCTCAGGTGACATCTATGAGTGCTCCAGGACCCATGGCTACTTTGGAGCTCTTCAGTCTGGTTTAGAGTCTGATGCCAGGTAGGTACACCACTGTCATTTAGGATATGATGGCCATTTTGAACTGATGTAAAAAGTCACACAACCATTATTCAACTATGTCTTGCCCAAGTGACCAAATTTCCCTTCTGGCTCTGGTGTCTCAAGACAATTTCTGGGGTAAGGTTTCTCTTTATTTTTTGGGGGGGTTAAGGTTTCTGTACTGGGAATCATTTGAGCTCATGCTGATTTTTGGGCATGTTTTACTGCTAATACTAATAATTCCTATTCCTTTGATAATAACATATTGGTGACTGTGATATACAGACACTGAGAGGTAGGCAGCTATGATAAGAGGGCCCAATCTAAAGATAAACTGAGTACTGAGTTCTTGCCCTCGAGATGTAAGCTGGCAGGAGGCCTGAATTCAGGGGGCCTTCCCACATAAGTCAAGGTTTCTGTCCATCCTATTCTCTCTGCTGCCCGTTCGAAAGAGTACTATGCTTCTCCTTTGCAATCGTCAAAAATATAAGGCAGTTCAGTTTTGGCGGGGGCAAATTTTACCCAGGAAAAACCTGAGTGCCAAAAGACTATTATCAAGAGGCGGAAAGGAACTGAAAATACCCAGAGGAAGATTTAACAGTGTAATAAGACATTCGGCCAGCAGGTGGCAGTAGAGGACTTTGCGAGTGATTCTGGCAACGGAGTTCAGCCGTGCTGGAAGGTAGCTTTTAACAGCTATTGTATAAGTGATTTATGTATTTGGATTCTGCTCAATGTTATATATGCATTACTGAATAAAACATTCACAGTGTATTTCCATGAAGCAGCTGAGCTCCAGGTCCAAGCTTCTGAGTCCTAATTCCCAAGGCTCAAAGGCGCCCCTGACATCAAATTGCTTTCCTTCCAGAACAGCCGCTCTATAACCCAGAAAAAGAAATGTTTAGGGAGAGCCGAGAGAGAGAAGAGGGAGAGAGGGAGAGAGAGAGAGAGAGAGAGAGAGAGAGAGAGAGAGAGAGATCTGATGTGACCACATCATCAGAATGGCTCACCAAGCAGGTGTGAGGAAAAGCAAATGTCTGTCAGATGGTTTCCTCAAGGCAAAGCTGTCCAGGGCTTCCCTGCGCTGCCACTGCTGTTCCCTGGATCTCCTCCACCTCACTCTGCCTTGCTCAGCACCACTGAACTGACAGGGTAGAAGGGGAGTAGCCTCAGCATGGAGAAGGGAAAGGGATGGCCTATTTGTTAGAAATAATGTCAAATGTATATAAAAAAAGGTGAAATTCTCATAGAGGGAATGTATGTACATGCATACATACATTAAGTCATGGGGCTTTTCCTCCAGTTTTTTCCAGAGAGCCCCAGCTACCCACAGCTATGGGAGCTGGGAAATGCCTTCTGTTATCCCAAACAACACTGAGCTAGAATAGTATGGAAACGGGAGGCATGCAGTGCTTGTTCTGAAGGCTGCCAGGTCATCCCTGGCCAAGCCTCTGCAATCCCTTCCCACGTGGTTTCTTGGACACGGCTGTGCCACAGGACTTCTGAGGCCTCTGAAGTCTGAACTGCTGTGACATTCTAATGCACCAACGTAAGCAGGAATGAGCCACAGAACTGCCAGCATAAAGCCAAGGTGTCATTTGCCTGATGGCGTGGGCCCCGGAGAAGGAAGTACTTCTCATGGGGAATGTGTCTGAGAGGCAGAAAGGCAGCCTCTATCACTGGGCTTAGAGCTGGGACATGGTTCTACAGGAAGCACAGTGCGATGGGCCAGTCCCCGTGGTACATGTCAACCTATCATTTCTTTTTTTTTTTTTCCCCTCTTAAAGTTTATTTATTTTGAGAGCAAGAGAGAGTATGAGCAGAGGAGAGGCAGAAAGAGCGGGGAACAGAGAATCCGAAGCAGGCTCTGTGCTGACAGCAGAGAGCCTGATGCGGGGCTTGAACTCATGAAGTGTGAGATCATGACCTGAGCTGAAGTCACGTGCCTAACTGACTGAGACAACCAGGTACCCCTCCAAGCACACAACCAACATGCGGGCATTCTGGCTTCAGTCCCTAATACATCATATTAAAGTCTGAAGCAAGCTCTTCCTGCTCCTTATCATATTTGCCTCCTCTTTTGTCTCTCTATTTGAACAAAGGAAAGGAAATGTGGTTATGATAAGTGGAGATAATATTATTCTCATTTTGCTGGAGAGGAAAATGAGGTTTATAAAGATTAAGAAAATGGGCTCCATTTCACACAACTAATGTGGTGAGGAGCCAGGATTGAAACGAAGCTGGAATTGAAACCCAGAGCCTGTCTGACAATAAAGTCAATGTTCTCCTTGCTGTGATGGTGACGGCTGTGGGTGCGACGTTTCTTTGCCACAGCTAAGGCCCTCCTGCCCACTGAGTTAAAAAAAAAAAAAAAAGCTTCATCTAATGGGAAAGCAATATGATTCTAGTTATCAGGAGGGAAAAAAATATCACAGGAGAGATGCTGCTAAGGAGGAGAAAAGAACATTTCATTTCTTCATTTCTCATGCATATTGATAGGAAATGGTATAAAAACATCAGTAAGGCCACCAACAGGTCTTTAATAAATACGACAGTGCCCTCATTTATACCTGTGGCTCCATTATCAATGTTCTCAGAGTGCTGACTGTTAAATCTATATTGCTAGACCAGAGCTATCTCCTGAGCCCTCAACCCAGCATATTCAATTCTGAAATTACCTTTCGAGTTCATCCATCCTTTTCCATTACAACCTGCCACTCCCTTCCCTTGGCTCTGAATGATCTCTTCCTTAGAGATTAGTTCTACCTTGACACTTTGCCTCCATTATCAACACTCTACAATTAATTTTCTTCGTTACTGCAATCCCTCCAGCACATTTGTTTGATACTATCACTTCCCCACTGAAAGTACTGATATGCTCCCACTGTCTACAGTGATCACTGCGCTGTACTCACCCCTGCCAGCCTCCTTAGATGGGGAGGTGCTGGAACACTCATCACCCGTGTGTTGTTACCCTCATCAGCCCGAATGAACCAATGTCTGTGCATTAAATGAATCGTGCAAAGTGCCGAGGGGTCCCTTATTAACACCTTGTCCCTGAAGAGCTTAGACCTGACTGGGAATGAAGGGCAGGACTGTGCATTCATCTTACGAGGAAGACATCATTGTTATTACTGCGAAAACTGCGATGCAGATGTGAGAGGTGGTGATTGATCTAAGGTGATGGAGATGGTAAAGGGAGAGCAGGGGTCAAACCAAAGTGCTTGCCTAACCGCTACTATTGGTCAATACCTGGAGGATTTGTTAAACGCAGGTTCCCGGGACCCATGCCCTGAACCAACTGTAGCTGAGACCATTGGCTGCCCATCCACAGTGCCTCTTCTTTGCCTCCTACCTTTCCAACAAGACCTCAAATTGTCCAGTCCCCTGTGAGCCTCAGAGAAGGCCAGCCTCTCTCCAGCCCCATGGTGTCCACCGTGATTGATCTAAGGTAGTGAATCTACCCGCCAGTGAATGGCTGGAGCACAACCATGTAACACAACTCTGGCCAATGTGACTAGAAGGGAGGATGGTTGAGGCCTGTGGGAAAGGTGCCCCTACTCTTATGAGAAGACAAGGAGAGAGGAACTTTCTATTTTTTACTGTTGGCCCCACTGTCCAGCTGGGGCCAGGTCTATGGGCCACTGAATTAACCGATCTAGGACTTGCTGTTATAATAAGAAACAGTCCTAACACATTCTTGGGTCAGGGATTTGTAAACAGACTACCAGAGAGTCATTTTGGATTTTCATTGGAAGATGGAACAGCGTGTGAGAAGACAGCATAGAGACGGTGCAATAATCTTGCCAACATCTCTCCATGCAGAGCAGGAGACGAACCCTAACAGCCTACAAGAAGCCATGATCAGGTATTACTGGTGTGGGGTTGACATTTCTACTTTTAAATGTTCCTGACTGGGTGACAGATAAGCTTTGCTTGTGTTTGAGCCAAACATTTTTTGTTTCAGCAATTCATGTTTAATTTATGTTCTATGTGAATTCCTTTTATTATCTTAACAGAACAAGGCTACGTGGGATTTTCTTTTCTTTAACTAGGAAGCAAACATTTGTAGTCATAATCTGCCTGAGGTCCTCACATTTTAACCTGGATCTGGGGACAGATAATTAAAGTGCCTGGTTAGGCTACCAATGAACAATCGCGTCAGGTTTCACTGAAAATGTCAGTGACCATAGGGAGCCTGGGAGGCTTAGAGGGTTGGGTGTTCTTGATTTTGGCTCAGGTCATGATCTTGCCCTTAGTGGGTTTGAGCCCAGTGTCAGACTCCATGTTGACAGCACTGAGCCTGCATGGGATTCTGCCTCCCTTCCTCCCTCTATGTCCCTCCCCCACTCACACATGAGCAGTCTCTCAAGATAAATAAATAAACATTAAAAAAAAAAGTGACCAGAAGTAGGTAAGCATCCCTTTCCCTGAGAATTAGGTTCGCTGCGAGATTATAGTTTCAGTTGTGAGTTATCAGTGTCCAGAAAATACACTGTCTGTCCATGATTAAGTAAAAAAAAGTCCTTGGATTTGCTTAACCAAATTTTATATATCCTCATATGACCAAATATATTTGTTATATTAATATGCATAACTTAAATAAACATATTTGGCTGTTTGCTTTATAAATGAATCCCTTTTAATCTTTATTTGAAAAAAAATTAAAAAAAGGGGCACCTAGGTGGCTCAGTCAGTTAGGCATCTGACTTCAGCTCAGGTCATAATCTCACTGTTCGTGAGTCTGGGTCCCACATCAGATTTGCTGCTGACAGTTCAGAGCCTGGAGCCTGCCTCAGATTCTGTGGTTCCCTCTCTCTCTGCCCCTCCCCCACTCACGCTGTGTCTCTCTCTCAAAAATAAATGAATACTAAAAAAATTTACAAAAGTTAATCTTTGTTTGAAGGAAGACAGTAAACAGACATACTACATTTCACAACCCTAAAAAAAGTTCAATGCAGAGCAATATGGCTTATTTACCTTCCATCCCCACTGCTTAGATTCCTCGTGTTAGCAAGTCAAGTTAGGCACCAGTGAACCAGGGAACAAATTATGTCCTGTTCTGCCTCTCGCTTCTCTTGTGGTACTGCTGACGCAGGTTCTCTCATAAGTTCTGGAAGCTCCAGGTCTCGTAAATGAGTGGCGCTGAGAGATGACTGCCCGTCTTTTCATCTGTAAAAGTTGGCAACTGACGTGGTGGAGACTCTGCCTCTTGTGGACAGAGTGGCTTGGAGTGGGGACGCCAGGGCAAGGGGATCTACCTCCAGTTCTGGGAATACACCGTGCTCTGCAGCACCGAGGATCTCTGCAGGGTCTGTCCCTACCTCCAGGACACCTGCCCTTCTCCACCCTCCCTTCATGCACCTCTGCGTATCGCCAGGGCCCAGACCAAGTGTCACTTGGTCTCAAGACATCCTTGACTGGTGTCCCTGGTCTTCCTGTCATGTGCCCTCCTTACCAGAACTTAGTTTGGCTTGTGATAGGGTCACTGTGTGCTTATCTATTTAATGTCTGTTCTCCTAGACTGAGACTGCTAGCTCCTGAGAGCAGGGCCACATCTGCTCCTCTATGCCTTGCACGGCACTGAGGAGGTGTTTATTGAAAACGGAAGTGAAGGCCTTGACAAGCCCGAGGCTCTCGGATGCTTGCAGTGTAAGCAGGGGAGGACTGCACTGTGTGGGCTGGGACAGCCAGGCTCTGAATCTGAGTCTTGATCAGTGTCCATTGAACTGTGCCTTCTAAATGTTCTCAAGTACAAAACATGGATGAAAAAGTGTAATAGCTGATTAGTCATGGGAAATGATTTTTCAGTGAAAGACAAATTTTCAGGTTAGTTGGTGGTTGATAACATTTACTCGGTGAAGAGATGCGCTCGCGTGCGTGCGGAACACACACACACACACACACACACACACTTTATAGCAATCAAGACATCAACTCTTCTAGAAGTTTTTTTTTTTTTAAGTTTATTTATTTTGAGAGAGAGCGCGAGTGAGCGGGATAGGGGCAGAGAAAGAGAGAGAGAATCCCAAACTGAATCCCAACTGTGAGATCATGACCTGAGCTGAAATCAAGAGTTGGAGTTAACTGACCAAGCCACGCGGGCGCCCTTAGAGGCCAACTCTTCTAAAACCATGCCAACAACAAATACTGAAAATGACAGCCTCTGCTTTGGAATCATTCCCCATCTATATGAAAGACATATAATGAAATAACTGCTAATTAAACCTATAAATATACATAGCAAGATAACTGTCATTTCTGACACACTTCCAAATATAAAATTCAACAGAAGTTTTGGATTTCTTTCAGAACTCAAGTTTCATTTCTTATTTATCTACAACAGCTTCTTCAACAAAGTTTCATTTTCTGACACGATATCTGTTTGATATTATAGAACTGTACTTGAAGCTTGAAATTTCATATTACTTGCTATATTTTTCAGGATTGTAGGATGACACTTATGTTTCAGATAAATGATTAGGGAAATAACATTTAGCTGATTTAGCATTGGAGACATAGTCCTGAGTGATCATTGGTAATTCACAGAGACTTCATTACAATGTGTGATATCTTCAGGTTTTTCAAAACCGTAGGTGGATGAGGTTCTACTGCAGTGATACTGAATACTCTCACAGGTGTGGGTAAAATGAGGATAATGAGAAGATGAGGGCCTGCAGGAAGCATGCTATGTGGGAAAAGCCTGCCAGTGGAGAAGCAATAGGAGGCCATTCCTTTGAGAGGTCCTTCAATCCAAGTCTCTTATTATTATTATTATTTTTTTTGGCATTAGCTCATTAATTCTCCCAGGTCTCGAGGACACAGGCGTGAAGGATGGTGTCTGGCTCATTATCTCGGACTCTAGAGTGGGGTCTGGGATGGTGATGGATGGTTTAATCAAGTTCATACAGCATGTCACAGAGCTGGAATCCAAGCCTTCCTGAAAGTCACAGCTCAAATTGCTGGTTGGTTCTTACTACTTCTCGGGACAGTCTTCAAGTGTTTTTATGGATGGAGAGGGTGGAAAGAACCAGAAACTGAAAGCAACCCGCACCAGTCAGATTTACCTAATCTATCTATCTGGCTATTAAATATCTCAGAATAGGGGCACCGGGGTGGCTCAGTCGGTTAGGCGTCCAACTTTGGTTCAGGTCATGATCTCACGGTTCGTGGGTTCGGCCCCGCATCAGGCTCTGTGCTGACTGCCAGCTCAGAGTCTGGAGCCTGCTTCAGATTCTGTGTCTCCCTCTCTCTCTGACCTGCTCATGCTGTCTCTCTCTCCCTCTCAGAAATAAATAAAACATTAAAAAAATAAATATCTCAGAATAATAAGATATACACAAAAATTGGTGGGAAAAGCAGACTAAAAATCTTGGTATGTCTTATGGAAAAAAAATGTATCCCTGAAGTCTTTCACTGCTTTGGAGATCAGAACATCACAGGGTTTCTTATATCTTAAATTTAGGTGAGTGGTCAGAGCTTCAAATAAGCCTTCTCTGCTGAGCCATGATTGAGATAATAAAACTATGAGAAGATGGAAAATTTAGAGCCAGTGTTCTCCTAAAATTAAATACAAATATTTAGAAATGTAAACATCAGACATACAATTCCATTTACAATCATATGTGTGCATGCATGCACATGTGCACACATGGTGTAGAAGCCATTCCAGGATAAGCCAACTTACTGGCTCATCACATTATTAAGGTACTATTGCAAATAAAACATGCATCATTTAAAAATACTGTAGGGTGAATGTAGGGCAAAGGTTACATGTCAGACCTTTATGCACAGAAGCAGATGAGCCCAGCAGCGTGCCTCGGGCCTCCCTGAGTCCTTGCTGACTTTCAGACATTCACCCTTTTTCCAGATTACAGTAATGCGGGGCAGTGAGAGGCAGATAATGTGTCACAGCCCATCTGTTCTATTGCGAGTAGGGAAAATTCTAGCACTGCAGTTAAGAGCTCAATATGCAAGCTTTGTGGGAGGCAGGTGAATGTTAATGGTGGTGAACCAGCACCTGTCGTGAAAGTCACTCCAGCCCCGACCTTTACTTCTCAAAGATCTACTAGTGGCAAACTGATAAGCAGGAATCCGCCGTCTCTGCCTTTCTTTTTTATGGAGTCTGACTTTCCCCAATCACAGCGCCTCTTTTCCTTTTCTTTGTTTAACCAAGTCTGTGTGGACCTAATGACCATCAGACCTGTGCCCTAACCCCAGCTTTGCCGTTTACTAGTTGGTTCATGTATTTCCCTTTGTCTTAGCTCCTTGCTATGAAAAATGATCCCCACCTCGCAGGGATATGCACAGGGACTGAGGTATGCACAATGCTGAACACAGTGCCTGGTACACAGCAGGTAGTTAATAACTGTTAGCCATTAGCACAGCTATTCTTTCTCTGTGGTCTTTCTTCAGCCACCGCAAGCAGCACAGAGATACTAACTGTGGTTAGTAAACAGCAGAGCGTCAGCTTACTACTTCACCTTGACTCCCAGCCTCCATTCTCCCTACAAAAGCGGATGTCCACGTGCTCTGGCTCTGACCACTCTCTGGAGTCCTAGACCTGCTGCTGAAGAAATCCTGGGCATCTCCAGTTTGCCCCTGCCTTTGGGTGTGGTTCCCCGATGACAGCACACCTTCATGAGGCCGCCACAGAATGCTCCACTGTCTCCTCTCCCTTCCCCATGTCTGACCTTTGATCTCGGCCCGGCAGCTCAGTCCTGCATTCTCGCTCCCCAGCAAGGGGAGATCTCATCTCCGCACACTCCAGGACTCATAAGACACGGCTACATGTGATCTCTCACCCAGATCTGGAGCAGCCCCGAGATGTCTTTGCAGGAACTCTCGAATCTGCTTCTGCAACCTGCCTTAGCCCTTCCCCGTTCCATGGCCACGCCTTCACAAGTGTTGCTCACATGGCAGAGAGTACACGCAGCGGGGATTCCTACCCACCCACTGCTTTCTCCCTCCAATGTCCTTGCTGGGAATATATTCCCCAGCTAACATATGCCACTTCTACCATGTTTAAGTGCTTGAGCAAATGGCTTCTCTACTGGAAAGGGCTTATCATGCCCTGCCAAAAGTATCTGAGTATCAATTCTCCTACCATTTTAGCAGGAAGCAACACGATCTAATAGAAATAGTCTGAGTTTGGAATCAGAAAGGCTTGTTTCTGAGTCTTGGCTCAACACACTAGCTGTACAACTAGGGATGAATTAATTACTCTCTGAATGCCTGCTCCCTCATCTATAAAATGGGGATAATAATACCTACCCCACAGGATTATCATGATAATTAAATTAAATGTATGTGAAATATCCAGTAGAGTCCCTAGGGCACACAGAGAGGCTCAAAAAAAAAAAAACGTTTATTTTTCCACATCTTTCTCAGCTGATTATTTTTCATTTCACTTTCTGGACACACTTTCATCTCCCTGGCTGGATGGGAGGCTCCGGAAGGGCAGGTCTTTGTGGGACTCATTGTTGCATCCCCCATAGCATCTATCACAACCCCCTAGACACAGAAGGTGACACACACATATTTATTCATTAAAAATTAATAACATAAATTAATAAATTAAAATAATTAAATATTATTTTTCAAACGTTTACTTATTTTGAAAGAGAGAGAGGCAGAAGGAGAGAAAGAGGGAGACAGAGAATCTGGGATCGATCCCACAAACTGCGAGATCATGACCTGAGCAGAGATCAAGAGTCAGTCACTTAACCAACTGAGCCACCTGGGTGCTCTGATACACACATAAGTAATGAATGAATGACAGTATGATTATAATACTCTTGCCAACATGAGTCACTGGAATCACTGAGTATGGGAATTGGAAAGGGCCTTGGAAATATATCACTAACTCGATTTCATTATGTAGATGCAAGAAACCATATAACCCAGAGAGGTTAGATGACTTGCCTCTGGGTAGCATGCAGGCAAACAGCAGCAGCCTCTCAGCTCTGTGCTTCTCCTGCTCTATCATGCTGCTTTCCTCATCAGTGAGATGTTGCGGGCAGGTATGTGAGGCCAAGAGCATTTCTTAGGAAAATGTTAGCACCCATATAACTTATGCCACTTGGGGAAACATCCATTGGAGATAAACAACTTGTAATCTGACAACACGTCTGTAGTAGTTCAGTGTCTGGCATGACATAGGAGATTAAACAAGGAAGCAGAGCTGGCTATTAGTAATCTTTCACCCTTCTAGTCTAAAAAAAAGTCTATCTCACTGTATCTTCTTTGGGAAAAATGTGCAGTCTGAAGGCATGGATGGTGGAGGTTAATGGGGAGGTGGAGGCAGTGTGCAGCTACGTCCATCTGACAGTGCACCTCTCCTTCTGTCCTTCTGGCTGTCCACCTCCTGCAGGCACCCTTCCTCCTACAGTCCCGCCTGTCAAAAGGCCTTTTCCTCACTGCCTGAGTTGACTACCAGCTAATCTCAAAACCCAGCTAAAATGAAGATATTGAGATAGTAACTATGTCCTACTGGAGAAAGCCCTCCTCTTTGGGTCTGCTCTGTTAATGGCTGGGTAGGGTTTTCAGGCTGGGCCAGAGGGCTAAGGCAATTGTGCGGCTGGGCTAACACTTTACCCTCTTACCCTCTAATGATGAACTTGCGGGTGGGTGGAGAATGCTATAAAGGGCTGACTATACAGTAAGACTACTTACCATTTTATTTACCTACAGATTATATCTGTAACAGACAGTGGTACATCCTGGACAGAATACTTAAGGCCTCTGGGCTTTCAGAGTCCTTAAATGAGAAGATTATTCACATAACTCTGCCTCTCTGTGGTTCCACGATTGTCACAAAATACTATGTTGTTTAGGTTTGTTTCTGTTGAAGCTTTGATAATCTGAAACAGGACTAAGACTTCAGGTCAGTGCAGAAGTTGGACATTGGGGAAGAAAAGCAGATGAAGTGTTAGCTTCAGATGAAGTGTTAGCTTTGGCAGCTCACTTAACCTGAACCTCAGTTTCCTGTGAAAGGGGTGGGGGGATCATCACTAAGGCTTCTGGTATCTTTCTCATAATGAGTGGAAGTGACATAAAACCATGTGAATTATAACCTGACACTCTTGGTAAAACCTGTGGTTTTCAATAGGGATGCTCCCCCAAATCATCTGTGTGATCTTAAAAAAATATGTTCCAATGGGTAGCCAGAATTAAGAACCATTGTCATACAGTAGTCAACAAATATAAACATCTATAGATCTTTCTAGAATCATTCATGGACACTAGAATGAAATGACCACATATTCTGTGCATACTGAAAGATAACAAAAGAAAGATACCAATAATTCCAAAAGAGAAAACCACTTGTCCGTTAGAACACTCCACATAAAAATGCTAAATAACAGGAATAAAGCCTGAGAACACCCTGTACAGGGATGGATAGAACTCTCTGATTCTAAATTACCGGTTCTTCCCTAAATCCGGTAAAGAAAATGACCTGCTACATGTCATCGTAAATGCCGGGGCTACACTTTTTTTTTAAACCTAAGTTATAAAATAAACCAAGAAAAAGACCCTGCTTAAATTAGATATTCTAAATCTTCAAGCCAGTAATTTTAATCAATATTAGTCTGCGAGTTTTAAATGACTTTCTACTCAACCTTCCCACCCCCGTCAAGTAATTATCAGAGATATTGATTTCATTCCATACATTCAATCTTACAAGTTCAAAAATATTAGCCTCTTAACATAAAAAATGTAATTCAGTGTAATTAAGCAGCAGAGAGAATTTCATATAATACCTGGAAATTGGGCCTATCTAAGGAAGATTTTGTTTTAATATTTTATTTTATTTTTTTAAATGTTTTATTTATTTCTAGGAGAGAGAGAGACAGCGTGAGCAGGAGAGGGTCAGAGAGAGAGGGAGTCACAGACTGAAACAGGCTCCAGGCTCTGAGCTGGCAGTCAGCACAGAGCCCGATGCGGGGCTCAAACCCATGAACCGTGAGATCATGACCTAAGCGAAAGTTGGACGCTTAACCAACTAAGCCACCCAGGTGCCCCCTAAGGAAGATTTTTAATATATCAGTGACACTACCCTTCCCAGTATCTAAGCCCTGGAGTGGGTGGGTAAGGAGGTTACAGAGTAAGGGGGTAACCAGAGTAGATGGTGGCATGTTGGACCTAAGACCACACTGCACATGGATGAAACCTCAGAAAACAAAATCCCAACACTTCATTTTACAGATTAAAAAGCAATCTGATTATAGGGTGCCTGGGTGTCTCAGTTGGTTAAGTGACCCACTCTTGATTTCAGCTCAGGTCATGATTTCATGGTTCCTGAGTTCCAGCCCTGGGTCAGGCTCTGTCCTGAATGTGGAGTCTGCTCGGGATTCTCTCTCTCTCTCTCTCTCTCTCTCTCTCTGCCCTTCCTGAGCTTGCACTTTTCTCTTTCTCTAATAATAAATAAATAAACTTAAAAAAACCAGATTCACAAATGTACACTAACTTTACCCAAATTACATACTAAGTGTGTATCAGAATTCAGGTCCCTTTATCCCAGGTCTGGGGCTTTTCCCAAATGATGTCATTCTAATAGGGTGGCTGGTTGAATGGATGGATGTCAGGGAGACGAGTGATATGTAAATACTGATTCTTCTCTGTACAGAATCACTGACTTCCCCACACTGCCTACCGTTAGACTGACTGCTAACAATACTGTGGAAACACAGGACAGGTTTTCAGACTCCATCTTTACTAAGCTAATCATTAATTTCTCAGCCTCCAATATCATATACAGAATGGAAATTATTGATGCTGGTAAATTCTATCATTTTTCAATAACTGAGTCTCGGCAGCTGTGTGCCTGCGTGCTTGGTGGGGTGGGGGGAAGCCATGTATACACATATCACTCAGTGATCATACACTTTTGTATCAAGACGTTGTGGAACTTATCAGAAAACTGGGATTCTAATAATGGTTCTCTCTGTAGTGTTAGGCCTGGAGCAGCAAAAGGTGGATATTAGCCTCTCCCAGTTACTTGGGAGATTAAAGTGATAATGCATGGGAGAGCATTTAGATAAATTTAAAGCATTAAACAAAGCAAAGATCTTTGGTGGGGTATAGCCTGTGTTCACACTATATATACACTCTTGTATGTTAACAGTTTGTGTGTGTTCCAAAGTATCATACATGTTCCCTGCAAAATAAATATCTGTTGATGTCTATAGCTAAGAAAAAAGAGCAGAGAGAAGAGCTTCGAGATACCTGTGGAGGCAAGTGGGACAAACCAGACATTCTCATTTCACCCAGAGTTCTCCAGAGCTAACCATACAGATTTATAATCTTGGTCATCCAATAGTGAATTCTTTAATAAGACTCTATCATCTGTCTTCTGTTTGCCAAAACAGGAGGGAAAGGTATGAAATGGTCCTGCATCGAATCCAAGACGAGGTCACACTGCTAGCTCTGAAGAGGAAGACGGTGCCCCAGAGATGCAGCCTAAACTCTAGATGAAATGAGCTGAGGCTTATGGCGCCTTCTCTGCCGAGTGGCAGATGTGCACGGACCACAGGTACCTGGTCAGACCATAGGACCTCTGACATGGTGGGTAGGGGTGCTCCAAGCAGAAGGAATTGAAGCAGCTGTTTGGAACACAGTCAGCCAGCTCACTGGTAGCAGAAAGAATAAGCAGCAGGGGTGGGGGTGGGGAAGCAAAGATGGAGCAGCAAAGCAATGGGAAAGGGGACCTTTGGGAGAGCTGACATTCCATCTCGAAAGAACCTGTCTATGGTGAGGTAGGATGGGCGAATGGCTGGCAATCTTTGCTGAGCTGTCCCATTTCTCCAGGTGTCATTAGAATAAAGCCCCATCTCAGATATGCTCCGTGCAACCCAAACTTCTCCTATTATCTGTTTTGTGCAAACAGAAAAAGCCTAATGCAAGGGGATATTCTGGGTGCCCTCAGGGAGAGAAATCTTGACTGCTATAAGGCTTCTCAGAAGCAGCCTGGTAGCTGCCTGCAAGGCTCCTAGCGTTTCAAATTACAATAAACATCATGGTGATGTCACAAGACCCTGACCTTCCACTCCAGTTGAGTTCCATCTTTTCAAAAGAAAAGGAAGACACACCCTTCCAGCATTTTGAACTTTGCCTTGTGAATAACAGCAAAGCAATGCTCATAATTTGACTATTGTTGATAGCGCTGCTATAAACACTGGGGTGCATGTGCCCCTTCGAATCAGTGTTTTTCTATCCTTTGGATAAACACCTAGAGTGCCCTTGCTGGGTTGTAGGGTAGCTCTACTTTTAATTTCTTGAGGACCTTCCATACTGTTTTCCAGAGATGCTGTACCAGTTTGCATTCCCACCAATAGTATAAGAGGGTTTCCCTTTCTCCATATTCTCACCAACATCTGTTGTTTCCTAAGTTGTTAATTTTAGCCATTCTGATAGGTGTGAAGTAGAGCCCAAATGTCCACAGACTGATGAATGGATAACTAAGATACACACACAACGGAATATTATTTGGTGATCAAAAATAATAAAGTCTTACCATCCATTAGTGGATGGAACTAGAGTGTATTATGCTAAGTCAGTCAGAGAAAGACAGATATATGTTTTCACTCATATATGGAATTTGAGAACCTTAGCAAAAGACCATGGGAAAAGGGAAGGGGAAAAATAGTTTCAGACAGGGAGGCAAATCATAAGAGACTCTTAAATACAGAGAACAAACTGACGGTTGATGGGGGTTGGTGAGTGGGGGGCCAAATTGGTGATGGCATTAAAGGGGGCATTTGTTGGGATGAGCACTGGGTGGTATATGGAAATGATGAATCACTGGGTTCTACTCCTGAAACCATTATTTCACTGTATGTTAACTAACTTGAATTTAAATAATAATAATAATAATAAAGCAACACTCAGTCTTTCTTCTAGAACTTTCCCTTTAAACTCAGATAAGCAGTACAGGATGACAAGTTTGGAATGTGTAACTTACAAAACAGAGAAAAGTATTCTTCCATTCTCTTAAAATCACATTTGCTCATTTATTATTTTTTTAATATACTGTTTAATGTTTACTTTGAGAGAGAAAGAGAGCCCGAGCAGGAGCGGGACAGAGAGAGAAGGAGACACAAAATCCAAAGCAGGCTCCATGCTCTGAGCTGTTAGCACAGTGCCTGATGCGGGGCTCAAACTCACAAACTGTGAGACCATGACCAGAGCTAAAGCTGGGCGCTTAACCAACTAAGCCACCCAGGCTCCCCCATATTTGCTCATTATAAACAGATACTGAGTGAAAGCACATAACATGGAAAAGTATTTTATCCTAAATCACCAAGGATAATTTAGCACGGCAAAAGTCACCATTTCATGCCTATGCTTTGTTTTATGATTGATAATTTCACTTAAAAACAAACATTTAAGTGAATAAAGGTTTAGGTAAGGATTGTAATGCAGTACTCTTATAATTAGTACTTTATTACCAGGCTCGGGCT
This sequence comes from Crocuta crocuta, assembly GCF_008692635.1. Lineage (NCBI taxonomy): Eukaryota > Metazoa > Chordata > Mammalia > Carnivora > Hyaenidae > Crocuta > Crocuta crocuta. The sequence continues at coordinate 3,916,289 of NW_027530974.1, forward strand.
GCAATTTCTCCAACACATGAAGGTAGATACACAGCAACTGTTTCTCATGTGATTAGATATTCACAGCCAGTTAACATTATAAATTGTTTCTGGTATGAGCTCTGCAAATAGGAAGCAACTATATGGTATCTCAAGTTAAAAAAAGAAAGGAATGCTGAAAATTTATATTTACAACACTATGCTTTAACTAAAGGAGAATTCCTGCAGTTTGCTTTAAAACAGAAACAACACAGAATTCCCAGGGGTGGCATTTAGCAGTGAGCTTTGGTTTCCATTTCACCTGGCTTCATAATGAAAACATGAAGGATGGTTCCTGATTTCTCCCAGATCAACATATTAATCCATTTAAAGAAATGCCACAGGAGGCTGTGCCTACTTTTCCTTGGAAGGCAGATTTAGTTTGTTCTTGCTTAAAATTGAATGTATCTCTCAGTAGTAACAGTGCCTGAGCCTGAGCGCTGTAACGTGAGCTGGATTTCAATCAAGCTTGTGGGCAGAGACTGTAGTGGGAGCGCTCAGGGCTTCAGTGCAGTCCACAGCCCATGCCGCCAGCCAGGGTGGCTGAGGAAAAGAGAATACAGGACTTTGAAAAAGAGTGTCAGCACTAGACTCCAAGGCAATGCCATCAGAAAGCACACCCACTCGGTTGAATCTGGGGCAGAGTCAGAGAGAAGGTAAAAAAGAAGGAAGAAAAATGGTCCCCATTCCCTAATAGTTATATACATATGTGTGTGTGGACGCGTGTGTGAATGTGTGTTTATGTGTGTATATATGTATGCATACACGTGTACATTTTTATGTATATACGTGTATGTATGTACAGATGTATTTATGTAGAATACACATACATCTGTATTTATATAGGAGTAACTTATCAGCATTTCTTGCATAAGCAAATACGGGCAGATAAACCTTTGGCAGCTACTCTTGGCAGTGAGAACTGACCCTGAACATAATGTCACAAGCCAGCTTTAATAACAATATTCTTTTCCAAAGCACCTGCCATGGAGTGAGAGAAATTGGCTCTATGGAGGGTTCTTTCCTCTGGTCTACAGTTCTTGAGGTTATGCTCATGGAGCAGAAATCTAAATAATCACTGCCATTGCCTTTGCTGGGTTGGAAGAGGGTCAACTCTGGAAGAAACAAGGATTTCTAGAGGCATTATGCCCATCTGTTTGAGTGGGAATTTTTTAAAGGTCCATAATTATAGGGGACGTGGGTGGGAAGAAGTCCTTAGTATACTCATTGTGTAGGTGGGTTCAGAGCGTGGACACTCGGCTGGGCCACAGTGGGAAATGGGGAAGTGCCACTGCATGGAGAGTCACAGGAGAGTTTTCAACAGGGAGGGACAGGACCAGATCTGTGTCCGGGCAAGGCTGACAGCTGGTGCCATACTTACCCTGTGTGAACCATCAAGGAGGAAGGCAGGTCAGTGTGTGGTCTGGAAACACATCCTGAGGTGTCACTGCCACTCAGGTCATTCCTGAAGAGGATGAAGGTGAGTAGGGCAGAAAGAGGGCAGACCATGGTAATGGGGGGAGACAAGGAGATGGGTGAACAAAGGAGCCCACAAAGGGGACTGAGTAATGGTAAAAGAGAAGCCAGGACAGTGGGGGTATTTAAAAAGCCAGGAGAGAGGGACACCTGGGTGGCTCAGTCGGTTAAGCCTCCGACTTCGGCTCAGGTCATGATCTCACAGTTGTGGGTTCGAGCCCCGCGTCGGGCTCTGTGCTGACAGCTCAGAGCCTGGAGCCTGCTTCAGATTCTGTGTCTCCCTCTCTCTCTGACCCCTCCCCTGTTCATGCTCTCTCTCTTTCTCCCTCTCTCAGAAATAAATAAAAGATGAAAAAAAAATAAAAAAAAACAGGAGAGAAAATAGGTCAACACATGGTTAAAAGTCTAGAGATTATGTAAGGTAAAAGGATGAAAATTATTTATTATTTTTACTATGTTTTATCCATTGTATTTACAATAAAAAGGTTGGTGAGGGCAGCATTTGTACTAAAACACTTTCAATGTTTCTTCACTGCCTGCTAACCCACCGCAGAGTCTCTCGTAAAACAAAGCTGTCCTCTCATCTCTATCTGGCAATCATACCTTAGATCTTAGGGCTTCCCATGTTGACATTTTGTTCAAGAATTTTCCTTAAAATTCATACCTATCTTTATATCCACCTCAAGTCACACCTCTGCTGTGAAGCTTTATGGGATCAGCTCAGTTAAAAGATTCTTGATGCTTCCTTTAACTTAGCAGTATTTATCTTCGTATTTGACACTGGGCATATATTAAACTAGCCATGCTCATTCAGCACACATGCAAGGTCTTCAAATCTACTTTTCCTGTTGCTCATCTATTCCCTATATCCTCATTTCCCGTCTCTCTTTGGCTTTCTCCTTCTAAGCTATCATCTTTCTAAGGAATGTTTTCCTTCCTTCCTTCCTCTCGTCCATCCATGCATCCATTGCTCCATTCATTCAGCCGTCCTTTTTATTTTTGCCTGCTGAAATCAATCTATCTATCTATCTATCTATCTATCTTGGCCTGCCCAAATCTCCTTAGACTTAGCCATGGCTAATCTTCTCAATGAAAAAGCAGTTCTGCTGACCATCCATTCAGAAGTGATCTGTCGTTTCTCTGGAACCCTTTAGCTTGGTGACTACTCTTTCTACAAGTCTCAGAACAGTAAATGGTACTTTAATTTCAGGTGTGTCCATTTGTGTGTGTAACTTCCTTTCCCACTGGATGCTGAGTTCCTGGAGAAGTAGCAAATAAGGAATTTCAGTGCCCGACAGACCTGAGTCCCACTCTTTTGGGATTGGTTGGTAGGCTCCCTGAGTCTCCAGTTCTTCAACTGAAAAATGGAGGTCAAAGTGCTGGCTTTGCAAGGGCTGTGGTTCTCAACCAAGTCCAGGTCTGAGTGGACCTGGTCCATTCTGTTTAGTGTCTGAATTCGGTGGCCATCACTGACTAGTAGATATATTCCTTCCCTTCCTCTGCCTCTGAACTGACTGGACCATGAACTAACAGAGATGAAAATGTTTCCCAAACAAATGGAGCGACGGATTTAGATCAGAAAAATGGAATTCTAGTAATAGTTGCATCCTGTATTTATAATAGAGAAAGCCACAGTCTAACTTCTCTAGACTTCATTAGACAAATGAAGAATATACTACTACTTACGGGTCCTGTCCAACCTACTGGAAAAGTTGAGCCTTTGCACAGGGTAGTATATATGACGTATGCAAAGCTAGAAGAAATTGCTACATTAGTGAGTAACTGAAATATTCCAAATTAAGGTTAATGGTACACAAATTTAGGTCTTTTATTAAGTAACAATATTCTGATCTAGTGAATGAAAAATCATGTTAAGAAAAAGATTCAGAGTAAAGGTTGTAGGTTAAAACTTATCTCCTATTTGCTCTTTGTTTGGGAGAGGACATGGGTAAAGGAATGGAAAAAAAATAAGATATGAAAAATCTATTAGCTACATAATAAACCAGTAGGTTCTATCTTTCAAAGTTTTCCTTTATTTACTTTATTTAGACTTTTCTACTGCATGGTCTTCAAACTGTTGTATATAACCTATTTTCCCCCAACATATCACAACCTTAAATCGATTATTAGATGAGTATAAAATAACCTTTGTGGTCAGCATTTGGAATAACTTATGAAATCAATTAAAGCAGTACAAATACAAAATATTAAAATGTAGTACATCAATTATTTTTGGTTACTGAAGGGGAAAGTAAATAAGATATTAATCATGGAAGAAAGCAGTTACAAAAGGCTGTATGAATTATGTAAAAATTTTAGTGATCTATTTTCATTACAGTATATCTATATTCACAATGGCATTTAAAAAATAAAAATTTAAATAGCCACTACCACCATGTTTCTCTTTGGAAGGAGCTGCCAGCTCTGTGCTTTCATGGTACTGAAATACTTGAGTTACAATCATGAATTCTTAATCGGTGTGGTGGGGCTGAGAAGGAAGGAGGGAGGGCGGCCTGATGTACTAGAAATCTAGATCCATCTTGTTTGCAGTAGCTTTCTCTGCTAAGCTAGCACTATGTGCACATGATTTGCAGTAAGGTGCTCATGGGACAACTAGGAAGGTAGGGAACCTATGTATAATCTGAGCATATTCCTGAAAAGACAGTTTTACCACTCCCTGTTAGTCATTCCCAGGACAAGTACTCTAAAAGGAACAAATATCCCTCCTCCCCAGTCAAGCCAAAACACAAATGAGGCAGTCTAACAGGGCTGCTCGTCTGAACAATCAAGGTAGGATTTCAGTTTTAACTGTGCCCTGACTCAAGCACCAGCAGGGTCACAACTTTACCAGCACATCAGAATCACTCAGGGAGCTTTTAAAACTCCCAGGGTCCAGGGGTGCCTGGGTCGCTCAGTTGGTTAAGAGTCCAACGCTTGGTTTTGGCTCAGGTCATGATCTTGAGGTTTGTGAATTTGAGCCCTGCACTGATGTGTGGAGCCTGCTTGGGATTCTTTTTCTCTCCCCTGCTGTGTTCTCTCACTCTCTGAAAATAAATAAACTTAAAAAATTATTTAAAAAAAAAAAAAAGGAAAACCTCCCAGGGTCCAAATTGCACTCAAGACCCCAAGTATCAGCATGTTTTTGGAGCCCTCCAGACGATTCTAATTAATATGTAAGTGTTAAAGCAGAATGTTTTAACTTGGTCAAGTTCACACTTACTTCATTTACCTAAAAAAGACATTAAATCCTTAGCTTTAAAAAAATTCCAAGCAGAGAACACAACAGGCTTCTGCACTTCATCTATTCCTGCCACTTACGTGTCCCTTCGTTATTTCCCTAAAGACGACCCTGTGACCAGCAACAGTGAGCCTGATATGGTCTGGGTCAGGGATGAGATGTCTGTAGCTCAAAGACTGTGTGTGTGTGTGTGTGTGAGAGAGAGAGAGAGAGAGAGAGAGAGGCAGGGAGGGAATGAGAGAGAGTGGTGGGGGGGAGAAGGAGAGAAGCAGGCGGCAGAGGAGCTCTGTTTGCTCACATTTCATGGTAATGGAAAAGCTAATTTTTTTAGGGTTATAAGTATGTGTGAAACCATCTGGTGTTTCCTGCTGTTGCATGCTTTAGATTCTGCATGTTTATATGTCCATGGCATCAAAACATCATGAACCAAAACCAGTAATATTTAAAGGACATCATGCTTTCATGTAATTATGCATATTATTGATGTTTTCTAGGCATACACTTTTAGAATGGCAGTTGTAAAGAGTAGCTGAAGATGTACATGACATACATATTCTCTTACTAAAAGTAAAGAGAAAATGAAAAAAAAAAAGGGATCTCCCTTTGTTAAATGGCCAACTGGAGGGGCGCCTGGGTGGCTTAGTCGGTTAAGCGTCCGACTTTCGCTCAGGTCATGATCTCACGGTTCGTGGGTTCGAGCCCCGCGTCGGGCTCTGTGCTGACTGCCAGCTCAGAGCCTGGAGCCTGTTTCAGTCTGTGACTCCCTCTCTCTCTGACCCTCCCCTGCTCACGCTGTCTCTCTCTCTCTCTCCTAGAAATAAATAAAACATTAAAAAAAAATTAAAAAAAAAATGGCCAACTGGATATTACCTTTTGTCAATGTTCAAAATTTTCACTCATTTGTATTTTATTAAAAAAATTTTTTAGTGTTTATTTTTGAGAGAGAGAGAGATAGAGAGAGAGGGAGGGAGGGAGGAAGGGAGAGGAAGAGAGGGAGAGAGAGGGAGAGGGAGAGAGGGGGAGAGAAAGAGAGAGAGAGAGAGAGAGAGAGAGAGAGAAAGCACAAGCTGGGGAGGGGCAGAGAGAGAGAGAGAGAGAGAGGGAGACACAGACTCTGAAGTAGGCTCCAGGCTCTGAGCTGTCAGTACAGAGCCTGATGCAGGGCTTGAATTCACAGACCTTGAAATCATGACCTGGGTTGAAGGCAGAAACTTAACTGACTGAGCCACCAAGGCACCTGTCACCCATTTTTAAAAGCGGGGTTCATTCTTTTAAAAAAACTGATTTGTAGGAGTTTAAAAGAATAATATTCTGGATGTGAATCTTTTTTCAGTTATTTTCTCCTATTCTCCTTTTTCATTCTCTCAATAATGGTGCTCCTGATATCACAATTTTTCAAAATTTATTTTTTAGGCTGGCTTCATGCCCAACATGGGGCTTGAACTCAGAACCCTGAGATTAAGAGTCACATGCTCTAATCACTGAGCTGGCCAGGTGTCCCCGGACATCACATTTTAAACATGGTCCAATATATTAATTTTTTATGGTTCATACTTTGTGTGTCCTGTTTAAGAAATCTTTGTCTCCTACTGTAAGGTAATGAGGTTATTTCTTTATTTTTTCCCCCTCTAAAAGTAAATATAGTTATGTATTTATTTTTCCCATTTAAATTTACAATCCACTTTTTGCTTGAAATGAGGAAGAGGTCAAGATTCTCTCCCCTCCAAACAAATATCCAATTGGCTAAACACAATTTATTGAAAAGGCTATCCCTTTCCCACTGCAATGCAGTGTCATCTCTGCCATAAATCAGAAGACAGTATAGAAGTGGGCGCCTTCTCTATTCTGCCCCATTGATCAGTTAGTCTTGCCCTGTACCAGCAACCCTGTCTTAGTTACCAAAGCTTTAGAATAGCTTTTCTATGCAATAGTGCAAGTATGCTAGCTTTCCCCTTTTTTGTTTTTTAAAGAATTCTTTGGCTATTCTTGGTCCTTTGTATACCCATGTGAATTCTTAAATGAGCTTCTCCATTTCTGCAAAGATAAAATTGCTAGTAATTTAACTGGGACTGTATTATGTCTCTATATCAACTTGGACAACACGGACAACTTTCTAATGGGTATTCCAGTCTCTAAACACGAAATACCCCTCCATGTACAAATACATGATAAGGTGCTCATCTTTGTGAGTTATTAGAAAAATTAAAACCACCATATCCACTAGAGTGGTTAACACGAAAAAAGACAGAAAATATCCAGTATTAGAAAGGATGTGGAATAACTGGAATATAAATTCCATGCATCCATGGGGATGCTATTTGGTGCATCTATTTTGGGAAACTGCGTGGCTGAATCTTCTAAAGCTGAATACATCCAAGTCCATGACCTGGTAATTTCAGCCCTAGAATGGCCATCCACTAAAAGATAAGTACCAAAATAAATATATCAGCACTCTTCAGCTCCAAACTGGAAACTACCCAAATACCCATCAGTAGTAAAAAGGATAAATAAATTTTGTGGTGTATTCACACAATGAAAAAATACACAGCCCTGAGGACAAACCATCTATACCAGCATGGAATTATAGGGATGAATCTCAAACAATATGGAGCATAAAAACAGGAAAACCAACCTATGTGATAAACCATGACACTGGTTATCCTTGGTGGGGTCCTGGGACCAGGAAATACGAGGGGCTTGTCAAGTGCTGATAATGTTCTCCTGATTGATTTGGGTTCTGAGTACATGATGTCTTCACTCTACAAAAAGCTGTGCTGTTATAATATTGCACTGTTTACATATTTTAACAAAAAATGTTTTTTTAAAAGGAATTCATTTTTGAGTTTTTCACTTAAAAACCAATTCACTTTGCATTTTCATTTTAGAGAAAGAGATCGTGAGTGGGGGACAGTGGGAGAGGGCGAGAGAGAGAATCTCAAGAAGGCTCCATACTCAGTGCAAAGCCTGATGCAGCGCTCAATCCCACGATCCTGGAATCACCTATATCGACATCGAGTTAGACTGGGTCACCTAGGTGCTCTCCAAAACCCAATTCACTTTTTTTTTTTTTGATTTAATAAGCATTTATTGAACTCTTGTTTTTCTTTTCTTTCTTTCTTTCTTTGTTTTTTTTTACAAATAATTTATTGTCAATTTGGCTTCCATTAACACCCAGTGCTCACCCCCACAAGTGCCCTCCTCCACGCCCATCTTCCCCCTCCCCCCCACATCCATCAGTCCTCAGTTTGTTTCTCAGTATTCAAGAGTCTCTCATGGTTTGCCTCTCTCCCTTTCCCCCACCATTTCCCCCCTTCTTCTCCCCCATGGTCCTCAGTTAAGTTCCTCCTAGTCCTCCTATACATGCAAACATGATATTTGTCCTTCTCTGCCTGACTTATTTCGCTAAGCATAACACCCTCAAGGTCCATCCATGTTGCTACACATGACCAGATTTCATTGTTTCTCATTGCCATGTAGTATTCCATCGTATAGATAAACCACATCTTCTTGATCCATTCGTCCGTTGATGGATACTTAGGCTCTTTCCATGTTTTAGCTATTGTGGAGAGTGCTGCTATGAACATTGGGGTACATGTGCTCCTATGCATCAGCATTTCTGTATCCCTTGGGTAAATTCCTAGCAGGGCTATTGCTGGGTCATAGGGGAGTTCTACTGTTATTTTCCTGAGGAACCTCCACACTGTTTTCCAGAGGGGCTGCACCAGTTTGCATTCCCCCCAACAGTGTAGGAGGGTGCCCGTTTCTCCACATCCTCGCCAGTATCTAGAGTTCTCTGATTTGCTCAGCTGGACCCAAAGGTATACAGCCAACTAATCTTTGACAAAGCAGGAAAGAATATCCAATGGAAAAAAGACAGCCTTTTTAACAGATGGTGCTGGGAGAACCCAATTCACTTTTAAACAATTCTCTCTCCCCATTTGCCTCACTCCCTTCCCGGGGCATTTACATGACTGATAATCTAAAGGGAACTCCTTTTTTATTCAGGGGGGAGAGGGGAATTCTTAAAAACAAAACTCACAAAAAATTGAACAAAAAAGGGGAAACTATGCTCTGTAGATGCTTAAACTTTGTTTAAGAGTTTAAATGCAATGCTTTTGGGTATCCTATCATTTAGGCAAGCATGTTGAACTTGTTCTAAGCACCTAGTTAGAAGCATTTTCTTTACTTTCTTTTAGATGAGAATATGGAGAAATAAAAGGATACAAGACATTGCTAGTTTCAATAAGTCTGTCTTACTTCTTCATTCAAATCATCACTTATTATTCCTGACTGTGAGTGATTTAGCAATAGCTGTAGCATGGACACAAGTATATATCTGTGTCTATTTTTCAACGAGCAGCCTCTTTAATGGTCCCTTTAGCCATCTTTTTGTAGCTTTGCTATGCTAGTATCTAGTTGTCCTGATTTGTTTCTTTCCAGTTTTGTGTTGATACTAAACAAATCAGTAGATGCAATTACAGAATCCTACGAAATTCATTTTTAGATATGACACAAGATAATTTTCCCTAAACTTGTAACAAATACTAGCTTATTTCCTTCTAGTCTATTTCTAGAAAACAGCCTACGCAGATTGAGCCTTACATGACCATAATCTGCTAAAAGAAGTGTCAAATGAAACTGAGAATTATGGACAAAGCTGAGACTTACAAAATCAGTAAAGCGAAAGGCTAGGAGGACAATTTTAGTTTTTAAAAACATTATAAGGCAAGTATAATTCAAGTTTTACTAAAGATAACAAAAATGCATATAGTGGGGGAAAAAATCTCATTCACTAGAATAGCAAGTGCTATGAAAGAACTATCTGAGAATATTTTGTTCTGTGTTGGTATTTACTCCAGAGTTGGTAGTACATTAAAGAAGAATAGGAGTTTTCAGGGATACACTACAATAACCACCAGCATACAGAAAGAGATTTGTGGTAGTGTTGAAAGCTGTCTGTGGAAAACCTTTTTTAAACCACATTAAATATTGAAAGGTTTCATTTAAAAAGCTCAGAAGCTACCCAACATCATCATCTAAACAGCGTGGAGCTGAGGAAGCAAGAGTTGTTTTTAAAAAGCCATACCATGTGATTTTCTGGCCTAGTTTTTATGCTGAACATACCACGCAGAGATTCATTTTTTTTTTTCAAGGTGTTCTCACTGCCTTTGTTGATTTTGCGGGGTGAGGTAGGAAGTGGATAGTGAATGATGTTCTACCTAAGCCATTTCCCACTTGTCCCTGTTAGTTTCAGCCTATCTGTCAGAGAGCAGAAGGGAGTAAAACAAGTCCTTTGACCCCCTAAATAATCCACATCGGGATGAACCACCCATCACCTCCACTGGATGAGACTTCAGCACTGATTAAACAAAACACTGATCCGAGCTTCATATACTTGGTTTTGGACTTAGGAGAAAAGTAATAAATAAGTGGCTTAGAATGAGGAATAAAACACTAGTTTTTAAAAGCTCACTTGGCTGAATGAATTATTGAGTAAATAATAAATTGAATAAATAAAAAATAAATTGAATTTATTTTGAGAGTTTGAGAATTTTCCTTGGATTTAATTTGTTATATTCAATGGAGGCAAAAGAATACCCCCCTCCCCCCTCGGTAACCAC